>NC_086247.1:58035019-58358519 GCF_021018805.1 Prinia subflava
TGCAGCCCCCCACCACCAAAAACATGGCAAGCAGACCCAGAACAGGAAGGAAAGCAAGGAGATAAGAATTGTGCAGGTTTTTATTCAATGAAAAGAACACTATTGCTACAAATGAAAACAAAATCAGGAATCTAAGTTAATAAAGCAGAGACATGTCTCTAGGTAATGTTTCCAGAGAGCTACAGCAAACATTTAACAAATCAAAATGGTGAATTCCTTCAGAAAGGTCCTACCATAGCCTGTATTAATGAACTGCTGTCTGCTGTCTAGTCCACTAAAGTGGATAGTGATTCCCTTCAGAAGCATTGCCAGCTATGTTGGCACAGGTTTCATGAGATAAAGGGAGTCTGAGCACTGGGATCAGATTTCTGTCCATGTGTTAAGTTTTATTCAGATAGGAGACAGCACTCAAGCATTAATAATCCCTTTTTAGTATCTCAGTATGCAGGTGAAAATTATTCTGTTTTCCCTGCAAGAATATAAAATCAAGGTGTTTTAAAATTTATTTTCAACTACATTTTATTTTTATTTTTAAAATATATAAATATATTTTTTAAATAATCTCAAAAAATAATGTGCTCCCTGATGCTTTCTTGCATTTTTCATATTTTTTCCAATGCTGACTCTGGGTTCAAAGGATTTCCTGGGAGTAGCTGGGTCAGAAGCAGCTGTGGCAAGACTTAACTCAGCCTGTCATCTTGTGAGAAGAAGAGTGGGAGCAAAAGCAATTTCTATGTCATTCACTGGAAAGGAACTCTGACACTTCAGATGGAAACTAAATAAAAAATGTGAGTGATGGTCTGCCACTTGCCTCTGCTGAGGTACAACTCACTTGCCTATATCTGATCTTATCAAGACACTCACGCTCAGGACTTCAGTCCTTTAGTTTTGCCAGAAAATATACAGAGCTTGTGGCAGACTTTTTAGTCTATTTGAACAGTCACACAGATGCTTGCTGTGACTCCTAAAATGCAAAAGACCAAGGCGGACATACACAATGAGAGCCAAGTATCAGCAGAGCACATGTAAAGTGAATAGATTAATAACCTTAAATGGAGGAAATACTAAAGCAATATTAAAGTGAAGTTTTTAAGTACTACTGCGATCAGTTAATTTCTCAAAAAAATCTACTCTGTGCATCCACTTCTGTGCAAGATCCACCAAGTCATATAAGCTATTGATTCCCTGTCTGGGTTTGTGGGGTTTTTTTTTGGTTTTTTTCTACAGAAATCACTATAGGACGCTCAAAGACAGGGGAAAATAGAGTTTTGTGTTTCAAAAATGACCTTCAAAATGCCATAATTAAAAATCTACTTAGCCTTAACCATCGATTATGCTCATTTGTGTCTGCACCTGTAAGCCATTAACAGTATTATTAACAGCACTGCAAATTATGGACAGAAGTAAGTGTTTGGAAAGTTCTAGCTACACTTTCTCTGGGAATTAGAAGGTAAAAGTATTCATTGCTATGATTCCTTAAATTCAGCTGTCTTTAAGATTTCAAGTGGGAGTATGTAATTTCTGATGTGCCTTAATAATGCTGCTAAGTACAGCTGAGTATGTGTTCAGCCTGTGATGTTCTTTAGTGCTTTACTGTTATTGTATCATATTGACTACAAGGTGATAATTCTTTAAATTAATAAATAAGGAAAAGAAAAACTTCAACATTCCAAGATTCACATACAGAAAAATCCTTTTCTAGAAAGCACTACCAGACATCAAAACCACCACACAGTATATTCCAAAGATCCCTGTTTCAATTAGTTGTGCTGACAATAAGTAATAAACCTGCTATCTGATGTACAGAAAAAGAAAAGGAAAAAAGTATATTGGGAAGCACTGCAGAACTGACACCTCATATAAGCTATGACCAGGAGTTATCAACAATCAAGGAGGAAATAAGGAACACAAGGAGGTATGAAAATGTCATACAGGGTTTTTTATAGCACAAATATTAGCATCATTTCAGGAAAACAACAAAAATGTTGTCTGGGTTTTGATGGAGTAACAAAAGAATTAGACACATAAGTCTGCTATACACCACTTTGAAGCCAGAATTTGAAAGTCTAGACTCACCTCTTCTGCTTTCTGGCAGAAAGACAATGGCACAATTCACAATTTTTCAACATCAGTGTTCCCTTAACATCAAGTAATGCTGCTAGGGCACCTTCTAACACCTCCCTTTCAACAGTGCCCATTTCAGCTTGAGTCCTATGCCAAACTATGAGTTTTTCCAGATTTGTGACTGAAAGAGTTTACTGATTTATGTATGCACAGAATCCTCGCTTTCCTTTTTGCCCATCAGTCAATGGTACCAGACAAGGACAGAGCTGTATTCAGTCACCACATCTGTAACACTTAATTTTGTCTTACAGAAGACATTCATAGTGGTTCATACTCATCTCCTTTGGAATGAAATAATTTTGTAAGGAGGAAATAAGGTTAAATATGTAGTAAGTGAATCCAAGCAGCTTCCACTGTACCCAGATCAAATGGTTTAGATATACTATTCAAGATTGCCTCTTCTAGAAAAGACAGACAAATTCCTGTACATAACCTCAGAGGTCCTCTGGCCCCCATTTGTGTTCTTGCAAGTCCAAAAATATATTTTGTAGATGAATGTGTGCTCTTCTGTGCTGATGGGTTTGCGAAATGCAACCCAGCCCTTGGACACCTCAGACACACAGAGCTGAATCCATCATCCTGCACCTTTTACATGCACTTGGGAACTCTCACAGAGCCTTTTTTGGACTTGCAAGAACATTACGCAGGGGCCAGAGGACCTGTGCAGCTAAGCACAGGAATGAGTTGCTCACTTCTAGAAGCTGGCAACCTTGCCCTAATTGCACCAAAATAATGAATATAGCAGAGGGTGTGGGTATTTTATGAGTTGTAGTCTTGCCTTTCATACTTGCTCAGAGTAGGCACTACAACAAACATTATTCAGATGGGCAGCTGGTTTTTATTTTGGAGAGCAGACCATGGTTTACAGTAAAACTAAAAAAGAAAAAAAAAAAAGGAAAAGGGAAAATAAAGGATTTTTTCAGAAGAAAATTAATGTTTGCGGAATGTGGGCAGCTGAGAACCAGGGATCTGGGACCAAGTAGAGAAGCTGAGTTATAAAACATAGATACATTCTTAGCATTCTTACAACCCACCACCAGGTGATTATGGTATTCTGTGGGATACAAAAAAAAAATTGAGATTTGATTCCAAAAGATGGAGGAGGCTGCAGATGCTATAGTTTCAAAGCAAGTTCCATAACTACTAGAAAAAGAGACAGAACTGTCTCATCTTAGAGTTACAGGGGTAAAAAAGGGAAAAAAACCCGACCAAACAGGCTCATGTTGGATATTTAAAAGCAATGCATGCACATTTTCATGAGACAGTTTAGGTTAACGAAGTCCAGGTGTTGCTTAAGCTTGCAGTTCTTATTCCCTAAAAGATCATAAGAGATTTTAATGTACATCAATGAAATTAGTGTTTCTTCTGACTACATCATGCAACTCCCTCTCCAGCCAGCTCTACACAAGCAGTGGGGCTCTGCTGCTTTTGTTGTTTTGCAGGGCTGACAGTCTTGTTGCAATAACAAAATGTGAAAGCTTTTATTCTACTACAGTCATCTATAGATGCAAGAATTAGGTGACTGTTTCTGTCACTAGCAGTTAAAGAAACAGAGATTAATTAAATACAGTAAGGTATTCCCTTCTCTGTGCCCATACACAGATCATTCTGTTATAATCACCCAAGAACAGCAAAATAATGGATCAAAATAGTAAAATAATGGATCAAAATAATAAAAATAATGGAGCTAGCATTTATCACTAACATGATGACATGATTATATTATACACTAGAAGAAATAATAAAATATTTATTATTTTTCTAATAAAGAAATGATATGCATCCTAGACTGTAGAGCAGTTATCCTAGGGAAAATCAAATTTGTTTAATTCAATTTTTTTTACAACTAATTTAAGTCATACCATGTTTTAACCTAAAACAAAGTATGCAAATGTATACATATATATGAAGAAACACAAAATTACTTTTGACAGGAAAAGGCTGGATGACTATTATCTATATTTTCCTTCTACATTTTATAATTAGGAAACACTTTATAAAATAACGTATGGAACAATGACTACCATATCACATGAAGGTAATTTTCTCTCCAGGCTGCTGATCTTCTTTTTTTTTTCCTTAAGTGTGAATGCAGTTTTTTACATGTGGGTCAGAAACTCCTTGGTCCCAAGAAGATAAACATTAAAATCACATAGACTTGTAAAGGTTGTTTCTAATATTAACCAACAAGGAAAATCAATAATAAAGCTGTGCATTTCAATGAGCTTATCCAAATCAAAAGAACTCAGGTATAAGAAGAGGTTATTCCATGTCTAAGATCAAAGTAGGAGAAGCAGAATATAAAGCTCCAGGAAAGAGAATATTGGCTTAAGTGATCAAGAAGTGTAAGTGATTCATTAAGTCTAATTGGGCTGCTGCTGCTCCTTGAGGGCTTGTCTGAACAGCAGATCCTACTTGTCGAGAGCCACACTACCACATCTATCTTGTAGGATCAGAATACAAATTACTCTCTATATGTTAAGATCATCATCATCACCACCTGGAGTTCTCAGTGGTTTTTCAGCACTCAGTATATTATTTTGAGGGAGTTTACTCCCTCTGTACCAAGAAGAATACATAAGAAAGGTGATTTTTTCCTGCCAAAAACTGGAGAAGTTTCCAGAACCATTTAATTCAACAGACTTTCAATCAACTGTTTGAAGTCTCTTTTGTTTTCTATATCTATATCCATATATTGCCGTGATGCATAACAAGTGTGTACACACAAACACACATTGTGTTTTCATATTGTTTAACAAGGACCAATATGTCCTGCTCCACCCCAGAATTTCCACAGACTTTGCAAGAACTGACTGATAAAATGGACTGGTAAAAGTCAGTGGATTCACTAGGATAAACCTTGAGCTTTCTTTGTTCCTAGATGCATTTCAGTACACTTTCTTTTAGATTTCTTTAGATGAAACTGCTGGTCTCTGCTTGATGAGAGGTCACCTTCATTGTAAAGATGAAGGCAAATCTGTGAGAAGCCTATTGGGATTACTTTTAGAAAGCCATTGTATTAGTTCCATCTCTGAACATTTACAGATCTTTTTCTGTCACGACAGATTGTGTTCTATCAGCAGCAAACCACAATCAGCACAGGGAGTGTTTTCTCCTATTCATGACAGGGAACATGGCATTTCCCTGTTTTTTCTAGCCCCAGCAATAACACAGTAAGTCCTATGCCACCCTTAGGGAGATGCATTTTAAATTAAACAAACATAAATTCCTAGCTGCTTTTTTGCCTTATTTTTTAAGTTTCTAGGAAAGGAAAAGTCAAATCTAGTCTTTGTGCTTTGCTGTGTTTATTAGGGTGCTCAGTGATCTTGTTTGAATAAAAGAAGTAAACATAATTCACAATGAAGATTTTAAAAATATTTCCCTTCTTCAGCTCCTCTCTTTCCTTCTCACAGTGATTTGGCAATAGTTTCCCTTGCTCCTTATTGGTTGCTGGGAGGTTCTTATCTATGTGATCTCATTTTCAAAAAAAATAGAAGCTGTTGGAGACACCTGTGGTTTCAAATATTTCTTTAGAAGGTAGCACACCTGAAGTCCTTGTCCTATTTCCTAAATCCCTGAGCTGCTCCTTATGGCAGAGTGAATTGAAATCCTTAAGGAAACACCAGCCAAAAGCTGCAGCAGTTTGGCCCTATTTGTTTTCCTGTCCGTAAAAACAGGGAAGCCCATTAAAAATGGAAAGAAACCTCATTAGTAAATCTGCTAATTATGTCTAATTGTGAAAAGCTCAAGTGGTTTTGGTGAAGAGAACCAGTAGATCACTCACTCTTGAGATAACTTTGAAAGAAAATTCAATGTGTCAAGGCAACTAAAATTAAGATTTAATCTGGAATGTTTTAAGGAAAGAGGTATGGTTGACATTGTACAGCACGGCTATTTAGAACACAGCTATTCAATTATTTAGAGCAAAATTGTAGCCCTTCAGTGTTGGTCAGTTTTCTCCCAATTTTATTAAATCAAATAGGCTGTAAAATTTGACTGAAAGTTACCAGCAAGAGATTTGATTTGGGTAGTAGGCAAGTGGATAGGAACTGGGCCAAGTGTGGATAGTACAAATTCTATAGAGGGAAAAAATGAAGGAAGATAATTTTCTTGCTGGTTTGGTTTTTTTTTTTCCTTTTCTTTTTCTGTTAGATGACTGGGATATTTTTTATTACTTAGTTTTTTGGGGAAGGGTCAGATTGTTATTCTGGGTTGAGTGGGACAAGTTAGTCCTTAAGGTTGTGGACTGTACAGTAAAATAGATTAATTTATTCTTCAATATGACAGAAAATATGATTTATTGCTTTCTATCCAAAATTTTATGCCATAAATCAATAAGAAATTAGAGAGTGAGATATGATGTCTAGAATCAGTGATGCTGAACATTAATACAAAAGCTAATCACATTTAAAAAATCATTAAAATATTCCATTTTCTTTACTAAATCAGTGGAGAGGAATCTGTCTGATGTGCAGAGAAGCTCCTTTTTAGCTGCTTCTCTTCTTGTGGTCTCAATGATTTTGTACTTTTTAATATATTTGAGACCATTAACAGGACAAACAGCAGAGTCTGACATTTATTCAGTGGCATCATAAGTTTTCTGCAAACTCCAATATTGTTATCAAGTCCTCATATTTGTAAACTAATACATGCAAAATAAACTTCTATAGAAGAATATAAAACATATCCCTTTCTAGCTTGCCTTTGTTCTTTGAGCACTTCCTGGGGGACCTGTGGACGTGTATGGACAGTGAATATGAATATATACAAAATACCTGTAGTTCATGGGTACTGTATTGGTGGATCATGATCTTCCTAGTATCAAATGAGCTTTTTTCCATAAATCTTATTCTCTGAATTCTTGTCAGGGTTGTTCCTGGGTCTATCTCTCCTTTCTGTACTTCTGCTTTCTATTGTGACTGATTTGGGTAATGTTTTTCAGTGGACAACTTTTTCTGTAGTTACTGCATTTTATTCTCTTTCCTGTTGATGGTATATGAGGATACACTGCTACAAAATATTTATCTAGACTCAGAATGTAGCACCTAAATATCACAGCACAGAGTGAACTTATTTGTAGAAGAAAGACAACTTTGTTTTTTATCCAAGTGTAACCTCTGTAATGAAAAGATTATTAGTTGAGGAGCTAAAACTCCAGGAGGCACTGGAGATAAAGAAATAAGTGACTTTATAAATCTCTGTGGCCCTGACTGCTGTAATAATCCTCCAGACTTGAACTATCTTCTCCATTTACATGGGCTGGTTTAATGGAATGGGAATTGTTATGGCTACAAGTGCCAAACTTAAGGAGGTTTGGAGGGCACTCCTCCAGGGAAAGAATAATATTGATGATTAAAATAGATTGTGATAGAAGATAGAAATTACTTTCTAAAAGATATAGGCCCTTAGGCTAAGAGTAAGTGTGGTATTATTCAGCCATCAGTTTAATATCTGAAATGTCTTTTTTTTTTTTTAACAGTATTCTCTTTGGCAGGGAGTATGTAAATGATTAATTAGATCTTTACCATCTCTAATGGCTCTTGTCCTGTAATTTATATATTCAAAAAAGCAGAAGAATGTCCTAGCATGAGGGACACAGAGGAAATATGTGAGTAAAGAGGAAAGCTTGAAACCAAACGCCATGAGTTATATCAGTTTTCTCTGATGGAGTTTTAAAGCCTGAATGATCATCTAGCCTGACCTCTGTAATATTACAGGCCATAAAATTTCACTTTGTTATACCAGCTCTAAGCCCAATTTATCTTACTAAAGAGATTAAAAAGTGGGAGTTAGATTTTCAATGATATTTAGGTCTTTAAAAGGTGGAGGTAAAAATATCAGTACAAATTAGCTGCTTCTCATTGATTTCATGGAAGATTGACATCCAACAACTTTACACTGTGTCTAAAAACCTGACTAGATCTCTCTCTGAGGGTTTGGAATTACACTGAATGTCTGGTCACACACATGGCCATACAAACAAGTAACAGTACTTTACACTTTTCTAAACATAATTTATGGGACAAGATAGGAAGGCTCTTGGCAAGAGGCATGTTTATCCCCTTGACTAGCACTACCTAATAAGAAGCTAACATTTCTTCAAGGTTTGGATGGGGATTTATTTTCTGAACTCAAACTTCTTTCAAATGACCCCTAAAGATAGTATCTGTGGGTTAGAAAGAGTCCAGCATTCTAAACACCAACCCTGAAAAGTACCTTGATCTCGTAATCTAATTTATTTCTAAAAAAGCCATATAAATGAGAGAAAGACATCATAAGCATGTATTCTAAGCATTCTAATCGCCACATTTAATGACATTTTAACAGGGATTAATACAAACATCCTACTTATGGCCATGAAAAATTCTTCATACGGTGATTTGGTAATTAAATTGCATTGAAAAAGGTATATTATGTTCTGGATAATATTAGCTTTCCAGATGTTTTAGGTATAAAATGTGAAGGAGTTCAGTAACAATCCCTAAATTACATTTTACCTTAGCTTTTCCCTGCTGTAAATTACATAATTGTTCTTCTTTTTACTGCGGAGCAGAAGGTAAGTAGGAGTAAAATTACAAAACACATAGAAATATGTTATTATTTTTGCTGTAAAAAAAATGTTAGAGAAGCAGAAAGAGCAACACTAAAAAGAAATACATTTCCTTCCACCCTCACTTGAAATTTCCCAGTATGCATTCCCCTGCTACCCACCATCTCATAATAGAGGTTAAACCAGGTGTATGTTTCATTATTATATATATTTAGAAATTTCTTAGTAAACTTTCTTCACTTTATAATAGAATGCAATAGAAAGAGGGGCTTCAAACTTTCAGATCTGAGGAAAATTTGAATTTTAAAATAAGTCTAAGTAACTGTACCTTGCAAATTGTATTCCTCTCATTAGTAAATTGGGATGGAAGAAGTGCAAGAGGCATAGTTCACTTAACTTTAGCAGGGTTTTCAACACCCTCTCTCACAATACTCTGCATCCAAGATAGGACCTTATGATCTGGATGAGCATACAAGAGGTTAAAAAGAAAGAGTTGGGCAATCAGATCTAGAAGATCATGGTTAATGGGTTGTGTTCTCTGTGTTCTACCAGCTGTCAGTAACAAAAGGGCAACTGCAGGAGGCTCACCTGGGTAAACATCTCTGTCAACGACCTATATACAGGATATATAATATAATATAATATATAATATATATATATTATATATATGGATATAATGGTCTGCACATTTATAGAGGGTACAGAGGACACCAGATTCAGTGGGAACCTGTTGATATTCTTGAGAGATGGGTTGGAACAGGCTGTCCTAGGTTACAATGTAAGATGTGCCCAAAGTATGTATTCTGTCATCATCAGGGGTGATATCAACCAGTGCTTTCCTTGCCCCCTCCCTCTGGACTATCTTCTGTTAATGGGCCATCAAGGCCTTGCCCATGACTCACAGGTAACTCCCTCCGGGAGCCATCTCTGTTTAACTGGCAATCATGACTCATAGAATGATACCATTCCATTGTGAGATGCTCCGCCCAGGGGGAGGAGCCAAACATTCCCATCTGGATATAATCTGGATTTGGGATAGCACAGGAGGCCTTACCCACGGGATTCCCAGAGGACAAGAGCTACCAGGCCTTTCTACAGGATCACTGCTTCAACAAGACCGCTTCATCTGGACTGCTACCACCATCCTAATTAACAGGCTGTCAGGTTTTATGCTGACTCTGTCAGTGGTCTTTTGTGCTATTGCTTTTGTTTTATTTTATTTTATTTTACTCCCTCTTCTATTAAATTGTATTTCTGACTTGGAGTCTCTCACTGGTTTTGTTTTCAAACCAGCACACAGGCTGAAAGAATGGTTAGATAGGAAACTTCTGAAATTTAGTGGGGAAATGTTCCAAGTGCTGCCCCTAGGACAGTGAAAGACCTGTGAGGGCACAGGTTTTGGACAGACAGACTGGGATCAGCCCTGAGGGAAAGTCCCTGGGACCTGATGGGCAGTGAACTGAGCCCCAGACAGCAAGGTAGCCAAGAGCTTTGTGGCCTGTACAAACAGGAACATGGGCAGTTAATACAGGCAGTGATCATTCCCCTCTGCCCAGCATTCATCAGACTACAGCTGAAATACTGTGTTCAGTTTTGGGACCTCCTGTGCAAGAAAGAAATCAAAAAACTGTAGCAAGTTCAGCAGGATGGAGGAAGTCAGAGCTCTTACCCTGTTAGGAGAAACTGAGGGACTGTGACTGGTTAAACCCGAATACAGGGAGCTCTGTGTACTCCTGACAACAGCCCTCTTTGTGCCTACTGGAAGGTTTTCAGGCAGCCAGGCCCTCCACAGCCACACGTGCTGAAGGATGATATTCAGTGGCATGAACTGAAACTAGAGGTGTTCATGTTGGATATGTGGAAAAAATTCCTGACTCTGAGGACAGCCCAGCACTAGGACAGGCTGCCCAGACAAGCTCTGCAGTCTCCAGCTGTGGAGGTATGCAAAATCCAACAGGGTAAAGCCCTGAGCAGCCAAATCCAACCTCAGAGCTGTTGTGAGCAGGACGTAGGAGTAGAGACTTCTTGACGTCCTGTCTGAACCTGAATTGGTTTTGACTCTGAGAAACATTAGGCGATAATTATATCTCAGCTGCTCCCCATCCATCCTTAAATGTGTTATTAGAAAGACCAGTGTCTTAAATTGGTCTTTTAACATTCAAACAAACACGACGAGAGGTGTCGTTGGATCTCCAATTTCATAAGCTATTTCAGGTATGAAGGTTGAGAATTGTAATGTACAAGCCTGTTGAAGCCTGCCACCCTGATATCTGCCAGGTCAGAGGGTCACTCTGAAGGCTAAGAAATTCATGTCTGGAATAAAAATCTCCCTTGGCAGACATATAACAGCATTCCTACAGTTACACTGATATTGGAAAGGTTAATTTTACTTCTCACCCATTGCAGGTGTTGCTCCCATCTATAGATAATTCAGTCAATCATTTCTTTCTTTATTAACTTTAATTATCATCCCTTACATTACCACAAAACTTTTGTAAGCATCACTGCTGAAAATGTTTCACATACACAGGACTGCAAATATCAGTTTGACCCAGATTTCCTTAGAGACCATTAATTCCTTGAGATATTTATTCTCCATCTCATTAAATAAAATTTGTTTCAAATGTAATTAGGCTAGTTTAAATTGTATTACTTTTTACTTTTGCAAACAATGGATGTAAAAAATCTTTCTGTTTCTGAAGTTCCATATCCAGGTGTGATTAACCACCTTCATCTGATAAATACCAGATGAACAACAATTTCTGATTCACTCAGAAGTTGTTAAAAAATCTGGAGTAAATAACGTAACTTACTTAATTTTGCCTTGTAGCAAATGGTATTTTAAATTGTGTGACTTTAATTTTTTGGTCTACTTGGCCAACCCAACTCAAGTACTTTTCAGATACTTAGATACAACTTAGTTACTAGTATCTCTTACATAACTACTTAATCTTATTTTCTTTTAGAGCAGTGTGTGCATAAGCAATTATCTTTGCTTAAGACAATGATTTTAAGAGAACTGACTACAGCAAGCATAAGAAGTACATATTATTTTACAGTCCTTATGCTTTATTGCTAATTTAATTAGCTCCCATTTACCCACAAACACAGCTTGATGGATATATTCTCTTCTTTATTATGTCAATTAGCACCCTGCAACATGGTGCTTCCTAAAATTATCTCATCTGTTGCAGATGACAATGCTCCTCAGTGGTCATATTCAGCAATATAGGGCTCACTAGATCTTCCCAACTTCTGCTTCCCTGAGGCTAAGGATGAGACTGTGATAATTAACAGGACCCTGAAAATCCTCCACTCTATAGGTGGAGAAGAGAGAAACAGCTCCAAAGGCAATTCTCCGGAAATCTTAGTTTTATCTATCAGTATTAGAAAAGCCAACATACTGAAATGCATACTTTTTTTTTTGTTTGCAGAGGCACTTGCAAACAAGCATTGGGGGAAAAAAAAGACCTGTTGGTCTTTGCTAAAAGCAGAAAAAGCATGGCCAGCTTCACTGCTGTTAACTTTCAGAATCTTATGTTCAGAGGGACCTAGCACCGCTAGTTACATTCAGGAGACACATATTTTAAATTAATGGTAAAGTCCACGCTTTTACTGTAAACATATAGTGCTGATCCTGACAATTCCTATTTACTTTTATAAGGAGAAATTACAACCTGTCCAGTGATTACCTAAACCCAAATATTACTGTAGCTGTGGATATTCATTTACAACAAAATGTGCACAAAAATACTCCCTTTTGTTTATCTCCACTCTTGTTCTGACAGAGCCAATTCATGCTATTGTGGAGTGCATTTTTCGCTGCAGAATTCACGTAAATAAACATCACACATATATTTGCTCTTAGTCATGACTACGTGATTTCATCTCAGGAACGGTGACAAACTGGAGGCATTTTCACCTTCTTTTCTTAGAGCAAATACCAAAGCTTTCAAACTGAGCCAAATACTGCCTTTTTGGCGTGGCTCTCAGTGTTCCAGCTAGTCACACAGAAGAGCTCCCTCTTGCCCATACACAGCTCCCTCCAACTGCAGCAGGATGTCTGCAATCAGAACTGGATTACAAATTCAAAAGGCAGAAGAGATACCAACTTCCTTCATGACATCTTCTCTGGGACAGCCCAGATTAAATATTCCTAAAACTAAACAAATAAATCCCCCAGGAGTCCTAAATTTTAAATTCTATGAGCCTCTGGACTGTAGCAGAATTGACTCAACTTTCTTTGCTGACAGAATATTTTCCCATCACAGAATCCTTTCTGTGCAGACCTCAGTCTCTGAAGGAAACATATCCATATACATCAGTTGAAAGCATTTTACATAAAATATAAAAAACAATACAGGCTTTTTATGATATACTACAAAAAGTTGTGGATTTTTTGAAACAGGAATCGCTAGTAATAAGTTACTTATACCTGACTGACACTTAGAGAATGTTCAACAGAAGATATTTGATAAATTGTCTGGAAAATCTTTTCTGTAGTATTAGGTGTGAACAGAACGCATGCTGAAACTTCCTAACTGTAGATGAAACAAAGACACCATGTAATCGAACTGAGAACTAGTGTTCTCAGGAAATCAATGTCTTCCTGATTAATTAACATACAGCTGCTAATCACTCTCTAAATTGTTGCTACAAGACATACCTCTGCCAATACACTTCATTAGAAATTACTTAATTGCCTGCTCATTTTAAATTCCCTGTAAAAAGAAGGTGATCAAAAACAGAAATAAAAAAGACAGACATAAAACAGAAAATATCCGTTTTCTAACTGATTTGAGGGCTGAGTTTACTCTCTAGCCTAGGGAAATAACAGCTGAAAAAAGACAAGAATTCAGTTTTACCGTACTTAGACTTTTGCCAGATATAGTAAAAGCCTATTTTTACTTCTGTTGTGATAGGTTTTTTTAAATCCTAATTTAAAATAATGAAATTCTAATAATATCGAAATATTTATAATATATACATAAAGAAAGATAAAATTCGAATGTTTAATATTACCAGCTTCCCTTCCTCTGCTCTCTGATTGCCCTAAGGAAAACATGTGAATCCACTACTACATTTAAATCTAAGCTATAATCTGGGAAATTTAGAAAGCAGATGAGTGTTTTCCACTGAAACTCCTGTTAGGGATATTGTCAAAGCAAAACAAATGTAAAAAACTTTGGGAACACTTGGTGTTATATTGCATCAGACTTCTTTATCATGCTTTGGCTACTAATAAAGTATAATTTCATTTATGCAGGAATTTCCATCTGAGAAACAGGAAAATTAAGAGAGAGGAATTGAACTTAGTTGAACTTAACCCTTTTTTTCTAATACAAAAATTTTAATCAAGTGTTAATGAGGCAGAGAAATATAGCAAGCCCACCCCAGCAGATAAGCACTATAGAGAAAAAAAATACCAGAAATAATATTAGAAATATTAGAAATATTAGAAATATTATCAATTCAATCCAGAAATAATATTATAAAGTATTAGATGGGGTTCCCCTTGACTAGTTTTATGTATTTCCCCTGTGTGACAATCAGTGCCATCCGAACTGAATGTTAAAAACTCATTGGTGCTTCAGGGGCTTCTTCTGGCTTTACTGTTTTTGGCACTGTGTCCATCAGTATCTAGGCCTGGGGAAACCCATCCAGCAAACACAAGAAAAAACAAATCCCTTCATCCAAAATGCAAATTAACTGGAATGTGTCCCTTTTAAAGGCATTTCAATACCATGGCAAATAGCTTAGAATACCAAAAGTATTTTACCTCATTTCCTGAGCGTTTTGGGTTGTTTGTTGATTTGTTTTGTTTTGTTTTTTTTAACTACAGCAGTAGTTTGGGTAAAATAGGGTATGAATGTTAAGTTTAATAGCTGTCCTTGAATGAAATTAGATGACTATATTTCATAAAGAGCATATGCACAAAAATACATAAAATGTGCATAAAAACATACACAGGAAAAAAAGCCTTCCTTCTGTTTAATTCAGGTCATTTGCTAGTCATTTCATCAGTGTTTTGTCTGTATCAAAACCAGAAATTAAGATGATTTTAATCTAGATTCCTTAGAATTTGTCTTAAAAATGAAGCTAATCTGTATTGTATACTCAGGAATCTTCTGTGTAAAGTCTGTGTATAGCAACATCCTAAATCATAGAATCATTTAGGATGGGAAAGACCTCTAAGGTCATCAAGTCCAACCATTAAGCTGTCTCTTCCAAGTCCACCGCTAAACCTTGTCTCTGAATGCCCCATCCACATATTTAAAAGTATTTAAAATAATACTTTAAAGGGATGGTGACTCAACTACTTTGCATTTTGATATATTTCTTCCTAACATTGCTCCAATGAAACTTGAATTGAAACTTCTAGTCTAATTATTTGACTTGATTGCCTGAAATGACAAAACTTGTACAATTTTTTCCAAAAAAAAAAAAAAACAAAAAAAAACAAAAAAACAAAAAAAAAAAACCACACACCAGCTTGGAACATTTACTTCTCATCTGAAGCAGCAACCAATTGAAACTTTCAGTAGGAATGTTATATGTAACAGTAATGCTAGAAAGAAGATGAGATCTTGCCATAGCACATGAGATATGTGCACAAGGGATAATTTCTTTACAGCTTTTGGCATGCTTCGTAACAATGGAGATTTACTATATGTCTTTTACATAGGACCCATAGGAATGTTAAGTGAATAAAAGAAAACCTAATAAGACAACAAGGGGTAGAGCTACCATGAAAATTCCCCTAAATTTTCCCTTCTCAAATGGAAATGGTGTAATTTGGTATCTGTCCAAACTGATGTTAGATTAATAAAGAGAAGGTTATCTGCCAACAAATTAAAGAAAAATAAAATTTGTGGGGTTTTTGTCAGTTTCTCAAATGTTTTTCTCATGATTTGTCCTAGTGCAAAAAAACTTCGGGTTAAACAGAAAAGAAAACATAAATTTAATGGCAATTTCACAGAATCATAGAATGGTTTGGGTTGGAAGACATCATCTAGTAGACGTAATCTTGTTTGAACTTCCCTATCATAGACAGGGACAACTTCTACTAGGCCGGTTTTCTCAAAGCACCACCAATCAGGTCAACATTTTATCTTTCAGGGTCCAAATAATGGAATGGTACCAAGGAAACAAGTTTCTCCTGTTTTCATCTGTTTCACTGAATTGCCAGTTACATTGCAGTATCCTCATCTACACTGCTACTGCAGTGCTGTACTCACAGTAACTCCTGTGTGCCAGTAGACCTGAAGTTTCTGAATTTCTGGGTCTAGATGATATTCCATCCCATGTTCTGACTCCATGAGAACTTCTTTCCCCCTACTCATAAGTAGTAGCAGCAAGCATATAACCTGGAAACTGGCGTGGCAGGTACCTGATCTAGACTGCACATACCAGACAACATAAATAAAGCATGAAGGATCTACACTCTGCTTTATTATTTTAGTATCTGCAAGCATCTACTTGGGAGTAACTCCTCTTCTTATTTTGTCTGATATATATCTTGGGCAAAGCAACCATACTTCTTAAGGAATTTATTGTATAGATACCTGCTTTTGTCTTTTTCTAGTTTATATTTGTCCTAAGGGTCCCTTCTGTTCGAGTCTGCTTAAGAAGATGTAGCTATCTGTAGGTTTGAAGGAAAAAACATTTGGGATTTACAACATTAACAAACAAACCTGTCTTTAACTCTCCCTGCAGTTTACTTCTAGCCTTTTCAACAGGTCTTCTTTCAACAGGTTTTGCCTTCATAAGTATTATAAAAACCTATAGGTAAAATGTGTCCCCCACTTCTAATATATAATCAAGGAACAGCACTGGAACTACAATCCAGGATGAAATACAGTGTGAAATCAGATGTAAAATATTAGGTCAATAACTCATCCTTTCTAATGCACTTTCTTTTTCTGCCAAAGCTTAATGCTGTTCATAATAGAAAATTACATGAAATTGAGGTTTTGTTGTTTGCAAATTATGTTAAAGCCTTACTCATTTTAAGATAAATAAAATGCCTAAAAAGGGACTCAGTCATAAGGTGCTTGAATAGAGGTATTTTAATATTTCTGTTAGTAGTAGAAAAATCCCAGATCAACTGCAATATTTCAGTGCCTTAGCTAAAAGTACTGCTGGAAGCTGAAGGCTTATGACTTCTACCTAATTCATTGCTGGACGTGGTAGAAATAATAGAAATATGTAATAAACAAGCAGGGTTAAAAACAGGCTGACATTTCACTGATTCCCTGTACTTGCTGGAAGATGAATGTTTTTGTCTAGACATTTGCCTTTTTTTGATGTCATGACATGACAAGCATTTGTTGAGAACAAATATTTAAAGACAAAGTGCCAAGGCTGAGAGGCCACAAATACAGCTCCTGTTTTTACCCATAGCTGTAGAAAGCATTTCATTCTTCTTAGAGGAAGGATGGTTATTGCAAAATAAATTTTACTATGTTCTTTTCCTATCTAAAATATGTTTCTCTAAATGTCTACAATTCATTTGTGAGCAAAGTAATAGTGATAAACTTATGGCTCCATGCAAAGCAGTGAAAAAGTCATGAAGAAAGACTGCAGCTTTTAAAGAATCATTTCATGGTCCTATTTTATATTATAAAAAGCAATGTTTAAACATATTCAATGTTGCCAGATGCTATTTTGTCATAAAATAATTTCAAATGAGCAGATTGAAATAGTGAATTCAAATGTAATTGTCAAGACATAGAAATTGCTTTCCAGTGTGTTCTGGTAACTGAGAGCAAAGTCTGACTCAAAGATTTTTGTCTCATGTAGATTATAGTTTGAGGAGTAATTGCTATTAAAAAGACCCTGTAGCCTGCTTATCTTATTATTCATTATCTTGGAGTAGCATAGCACTCTCAGCACTGAGGATGTGTGTTCATATCATAAATAAAATCCTGCTATTGAGAAGTTTGTAAGACTAAAGCAATCCAACTAAATGCCTTAATTAATGTGCCTATTTGTTTACTTCTTCATTTAGCTACCCGTTTCTTTTGTTGCTTTATTATATCTCTGCCATGACTATGTGTTTACAGAATGATAGAATGGTTTGGGTTGGAGGGGACCTTAAAGTTCATCTCATTCCAACCCTCCTGCCATGGGCTGGGACGCCTTCCACTAGATTAACCTGCTCTAAGTTCCATACAACCTGGCCTAAACTGTTTCTGGGGTTGGGGCATACACAACTTCCATACACAGCCTCTCCCAGTGCCTTACCACCTTCACAGTAATGAAGTTCTTCCTGGTATCTAATCTAAACCTATTCTCTTTCAGTTTAAAGACATTACCTCTTGACCGGTCGCTACATGCCCTTGTAAACTGACTAGCCTCTCCAGCTCTCCTGTAGGCCCCTTTAGGTACTTTATGGAGGCCAAGGACTCAAAAGAGGAAGCAGAGTGTTGGAAGTTGCTCCTCTGGGTGTCACAGGCCACTGTGTCATCGAACCACTTTCAGAAATCTTCAGGTATTGTCTGAAAACTTGTCATCTTTCTGGTCCATTATTCCCATGAAAAGATAATTCTTTCAAGATAGGACTCTGCAAACATTTTCAAAAAAGAATTGTGGGGTGGTTTTTTTTAATTTTCATGTTTGTTAATCTTTCATATTTAAATGGTTTTCCAGTTCAAATCCTGCTAGTTTTGTACAAAATTGCTGAAAATACATCCTTAATTTATTTCTTGCTGGTTACTTGGTACAGGTAATCTTGGATTCATTGAAGAAAAAGAAATATTTAAGAACTATATTTTTGATACTCTATTTGATATCCTGATGTATACTCCTCTCATTAAAAATGAATGAAGCTAAAAGCTCTTTCAAGAGTGGGGAGACCATTTTCAGAAGTTCATGTTTGCATCTCAGGAAGAACACAATCCCTGTCCTGAAAGAGTGAACAACCAAATGAATATCTACTTCTGGAAGAAAGGCAATTTGCTTTAGCAAAGCAATGACAACCATACTAAAAATGTTGCAAAGAGTTTGGGTACTGGAAAGCCTCAGACACAATGAAATATCCACTATATGTTACCAGAGGTAATCTGTCAGACTGAATGCTCACATTTGGGCATCCTGCATCAAACGCCTTGTTTTTTGGAAAAACACACATGAAAAAGAAGTAGAACACTGGTGAAAAAGCATTGGAAGAGGCAGCAATGATGTTTGCAAATCCTCGTCCTTGATATTTGCAGAATAAATTTCAAATATTCTTGTTGAAAGTTATCCACAAACAGTCAAAAATTTTATTTATAATTTTAAAATACCCCTAAAATGGAAAATACTGAGATGATTTGGTAATCCATTTTATTCTCTTGTGAGGACTTTGAGATTTGCTGTCTCTTCTCAAAGCTGTTCTGTATTAGGGAGTCTATCTCTGCTGAGGATACAGGCAGTGTTCCTCTAGGGTTCAGCACATCAGAACAGCTGCCCATGTGAAGCAGGATTATACAGACCAAAATTCTGATTAGAGAGTTTCTCTCTCAATTGGCAGCATGACCCATCCCTAGCCTCATAATCAGGAAAATTTTTCCTTTTCCATCTGAAAATAATCAAGTAACATTGACAAAATTTCTTCAGCGTGATGCTTAATTTACAAGCCCCTGAAAATAAATCATAAGCCCTAGAGCTTTGAAAGCACTTCAAAATAATTATATTCATGTTCTCTATGATATATTAAACCCAAGATAAGATGTGAAGAATCAGCACAACAGTATACTGCAGAAAGTAAAGAACTGCTCTGCTGACTGCTTGGTTCTGCAGGTTTAAATCATACTCCAGGGCCTTATGCATCAGATTGGGGAAAAATACAAAGTGTATATTTAGTGGTTTTGTCCTACACAAACCATTACTGTCCTTCCTCTTTTCCAACTTAATTCAGAAGTCCTGCTTGCTTCCCCCAAGGCAAAATTAAGGTCTTGGTTGAGCTAAAAATAACTCCTTCTAATTTAGCATTTTACCTCAGAGTAAGTAAATTAAGGAAGAATCCTCTAAGTGGCTTTTGAAATGAGATAGATTGAATTGACAAGTGCTCTTCTGGGGTATCTGTTTCTTTCACTAAGAAAATAAAATTATTTTGCCAAGTTTTTCCCTCAGCTGCAACCAAAATTACTATACAGTAAGGATTCAGTTTGTTTATAGCAATTCTGCCCAAAAATCCTGTGTAGCAGTAATAGGATTTATTTCTCAACTGGCAGTTTCTGTTTTGACAATACACCCCCGCGTTCTCTGAATTCTCAGAAAAAAATCATATTGATTAGTTTCTCATTGTTCTCCTCTGAAAATAAAGTTCTTGCTCTTTACCATTTTAAAGCATTTTGAGAGGTGTTTAAATTGCAGGCACTCAGTTGTATTTTCAGATTTATAGAATTTTGCCCACTGGGGGCTTAAATTACATGCCTAACTGCAACCAGAAACTGACCTTTTGCAGGTCTTGCCCTTAAAAGAAACTTTCAATTCAAGTTACGGCAAGAGGTTTATCTATTTACTTGAAGTTTTATAAATTTTAGTACTAGAATAAAATTATCTATAGAAATTTTTGGTTTATATGATCCATATATCAAAGAAGATATGGATCTCTGAAAGAGAAAAGTTAAAAGGTTTTATGTAGTATAAACAAGATAGTGTCCGCCCAGTCTTAAACAGACAGGATTTTTGCTTGGTAATTTTGAATGTTTATTAGGCAACACTTTATGGAATGAACATTAAACCAATTGCCTTTCTTAATGCTGAAAATTTCATGCTTTAGCTTTCAAGAGGCTTAGGTAGCTATTTTCAGAAAGAAGGAAATTAATAACAGAATTAATGTTGTATTTCAGATAGAAATAATTTTTAAAAATAAGAGAAAGGTGAAAGAAAGAAAAAATTGTTATTTGAAAAGACAAATGTGCATTCTCCCTCCAGCAGATTCTTCAGCCAAAACAACCTTAGTCCAACAGCTAAAACTTATTCTGCATATGTAATAGCAGGGGTACAAACACAACACTAATGATACATCCCTATTTGAAAGGTGTGATTCATTTTAGAGATTTTCCAAGTATATATTAAACACATAACTTCACATGTAAATAAATTGTATTAAATTATATTAAATTCCTACACCTTAATCCTTCAGGTGCCTCCTTTATGCTCTGGTTCTATGAAACTCTGAGCACTCTGTGTCCATGGAGGTCATTACTACTGCAAATGGAAGATGAGGAGTGTCCTGTGGGACTCTTCATTCCAAGACACACTGTTCAGATTTCTCTGTAACTTGCTGGTGAGTATTTTGGGTCAGAGTAGGACATAACCTCTCCCTTCTTTTAGCTCTCTATTCTGATCTTTGACTTTCTGTTCACTATCCTGTGGTTTGCTAATCAATAACGATTTTGATGAGAGTGTCCTTTTGGATGTACATGTTCTCTGGATCAAAGGTCCCATCCCTTACTCAGAGCTTTTTCTCTTTTACTTTTCAACAGAGTTTATTTTTCTCTGACTAGTGGTTTTGCAGGGGGTATTTCTTATGAAATAATCCTGAATTGGCAGGATCAAAAATTATAGCAGACACCTCTCATTTTTGCACAGGAAGGATTTGTTCCTCTTTGCCATATTTTCCTTTTCATATTACGTTTGCCATTTCCAAAGTCTTATTACAGGCCATTACTGTGTGACTGTGAGCTAAGAAGAGTCCTTATTAAAATATGTAACACACAAAGATATCTGTAAATGTAAACACAGACATTGTGAACATGGGAAAGCAAGAAATCATCTGATCAAATAGTAGCATATTTCTAAACTATTAAATAAAAGATGACATAGCAGGTGGAGAAGAAAAATTAAGTCAGGAACAAAGGAGATCCATTGAATATATCCTAAATATTTCTAGTTTTGAACAAGGAGAGTTAAGGTTTGTTTGTTTCTTCTTGTTCTAAATTAAAAGTCAACTTCCTTGGTCTCAGAAAAACATAGATGGTAATTAGAATCCAATACTAGAAAATTTTGAAGTATAAAGGAAAGCACTTGGTCTTTCTCATTAGCTTTTATTAACAACATTCTGAGTTAGTGAAATTAGTGTAACAAGTTGCAAATGATGCATGAAATTAAAAATTTCTGTTTACCCTATAGAGCTTTCATCCATGTCTGGCAATGCTCTTCTGGAATATATGCAGTAACAGGTTGCCAGTCTTAGCCAAAATGTCTCCAAACTATGTGGTTTCTCAGCCCAAACAGAACCAATAAAATGTTGTAAGGTTTGGGATTTTTTTCACACAAACTATTGTTTTTACTTTGTTCAGGAGCAAGTATCTCAAAGTCATTCCAGAAGCTGACCATGACTCTCTGTGACCTCATGAAACAGGCTCACCTCAGAAACCTCCGCACAGAGCACAGGCTGAAGGGCACTGGACAGAAGCAGATATCAGGCTGATACTCACATCAGAAAAAAACTCCAACAACCCAAAATCTAATATTTATTACATACCGTCTCACTAGACCACACGTTAATCACGTCCATAAATTCAGGGCTTACTAGGTCAACACTCAACAAAATGGTTCTGTGCCTCCTTCAGAGATGATTTGTGTAAAGCTTCTGACAGGAAAGATACCCATAGGTCTTAAAGCAGTTCTTTCAAGGTAACCATGCCTTTTGAGAGACACAAGATCTTAACTCACTATCCCAAATTCAGCTGTGCTAAACGGAAATGATTTCTCTCTGTCTTATGCATGCTTTCAGGCTGCTGTCATCCTGTGATTTGTGCACATTGCAGGTCTTTCCACGGCCCTACGTTCATGTAGGAGACTTAATACTTACTTTTTATCCCCCTTCTCATTATTTCTTCTCTCTTTAATCTCCCTCCAGATATTTCTCATGAATAAACTGAGAATTTTCAATCCAGAAAATGTAAAATCCACATTCTTCTAACCTTTTCTTTAAGGCTGTTAGGTTGCAGACTTTCCAAATTGCTTCTGAGTTTGGAGGTATTTTTAGCTATAGCTGAATGTTGTCTTAGAGTAGAAGATAGCTTTCTGTTCAATCATGGTTAGAACAGGATAAAACAATGAGATTACAAGGCATTATCTAAGTTATGAGATCTTCAGGGAGCCAAATGATGCATAAAAAACCTTAAATTTTCCCCACCATTACTCTTAACTATTGCTGCTTATTTCTGGTGCTTTCTTAGGCCTTAATTTGATAAACTCATGAAGGTCTAGGCAAAAGTTTCAGGTTTCAGTGCTGAATCTGACAGCTGTTTCCATAACAAACTGCAGTAGTCTCCCACCTCTTATTTGTTTTGGGGTGTCAGTAAATAAACCAATAAATATAATACCAGCTGAATAAACATAGTTTTTTGTGGTTCAGCGATGAATAGTGAGAACCATGCAATAAAAAAGAACCTGCTCAATTGCCTCTCAAACACAAAACTCCTTTTTATGTTGTAAATTACAATATTTAGGCATAGTGCTTCGGCTTCATCCTTGCTAAAATGATATTTAAGCATTTTTTTCATTTCACTATAACTTCCATTAAGATTTTTCATTTTATATTACCAATGGTTTTGATAAATTAGTAATAAGCATAGTTATTTGTTTTCCAACCCCTATGGACAATACCACAAAGTAACAAAAAGTGCAAGAAGCATTTTCTGTATGTATAAACTGTTTTCAAGCACAAAATCTTGTTTCTTCTTTCCCTGTTCCTTCAACACAAAATATTTTCTTATTCTTTCACTTTTTTTTGTTTTGTCTCCTGTAAGTTTTAGTGCTATAAACAAAATTCCTTCCATCAATTTACTTTAACACTTGTGAAGTACATAATTAAATTAATATTAAATCCTACTTAGTGGAATCTTCTCCCAAATAAGAGATTAAACAAATGAGAGCTACCAGTGAGTAACTGAAAATATATTTGAACTTCAGTTGGTGAAACTTGTAAATTACAAAACTGATACTTCTCGCACATGCTTATCATTTTTAATGTAAAATATCAATAAGGGTGAAAGCCAAGTGACATTTTGTCCTGAATTAAGTTGAACACAGCTGATGTTTGCATTTTTTACTTCAAAAGAGTGTAGCCAAATTGTTAGGGGGAAACCCTTGATGGATTCCCTTTTCACTGAGCTAATAGCTAAAGCATCTTGCTTTTCTGAGGTTTCTTCCCTTTCTTGTCCAAAAAACGGAGTTATTTTTAAAAATATTTTCATTTGTGTAAGAGATGCAATGAAATGTAGACTTTTGGTATTTATTTCTCCTTTACAGTACTTCTTATGAAAAAAGAAAGTAAATAATGAAATGCATACACTTATTCCTGTAGAAAGCAATAGCAACATTTCTGCCTGTATTGAATCTTTTATAGCTCTGTAAGTTCTCAAGTTCCTGAAATAAACTCTGGTGCAATTATGCAAACTCATAAATATTTAGGTATATTCAGACAGCACATAGCTAAATGTCCAGCTTTGGGCAGTTTACATCTGTTGCTCAAGGAAACTTGTAAACCTTTTTAATAATGACAACAGATCTATATGGGATGTGTCTTCGTAATCAGCATCAATTGTCATTTTTCACCTGAAAAATAGTGTTGCAGCCAGCCAATTCACAGAATTCTTGGAGGCTGCTAGGAACCAAGAATGATAGACAAGTGATTAGCTGATCTTAAATATTTCTATGATAGCCACTCCTGCTGTGTCTTATTTCATTAAGGGACTTGTGATAACTCCAGCCATCCCCTGCTACTGCAGATAACCACATTGCTTAAATTATTTGATAAACTTATCAAGCTCTACATTAAAAAAAATGTAGATATCTTATGGATGTTACATTATTTGGCTACTACCCAAAATTTCATTCTTATGATTGCCAAAAGATTTGTTCTGGGCTGGTTTGTGGTGGGGTTTTTTTGTTTGTTTGTTTGTTTTTGGTTTTGCCTTTGTTTTTGTTTTGGTTTGGTTTTGGTTTTGGGTTCTTTTGGTTGTAGTTGTTGTTGGTTTTGTTGTTTTTTGTTGTTTTGGTTTTTTTGGGGGTGGGGGGTGTGTTTTGATTTCGGGGGTTGTTTTTGCTTGAATATATTTCTGTCCAGTTTAACAGCCACTCAAAGCTATGCTACAATGATAATTTTGTTTGAACAGCTCTTGTATCTCAAGTAATGTGTTTCATGTGCCCCTTTTATGCCTTCATTTTGCTAAATAAGCCAATTTTTGGTGTCCTCGTTTAGAAAGAGTACATCCTTCACTGTATTATTTTAATACAGGAATTTTTGTAATTTTTTCCATCTTGACTATGCCTAAACAGAGCTGTATTTAGCATTGTAGATGACAAATCTACAGTGCATGAATTGATGAATTGTTGTGCACTGACAAATTGTCATCCAGTGCATGACAATTCTTCTCCACACATGCAGATGTATCTTCCTTGATGTTTCCAAAAATTAACTCACCTTTTAGTAGCTAGTCCTAATTACAGATGACTTGCAGTCCTATCAAGGCTTCCTCATTCAATGGTTAATTTTTAGCCAAAGCATATGGTCATATATTTATAATAATTCAAGTTCTGTCATTCCAGACATTGAGCCATACATATATGTGGAGGGTTATACCTCCAACATGGTATTTTGATCTTCATTTGTATTGAAAATGTCTCCCATCTTTTTTTCTTAATCAAAAAAAGCCCTGCATCAGTTTTCTGCTCCATTTGTTTTTATGTCTTTTTGTTGTTTTCTTTTTTGGTCAAGGTCATAAAAATACTAAAGATCTCTAACCTGTCAGAATTTCACTAGCAATCTCTTCTCCTTTTTTGACATAAGTCAATTCTTCTCCTTCATCTTTTTCCCCCACTTTATCATTCTTATAAAAATCCTGTCTTTCTCATTTTAGCCTAAATTTTTCAACATGCTAGTGCATTACATGCTTCACTTACGCTGAGATAGATGAGATATACATCATTTCCCTTCACTATAAAACTCAGTTATCTCAGAAAGCTACAAGAGTACTCTGTTGGAATGGTCTTCCTGAATGTAGTTGGGAATTAAAGCATATGCAAAATATCTACATTTAGCAATCTATTTCCCAGTTTGTCCAGTACTGCAAAGAGAACTTTTCTGTACCGAGCCTTAGTGCCCCAGAGGCTTAAATTTACTGTCCATATAGAGCTAGGTGTGACTGTTTGGAAGAGAAAGGGACCTTTCTCCTCAAGTCCTATGTTTCTTTCTGAAGCCTACTTTGCTGTCAGATTCAGGAACCTTGGAGAAAGCAAGTTACATATGACAAGAACTCTAAATTTTTAATGACAGCCTTTTTCGTGATCACCTACTGGTGAGAACAGTCCCTCACAGAAAATAAGACTATGTTCAATCTAAGAAAAAAGTAACATCTCCCCCCCCAAAATTAAAAATCACTAATCTTGCAACAGACATTTGGAAACCAGAAATCAATAAATTTTATGTGATATTGACCAAAACAAGGGCAGCCTAGATCTAGCCAGCTCTTTAAGGCTGAAAGTGGAATAAATAGATTCTGATCCCTGCTCATGCAGCTTCTGTCTTTGCCAGACATCACTGCAGGTAATACATGTTATAGATAACTAGCTCGGGAAGCTCACTCTCATTCCTGTACCTTGACTGCCTTCAATATTAGGTAAGAGGTGGATCCCCCCACGTCTCCCTTGCATCCTGAAGGCCCATGAACTCCTGAAATTCTTCCATCTAACTTTAAATGATAAAGCAGCTTTTCCAATTCAGGTTGAATGTTCCCCGACTCAGGACAGAACACTCTAGGACTCATGAGACTATTAATTATAAGGTTATTTTTCCAGAGATTCAACTCCATTAAGTAGCCATTAGCAGTAGGTAGAATGCCTCATGGCAATTTTTTAGATGAAGACAGCTGTTAGTTTTGTTTTTTCAGTTGTTTTGGGTTTGGGGTTTTGGTGGTTTTTTTTGTTGGTTTTTTTTTTCTTTAAATATTTAAGGTTTCAGAAGGCAGATGTTTTTTTAACTCAAGAGTCATTCACAGTCAATGGAAAGAGAGACATCTAAACTATGTGGCACTGCTTTCCTTCTTGTGCACTTCTCTTTCCAGCGACTCCCATCAGTGGCATTTGGAATCAATGGGAGTTGGAGACCGTGTAACTCCCATCATCACATCACGCCACAAGAAGTGCCTATAAAAGTATGTTTACACAGCAACTCTCACCTTGTTCTTAAGACATGTATATTAATGAGCTTCTAGTTAGTACATTAGTAATTTGCAAGGGAATGTTGTCTTAGTTTGAAAGACTAAAGGTGGAAGCCTCCCTTGGAATGGAGAATGTAAACCCCCTCTCTCTGAATGATTATCCTTTTGAAATTGAGGGGCTCTCACACCAAGATATGAGGGGTAGGAATAACAGTTCTTTACTTGTATGCAAGACAAGGCAAACAGAAAACAGCTACAGCATTAACAACAAAACAGAACCAGGAACCTCGAGGGGCTTTGCTTCACAAAGCCCGGGGCAGCCTGATCTTGGTGCCCCTGCAGGACTCTGAGGAGCACCAAGCTAGAAACGGCAGGAATGTGCAGGAATGCCAGGCTGGTGGATGATATGGATGTATCAGAAGCTCCCCGGTGGAAGCTGGAACTGCGGGATGTCCCGGCAGGGCAGGGCAGTGCAGGGGTGCAGCGTAGCAAAGAGCCAGGGCTGTGCAGAAGTGGTGGGGGCAGGACAGCGGTGTCCCAGCTCGAGGAGAGCATGAAAGAAAAACAAGCTCAGTATTCCTGGGCACACAAGCAGATGGTGGTGGGTTCTTACGACTGAACTCCAGGGATGACAGTGAATTCTCCCCACAGCAGCTTGACCCTGCTCCTTCCAATGCCAAGGGCAAAAGCAGCTGCTCCCAGCCCCTTCCTGTTCCCTGTCCCAAAAAAATCTCCAGGTATCTCCCCCATCTGAGAGAAACTCCCAGAGGGAAAGAAGTGTAGCCAGATGCTACCCCACTCTCCTGACTTTGGCCACTTCTTTTGTTTTGCTTAAGTACTCATAAGTACCCAGTAGTTAGTTTCCTAGCAATTTATGGGAAAAAAAAAAGTCTATAAGTAAAAAATTAAATCTAACCCCAAACAAAAATAAGCTATAATAAAATTGTTAGATTTCTTTAAATGCCCAATTTTCTTTTTAACTTTCTGCTGAAGTTTGGGGTTTTTTTCTAAATTATATTCTTTATGAGTTTCAATATTGGTGTCTGTTGATGTTCTTAGTTTCACTGCAATAAACTTAAAAAAGAAAACCTGAAAAGGCAAGTCAAATTTAGAAAAAAAAAATCACAGAGAGAAAGCAGATGTTTTTCAACCATGTTACTGCTATAGCATATATAAATCTTCAAAGAATCAATATCTATGTTACATCTGCATAATTATATTTGCATAATACTTTTTGATAGTGTCAGAGGCTACGAGCAGAGGTCAAGGTCTGATGTATAAACAGCTGGTTCCAGCTCATTCCAGCTGGATCCAGTGGACTACCACTGGTTAAAGTTAAGATCATCAGCCAAGGTGATGTTGTCCATGGAGAAACAGGTTGATGAAAAGCTAAAAAAAATGCTGCACAACACATGTGAGAGAAAACATTAGAGAAACAGCCCTGCAGATACCTACGTCAGAGGAGGAGGAAGATGCCCCAAAAATTCCTCTGGACTTACTTAATGATTGTTCTAAATAGTTGGCTATTTCAGTCACTTGTTCTTCATTTCACATGCACTGACATTGTTTTGAAATCTAGAGGATTTTGGAGCATAAAAGTCACATCAACAATTGCTTATCAATCCAAAGTTCAAGATGCAAAAGGATGTCTTAGTCAAGCTGATTTTAGAGGTGGTTTGTGGTACCTGTCTCCTGCAAATCTTTCCAGCTGTACCAAGATAATTATTCTAAATGGACTGCAATGTCTGGGTGCAATCTACAATTCAAAGTAATCTCTTCCTTAGCTAGATTGGTCTCCTTGCACTGAATTTGTCTAGCTAAAATGTAAATATGAATGAATATGTATATAATTACACACAACTTGTTAAATCTAGTTGATTTTTTTTTAATATTGACGTAACTGCAGATAAATATACATATATGAAAATCACTGTTGTAATCCAGTGTAACAGGAAACAGTAAATCTCTGGTATTTGAGCATGTTTGATATACCAGCTTGAATTCTGTATTCCCATCACATACCATCAGCTGTTAGTTTGAAAACAAGTTAAACTGTAGGAATGCAATAAAGGATATGAAGTGTCTTTAATTTTGAACCAATTTGCAATATGTTTTGCATTACTGTGGAATTTTTAATATAGTCTTTCATTACAACACCCATAACATCCCATCATTCCTTGACAAGCTGAAATGCCTAAGTAGAATATGATAGTGTAATAACAACTACTAAAATGTTTAAATGATTTATTTAATTTAAATTTTCCAGTGGGAGGTGACGGCAGATTAAAAAGTTCGTCCCATTGAAATGAAACTGCTTTGGTTGGTACCATAGGGAAGCAAGAGTGAAAAAAATGGAAATTACAATCAGGATCCCAAAATGAATGTGTACTGGTTTGAAAGCAAAACCAGTGAGACTCCAAGTCAGAAATACAATTTAATAGAGAGAGAACAAACAACGAGAAAGGTAAAAATAAAATAAAATAAGTTAAATGCAATAGTACAAAGGACCATTGACAGAGTCAGAATGCAAACCTGACACCCTGTTGGTCAGGGTGTTGGAAGCAGTCCAAAGTAAGTCCTCCCAGGGTGACAGCTGTGGCTCCATTGAAGTAGAGATGATCCTCAAGAAAGGGTCCAGTTGTCCTCTGGGAATCCAGTGGAAACAGGCTCCCTTGGTGTTTGGGATTGGTGGTTTTATCCTAGTGGAAAGGCTTTGGCTCCTCCCACTGGGTGGAGCATCTCACAATGGAATGAGGTGATGTTATCAGTCATGTGAGAGGCCTTAAATGGCCCATTCCCAGGTGATGTCCCTTGGAGGAGGATGGGTGGAGGAAGAGATAAGGAGGCACTGCCTTATCTGGTGTTATCAGTTGTCACATTAACAGAAGACATCCGGCCTCTTTCCATCCCTAGATTTACAAGACATAAGGAACAATATTTCCCAACCAACTTCAACAGATGAAAATAGAATACACATTTTTGGTTACATTTCTCAACCCAAGACAGAATGTTTTTCCACATAAAGCCATTAAGTACAGATATTCAAGAAATGGTTTGATCATGATGCCCTCATCACTTTTCAGTTCCATCTGAACCCAAAAACCTTCCTAATATAGACATAATCAATAGTTCCTACTTATTGCATTTTTATGCTAGCTTACTCTTTGTTATGATAGCTGATTGTTTATTATTTGGTGACAATTTCTCAAAGTTACTCTTCTACAGGTTCTTCACCAGGGCTTACTTTCCTTGCATTTCCAACTGCACATCAGTCATGACAATCTATGATGCTTCACGTTAATTTATCCGGTATACCACTGTTTAAACTTACATAATAATACTAAAGCTTTTTAGAATATATTTATTCTTACAGGTTTCCACAAACCCTTTTCCATAGTTAATCCTGTAAGCAGGAGTTGCAAAATAAATAACTTTATTAGTGGTGCATGATTATACACCCCATAATGGTAAAAATAAGATATTTGTAATTGGCTAAAAACTAAATAGCAATGCACAAGTGTTGTGTCCTCTTCAATAATAAAAAATTCCATTTTGGAACACATTCACATTTATCAGTGAAGGTTTGATCAGTAATTTGGAAAAAAAGTTACTTAAGACCACAGCATTTCTGTTGATGTAAATAGTTAATGGCTCTTTGCTCATTCTGTGTTGGGATATATTATCTAATCCAGATTCAGTCCACCTAATATATGCTATTTTTCCTTAATACCATTTCAGATTTATAATAAAAAATTGTACAGTAACCAAAATTCATTAGATGTATTTAATTACCATTATGTTAATAAAATATAAACAAATTTAATACTTAACATTTGTAATACTTAGCATTTCATAAAATTACATACAGCTAGTTTAGTGAAATCAATTTTCCATAAAATCATACTGAATTTAGTATCATTATTATTTGTGTGTACTCTTTACTTTGTATGGAAATAACTGCAATCATCATGATCATTAAATCCACTTGAATCTAGTATAATTTTTCATGCATTGCTCTGTAAATAACCACCCTGGTATCTGCTGGAAGCACAACAAAACGAGGCACAAAAACCTAGGAGATTTATGGAGGCTACTTACAGCAAAGTTGTGATACAGGAGTCAGACAGTCTTTGTGATACAGGTGACAGAGGAGTCAGCATAGGTGATGGAGGAGAGAAGGTGCTCTGCTGGGTCTCATAGGAAAAAGTAAAGGCTGTTTGTGGGTGTGAATGTGATGATGCAGTGACCAGTGCAGTGGTAGATTTCAAGATCCTAAGGGAAGGGAGCAAGGCAAAATGAAGGACCAAAGGACCACAGCCATGGATTTTAGGAGAGGAAGCTTAATGTCAGCATGACATTTCAGAGTTTGTTTTTTTTTTTCCAGAATTACAGTCAGATTTATCACTTTCACTGTATAACCAGCATATCCATATAGAGATTATAATCCATATATAGATAATATGAAAACATACTTTTCCATTCTCTAGCTAAACAACATACATAACATTGTAAGTCAAAATTTAGATTCAGGATCTCCAGCTGTCAATAAAACTATATGGGATGTCAAACACAGAATGTATTCCTGTCAGAAATACTTACCTACGATTCAAATCTTTCTAGCCTACAAAACCTTCAGGAAAAGGAAAAACTGAATCTTCTCAAACCATTTGGAGAGGATCCAAGACTGATTATTGCTTAGGTCAATTATTTATGATTTGTTTCAGAAATAAATCCTTTCCTTTCTCTTTCTCCCTCCTCCTACTACTCTTTTCCTCAAACTCTAATCCTTGATATTAGATGTGTGCAATCCTGTTTTCTCCGCTTTTCATCTCTACAAGTTACCTGTTCCCAGTCTGACACCCACTGAACTTCCTCAGCTCACATTATAAATATATTTCTAGCACTGTGCAAAATACAACCTGAAATGCATAAAAAAACTCTGGAATACAATCATATTCAAGGCTCCATGTTGTGTGTGAGGAATCCAAATTTATAACAGCTTCAACCTGCCTCTCTTATTCTGCCTCTTAAATGTTTTCCTCTTAACAAATCATCATAGGAAAGTTGCAGTCAGTCTTGTCAACATGAGTACTGCAGGGGTGATGAGAGATCTGGTGATGGAAAATAATGCTTGGACCATATCTGGAAATATTAATAAAGTAAATTGAAACATAACCAAACATAACTCTCAGCAGTCCTTAAAACACTTGGAATCTGAATCTATAAGGCTGTAAAACTATAAGGCAACAGGTGCAAACAATTCTTCATCTGGCAACACCATCAAACCCATAACTCTCCAATTTAGCAAGAATTTTACAGGGGGAAACATATCAAAATCCTCATGGAAGTACAGGTAGATCAGAAGCTCTTCCATTGCCCAGTGATGCAGTCATTCCATTATAGAAGGCAACCAGATTAGTCAGGCAAAATTTTCCATTAGTGAAGCCAAGTAGGCTGTCTCTAATGCCTTTACTTAAAATCTGAGCCGAACGCAATTTCAAAAATATCGTCAGACAAATTGAACATAAATAAAAGACTGTTAGCAAGCAAACTAGCAACTTATTGCAATGTTCTGTTGACTTCCATATGTCAACATATTTAGTTGAATTTTAACATAGATGGGACTTAGAGATAAAGGCCAGAACTTTCACATGGCATTGCTTGTCACAGAAGTTTTAGTAATTTAGGGAGAAAAACTTTATTTTGCTACACCTTTAACTCCAGAAGCTGGTAAAAGACATTCACAGTCTCATTTTTACATTTCAGTGTCACTTGCCTCCATAGAACATGTATAACATGTATAACAGCAGATCTGGCTCAACTCTCACCTAGATTATTACAATTAGAAAACATAGGTTATTACATATTAATCATTTCCATTAATTGTGCATTTATGTTTAGCACATTTACATGTACATTTGGCATATACATTTAGTATTTTAGCCAAAGGAGAAAAGATCAAACGTTATCTATTGACTCAGCAGGCTGTCAGTGGTTTTAATTCACCATGTGCAAAAATATAAAGTTATATGAGAAAGATATATTCTCTCTATATATATTGTAGTCATATATACATATATAGTCTGATGGACATTACAGATATCTACAACTGCAGAAGGCTGATGGAATTCACTGTGGTTCCTTCCTTGTTTTCACATGGAAAGGTGATCTGTAAACTGTATTGAACCAAATAACATATACTTGATTGCCCATCAAATGCATGATTTCTGTCTCCGACATCAAAAGCAACTGGTGGTGCACTTCTGATTAATAAATCAAAACATTCTAAAAGCAGAAAAAAGGTGATGAAAGAAGGGAGAATTCCGCAATGTAGAGACATTTGTAGTGCATTTCTTCTCAATTTTTGCCCTCATTTAATAGGCTCTTATGATGATTTTAGTAATTAATACAATCAAGCACTTCCAAGGATCAGACCATATGAGGGCCATTAAAAGTAGAAGCAAATAAGAGGGTATAATCAAAAACAATGCAGACTTCAAGAATTCCACATTGCACTCTTAATAACCAGTGATTAATCATTTTAAAGAATGATTACTTGTCAATGTTGCATTAATATGCTAGGAGCTTTTGCTGATCTGTAAATTTTTATCAGCACAATGACTGAAATTATATACATATTTTTTAATATAGGTTTTTATAAATTACATTAGAAAGTTACAAAATGCATTTACATCTTTGAAGTTCTCACAGTTCTAAGGGCCACATTACAAATTTATACATTATTCTTTTTGCTTCCAAACACACTTTTTTTTAAGAAAAATCAGTTGTTAATCTGTAATTTTCTCCTCTATCTTATGCTCTGAAAATAGAGAGTCTGATAAAAATATGTGCTTTGTGCTTCAGTTCTAAAGGAAACTACTGCTGAAGGAAGGTCTCACAAAAACTCCCACACAGAAGTTGCATAGCAACTCTACAGAGTGTGTCCTGTAACAATAAGCACCAAAGAATGAAGAGCCTGCTGCCCAGCGTGCTCCTTGTCACTCTCATGCTGTATTTACTTCATCAGAAGCGATGGCTTCCGGGATAAAGTCCTTAAACAAAAGGCTCAGAAAGTAAAGATCCTTAGCTTTAAACATTTTCCTGCTGATCCACAAGGCAAAATACCATCCATACGAGAGAAGAAAAAAGTCATGTGCAACTGGCAAAAAACATTCATTGAGAAACAAAATCGGCATTCAGTTTTTCCCATGCCTAAGACACAACATTTTTTTCTGAAAGTAGAGGTCCATCCAGTGTTCTGAAAAATTAAGTTCCAGCCAGCTACTCATTAGTGTACTTTAATATAAAAACACACAAAAAAAATCAGTCTCCAATAAATACTACGTTTAGGCAGAGAAAAATAGTGGACATGCACTCCTCAAAAGTTATACTACCAGGACTGCCCTATACTGACTTCTTACCAGGACGTTGGTCAAGTCATAAAACAATCCTCATTAGCAATGAAAGGAAACAAAAGTCTTCTTGATGTATCTCTGAACTTGCCTGGCTTATTGTAATCCCTCTACCCACAGGACATTTTGCCTTCAACAAAATCCAGAGTCCACTGATCAGTCTCATAACACACAAGCTGACTTTTTGCTCTACAATCTGTTCTCATGGAAACAAACTCTCAAAAATGCACCATCCTAGAAAAATCAAAAGTAATGCAACTGCACACTGATTTTTTTTAATGTTTATGCAGACACCAGGAAAAAAATATGAGAAAGATCTTGATGTAAGTTGAAAAAAAAAACAACCAAGAATCATGTATGTCAATGTTTTTATTTTAACCAAATAAATTTATTAATTATATTTATTCTTTCACAATCTAAATTACTTCTCATTGCTGAAATATCTATGTTATTTTTTAAATTAAAAATAGAACAGGGAAGACTGTTCAGTCACTTACTTAAATGATCAAGGTGAAAACCTTATCAGAATTAACACATTTGTATGGAAAAAAAATTAGATACATTTCTATATAAATACCTCATCTGTTCAAAACTGGTTCCTAACCTGGCCTGGCTACACTACAAATCACACAAAAGCACAAGGGTTTTGTTTGCTTATTTTGGGGTTTAGGGGAGGGTTTTTTAGTGAAAGAGAGGAGAAATTTAAATCAGGCTACTAGTAGAGGAATATCACACCACTACCTTTGTATTTAAGGAAAAAAGTTAGCTAGTTCTGGAAAATTTCCATCTAAACAAGGACTTTTATAAGCAGAACCAGGACCGTATGCCATCTGTATCATGGATCCATGACAAAGTAAAGGAATATCAAAAAAGCCACCTCAATATCCTTCAGATTTGTATAGTTTACAATTTTTTAACTTTCAATATTTTAACTCAACTGGTTGAGACCGTAAAGTATGGCAAGAACTCTGAAACAGCCCGTGACCAAAGGCCCATGGGAATATGTAGAGTAAATGCTCAACACCAAAATTCTGTTCTTCTGTACTCTGTTTCCTTCCATTAGCAACAATAGGATGTACAATGATAGTGTTGTCAGGCTTTTCTTCTCACTCTGGTTTGGATTTCAGTTTTTCTCTTATCTATTTTATGTTCCCATATTAGCTACAGAAAAAGGGTAAAGGAAGGAAAACACTAAGGTAAAACAGAAAAAAATAAATAAATTATTCTCTTTTTCTAGGTTTGGTACAATAAAGATTAATTTTCCTTCTAAATTAAAATTTAAAAATATTGTAATACCTCCATAAGCTCAGCCTAGAACATTTTGACCCCTGCTGAACCTGGCCTCTGCAGTACTAGCAGTATAAAATGCATCACAGAGAATAGGCGTGGAAAGGACATAGACAGCTGCAAGGGTTATACATATATGCTGGAAAGAATTCTTACTATTTGCCAAAAGATATTTGAGTGACACATCCATTGTTGGACTTGCAGAATGTTGGAGGCCTTTTTTGTGGAAGATGGATGCTATGAAAAGCAAAAGGAAAAAAATACATATAATTTCTGTTGCTTCTTTTTCCATTTTTCTCAAACTCATAGTAAATCTCTCTTCTATAAAGGACAAACAGGACAGTGACTCTTATCTGTACCAAATGCTTAAAGCCAGTGTTAAACCCACGAGTGGTAATAAAGAAAATGTTCAGCATCTGGCAGTGATACAGAAGCAGAATTGTCTCAGACTTTGCAATTACTGACATAGAGATAAGAATTACATGGGAAAATTATCCAGGAGACAGAACTGTTGCACTATGGAGATGTTTCTTTCCTTGTGGTACAGATTAGTAAACCAAACCATTGCTTAGGTAGGTAGGATCAGCAGCATATAAAAAAATGCATGGGTCTGCATCCATTAAATTATACTTCCAACATTCAAATTTCTTAGGCATTGTTTCACTTCAAGTGATTCCTCAGACAAAGTTAGGAATGATTGGCATCTTTCCATAAAAACATTAATACATTAACCTTGTGAACTGTTCAGCCAGTGAACAAGACTGATTGAATTAAAACCAGACTTAGGTTTTATTTTCACTTAGGATGTGGAGGAAATGGATGCATTGATGCAAGGTTTATGTTCAGAAGTTAACTGAATAAGCAGCTGGCTTTTGATAAGTATTAATTTACCCATAATTTGTTGAGCTACATAAGAATCCCAGCTTTGACTAAGTCACTGTCTTTATTCTGAGTTTTACTTTTCACATTGCTAAGAGTGAAGAATGAAACAGAAGAAGAAAGTTAGAAATAATGTTTAAAATACTGAATCAATTTGTTCTGTAAAACCAGAAATATTCATACTTTTCTTAGACTTTTACCACTCCCTAACCAAGTTCTTCTTCCTTCAAGGATCATAAAAAGGTGAATAATCAGGGAGTGGTAGGTTTAAGCAATAATAAGTATCATCTTACATGTTCTTCAACCACCACAGATTTGATATCCTCCCTGCACATCTGGGATGCTTCAGTGAATTGCTTGAACTTGGCTCCCCATCAATACAATTTGGATCCTCCAAATAGAATGTATTTAAATAAACCTTCTGTCTGGTATTACTAATATGTACTTAATTAAACAGGATGAGCCATGTATTTAATCAGGAAAACAGTTATTTGATTCACAGCTAGGAGAAATTAAACAGGCTAGATATGTTTAAGGGAAATCATTTTTACCTACACAGATTCTGGAGTTGCTGGCTGTGAAACCCTTGAAAGATACCCAAGTCCTCATAATATTTCTCTCTGTTGTATGCAAAGAAATTATCAAATACTCTGAAAAAAAAAAGTGTGCTCTTTCTAGATACAGAAATGATTTTTAAAAGTAAATATTAATTTCATCTTCATGGAAAAAAAACCCAAAAAACTAACAACCCACAATCTACTCAGGATATCTCCTTAGCCTTTAGAGAGAGCTAAACCACAAAGCCTTTACCCTACACATTCACTGGACCTTTTGGCACCACGATGCCAAAAATAGGTATACCATCAGCACTTGATTAATATTAGTCTCCTCAAAACCTGGCAAAATGAAGTTCTGAAAATTCAGCAGTAAAAATGTGGCAGAACTCATCTTGATCCAGGACAATTAGTTTCAGTTAGAAGCAGAAATACATCTCTTTAGCACCAAGAGTCAACTTTAAGCCAAATATCAAAAACAGTACATTCATACAGAGATTGAAAGTCCCTCCATGAAAAAGCAAAACTTTTATTTTCTTTTACAGGACCATATTTGGATTTTTAATACTGAAATTTCCTTACAAGGTTGAATACACAATCTACAACTTATAAATATTTTCATAAACCAAGATACTGTTAAAGTTTGTCCAAAGTAAAGGAAGGTGCCTGATAACAGCTTTCTAATGAGATTAATGCTAAAATAAAACTTAAGTTTTCAAGAAATGAAACACCATATTTACAGGATACAAGAAAATCTAAAAATCTAAGGTTGCTCAATGAACAGTTCATTTATCATTATTGAAATTATTCAAAGATAGTAACGAGATCTTTTTATTATCCTTTGCCATTTTTGTTACTTATTCATTCTGTATTTACTAAAAAGCATTATTTCTACAAAAGCATGCTTATCTGCTTTTTGATTTTCTACAACAAATGGGATTAATCATAAATTAAAACAATGAACACATCCTCAAAAATTAATGATTTGAAGATGATAATTCTATGTTAATATAAACCAATATCTGTGATGAAAGCTATACCATCAGCCACAACTCTTTCAGACTGTGTTACCTTGATTTTACCTTGGAAGATGCTTTCCTGATGTTCCCCATTCAGGGAAAGTTACCTCACCATATCCTTGATAGTAACAGCTGAAAATAATATAGATCATAACATTATACCAATTCTTCAAGCAACAGCCATTAAGTGTGAAAGGCAAGGTGTGATTTAAAGAAACTTTAATGATGCTGAGGAGAGACAAAATAGAAAAAGACCACTGCCCATCACCTTTGCCATCCCAATGGGAAATGATGACTACGATTTTGTCTCCACATGTAAAAGAGGATATTCTACCCCACACAGGAGTATTTTATCAACAGAGGAGTAATTTTATGTCAATATCAAGCTATGACAAATGCTTAAGATGTCAAATAGTCTACAATTAGATGCATGTCTATTTGGCTTAGCTTTCATCATGATTTTGCTTAGAAAAAGAATTTTAAGAGCTTTTCCTGTATCAAGACTGTAATGCAAATTTTTGTGTCACAGAAATGGTCAATAATATTCATTAATGTTTAGTGCATTTGCATTTGATACAACCAGCGATTTAAAATGAAAATGATCAAACCCATAAAACAGCATCTTTCCACATTTAATGTGGACACAAATAATGGCATCAGGTAATGCTGAGAGATAGAAAGTCAACAGCATCATTAATTTAAAGATTATCTGCAATGAAGGAATAAAATAACAGATATATTTGCAAAGGAATATAAATTTAAAACTCTTCTAATTACATTGACAATAAAGCAGGGCAATGGTGAGGAAAAATATATATTTCTGAAGTTGTACATCATTATGGCAGGCATGTTTTGTACTGGTACAAACTGTTCTCCACATAGTAAAATACAGCTTTATCTTCTTTGGTGAGAAATACTTGAAGTAATTGCAAACAGTTGAGATGAGGTCACATAAATCTCCTTGCCTGAATTAAGGGAGTCAGGGATTGATTATTTACACTCAGAAAGGCCCAACAGGCCCTTGCCTTGGATATCAGTAGAAACACGAGCAGTCCCAAGGTCCACTGCAGTAGAGGTCTCCAAAAAGTAACATTAATGTGCTTTGGGCCCAATAGTTAAACAATTTCTCCAGAATGTAAAGTTACTGTGCATTGAGCCAAATACTCAATTTCTCATTTTAATTACTGACATTGAAAACATGTAAGTTGAACTTTAATTAACATTAATTCTGCATCAAGTACCAATAGGGCTTATCAGTAATAAACAGCAATCAGCAATAAATGAGATTACTTTAGCTGCATATTCTGCCAGCAATGAGACTTTTAGGTGCACAACAAATGGCTTAAAATATAAATACAGTTCAAGACTGTAATTAAACAAATTCTACTGTTGTTCTTTGAAATTATTTGCTACAGTCTTGTAAATATGATGTTGCAGAGGTGCTATAAAGGAGATAGAGAAATTTGAACCATAAAATACCACCTCATTGTCATTATGCAAAATTATGCTAATTACTTTTAAATTTGGGGGGGTTACTGCAGCCAATATATCACTTTTTATCTTGTCTGGTCTAATTGCTGTTGTTATGGTCATACACATACATGCCCTTTTGTCTTTAAAAGACCACGAAAACAAAAGCTAAATATTGTCAGAGATGTTATTTCAGGCTAGACAGAGTTCACATAGAATAATGTTAAATCTCAGAAATAGATGACATCTGTATATCATTTTCTAAAGAGTGCTATCATCCAAAGATCTACTAGTTAGTCCTGAATTCTCAAAGGAAATCTGAGATTCCTCTGCTAACATTTTAAGAGTTTCTCTTCTGCACTCCTACAACTCGTGGATTTTAAAAAACAATAAGCATATCCTCCACTTTTCTCCTAGATTCGCTTGTTTTTCTGCACTTGCTTTTGTCTTGTAATGATTTTGGTGCTTATAAAGTCTATGTTAAAACTTCAAGATGCTCTTCTTTGACTGCATGTGTCAGACGAGACCCTCAAGTAAAGCAGTAGCAGACTACATTTTTGCCAAAATCATATAAGATAAGAATTTATTAATGTTTTATGGCTAATGATTAGCCATCCAATCAAGCAATTATTTAGTTAATAAAAACCTCTTTATTGATATTGTTCAGTGGCTATTCTTCCCAAACATTATGCTCTCTCTGGATCCTGAGGTGGGCAGTTTTTTTTCTACCTCAAGAACAGTGAAGGATTAAAAGCAGTTATCAATGTCCAAAGGTCTGAACTGGGAAGTGTCTGGTCATGGTGATAATGATGGAGTCCTTTCCCCCTCAGTCTCAGTGACCACTTAGGTTATTTTTACATGTATACTTATCACAGCTTGCTTCCTCCTCCTTGGTTCCCAGCTACAGCTTGCACAACACACTCCCTCAGTCCCATTACCTGGTGCTGGATGCACAGTGCCAAACCTAGGCTTGTTAGACTGTTTAAAATACATAAGGCTCACAAAATTTACACTAAACCCTGGGAGGCTGTGGTCACTCCACCACCATGATGTCAATAAAAAAACCCAAATCAGCTCTGGCTGAGGCAAACCTACACAAATTCTGAGATCCTGCACTTCCACCTCCAGTCAGTCAGACTACAATTGTGAATGCCCTCCTGCCCAGCACTGCCTGGTGGAAAACAATCCATTTCTATACTACCTGGGGATGCCTCAGAAGTGCACTAAGACTGATGTTGCTTGAAGAGCAGTGTTCTTCCCCTATGTATAATTCAAAGTTAAATTAATTTAGCCATCCTAAAATTTACCTTGCAAAGGATATTTCACACAACACACAGTTCAAGACTTCATTACCTAAAAATGTCAGGAAAAGTCATGAATTCTCTCATGCCCAAAAGATAAAAACTGAACCTGGTGACATTATGAGAACCTCCCTTGTGAAATTTCAATAATTAAGGGATTTAACCTTGCATTCTCCTCAGACCACTTGACATCACAAGGACAAGGAAAGGATAAAACCAAAAGAAAAATGTGTTTCTGTAAATAAATGCTAACCCCCAAAGTGGCTTCACTGTAACAGAAAAATACAAACAAGGCGGGTAACAGATGGTTTATTCTGCCCTTGAAGAAACAGTCAGTAAACAAATTTATGAAGTGGTGAAATTTTTAGAGGCAAAGGTCATTGTAAATGCAAATAGTTAATACAGAATTTTCACACTGAGTATTTATTATTCTCCAAAAAGTGATCCTTATAAATATTTTTCCATTAATGTGAAGCTTGTATTTATTATTCTAATGTTGCATGGAAAAATACATTAAATGATAAAATATTTTTTATGCACAAAGGCTTTATATAATGCTTTCCATAACTTAGGCAAAACTGTTTCAAAGTCACATTCCCTTTTGTTTCTCCTGCTATTTGGAAAGATAAGCATTTGTGGTCCCCATTTTTAAAATAGTCTAGCCAATGGGATAAAATGCCATTAAGCTGTTTTGGGATCAGCACAGGCCCTTGGAGAAGACACTCAGCTTCTTGAAGTTCTGTTAATTCTTAGGTGATTTAGTTTAAGGCATTTGCCATGTGAGGAAAAGTTTCAGATGAACCTTTGTTTTTAAAGACTTTTGAAAATTATGAACAATACATTCACATAACCCCAAAATAAACTATTTGGACAATTAAGTTGCAATATTCCAGAAATATAAACACTGCAAACAGCTTGTTTCCTTTCTATTTAATTGCTCAGAGTTGAGATCACTATTATTTTTCTGACTGCATTTCTGCTGTTACTATCTTTTGCTTTGATCAAAGTGAGGCAATGAGGCTAATTTCCTCTTCACTGTTTTCTCATTTTCACCAAATTTTCCAAAGAAATTCTGAAAACGTGAATTATAAATAAATGCATACACCAGAAACAGGTTTATTCTGAGTTAAATACTTCTATTTTTTACAGCAACTTTTATGACCCTTTCACACCTCAGACATATCTCTTAATTAATAATCAAGGATCACATAATTATCGTGTCTTCATGAAGATTAAAAAGAAGAAATATGGGACAGGAAGTTATTATCCTGAGAACTGACATTCTTACTAAGACAAACTTTAATATTAAAGAAATGACTGATAGGGGAAATTGAAATACAGTAAAAAAAAATCAAGTCAAAAAGTGTTTGGTAAAATGGACAGGGACTGCAAGTCTGGAAAAGTTTCTGCAATTTCAAAGACATGCAAGGGAATGGAGGGAACAGATTTTTAAAAATATTATTAAGAATTTTGACTTATCATAGGAGAGTTTAAAAATGATAAAGTTTTCAGCAGCTGTGCTATTTACTGTTTCTCTATTCATAGGTCATACATAGGTACAGAATTCAAGGATAATATCCTGAGTCTTTAAGGTCGTGTGAGCTTCAGAACTGAAATTTTAATGCACATAACACTATCCTAATGAAATGGCCATTCTCTGAAACAAAATTCCTTGTAGAGGAGGAAAACATAAACAGACGACAAGCTAGCTAATTTTTATCTACTAACTTGGCACATTATATATTTTTAAGTGATGTGATCTGATCTTAATTGCTCATGTACCTCTGCATGTTAAAATGACATGCCAGGTGCACATCAGATGCCTAAAACTCTAACCACACTGTGTTTTATGAAAAGCCACTATATGGTGGTTGGAGCAATTTCTGTTTGTAGCAGTAATACATAGAGATTTCCTGGATCTGAGGCATATTTGTTCCTTTCCAATCTAAGCAAAATGAGCACACAAAAAATATTAAAAAATGAAATCTGTCCAGCTCACTTGATAACACAATTGATGAAATGAAAAAATGGTTAAATGTAATGCAATTAGATTTCAGTAACTACATGAAAGTCAGAAAACCAGAAAATCATGATACACATTACTCATGTTCATCTCTGAATAACCAGAAAGCCTCAAAGTACAATTAATTCTCAACCAAAGACCTTGGTGAGTGGGTGAGCATCTTAAGACTCCACAGGGAACAATTCCTGTTTCTGACTGTTTATAAGGTTGTTAGCCAACAAAACAACAATGAATTCCTTACTGAATAATTTTGCAAATGGCACAAACGCAAAATACAAAAGGGAATGGGTAACAAATAAAGAATGGTCTTTATTTTTCAGTCAGGTTGTTAAAACCAAACCTTGCATGGCATTACAGCAAAGTTTAACAATGCAGTAAGTACTTGCAGAATGGAGAATGCTGGTAAGCCATGGCTCTGAAGAATTAAAAGTCATGATACTGAAAGATCTTACAACCTTTGTATCTGCTTTGAAGGTGAAAGTTACTAAAACTCTGCATCCAGTTTTAGTGTTCAAAACTGAAAAATACCTGGACAATGATCAGTGGATTAGAAAAGTGAGATGAAATATTTCCAATAATTTGTTTTGCTGAAAATAGAATTTTTGTTACTTTGTTTACAGTTTTCTTTATCACACTGGGTATGTAAATAAATACATTTGTATAATGTATACTGAATTTATAACACACTAAAGTTATTGGTGATGACAGATGAAAAATTTCTTATAGCAGTAAGGAACAGTCATATTGACAAAAATAAGTTATCTTGTTCCAGCTAATAATTAGGCAGATACATTGATTTTTTTTAACATAGCATCAAAACAATGGCTCATAGTCTCTTGTTTCGTCTATTTGTGTTTACCAGCCTAAAGAATCTAAACTAAAATAATTATCTATTAAAAGACAATATCCCATAGACCTCCTGAATTCTGCCACACATATGTCATCCACAAATAAATAAATAAATAAATAGATTTTGACTTTTCATCTTTGTTACAAACACAAATTGGCATACCTGTTTTTAAGACAAAACTATTTATTATCGGCCTGGAGAAATACCACAAATAAAATTAATTCCCTATTGTTAAGAATTTAAAAATAAATACTAAATATTTTTCAGAAAAATATTTCTATTCAAGACTCAGGTCCCAGACTTAAAAAAGGTATGTATAAAGCAGAAAAGCCTTTCAAAGAGTAAGTCATGGTGTTTCTTCCTTTAACTTAAAAAGGAATTTTTAAAATAGTTAAAGAAAAATGCACTTGTTAGGTTAGTACAGAACTTTTCCTTCACTTTCCTTCATATTTTTTCATTGTATTATAAAAGGAGAGAAGCTATGTAATATCTATCAGAAGTATAATGACCTGTCAGGCCCCTAAGGCAGCAAGAAAGGAGAAGAAAGGCAGGCAGGCACTACGTCTTTTTGCCTTATGAAATTTGGATATTGGTTTTAGAGTTCCTTCTTCTAAGCTGTCTTTGAAGTAAAATTTTGTTGTCTCTCTTTTTCCTGTGTAATATAACTGAAAAGACAAACAGATTAATTCTGTCTTTTCCTAATACTTCTGATTCCACAAACAGAGAGTGAATGAGCCCCTGCAGATAAGTATCCCCCTGAAACTGCCTTGCTACCAAACTGTTTAAAGATATCTTTGTGCCTGGCTGCTGTCTTTTGCACTACCTTTATGCAAAAACATACAGGTGCCATAGGATCAAGAAAACACCTTAAACTAACCATACTCTTTTATACCTCTTCAATCCTCACTTTCAACTGCAGTTCGATTATTTTATGAAAAATTTCCAAGAATTTCAGGTAACTATAAAATACCTGTATGAACAGGTTTAGACGAATTGTTGAAGTTCAACATCATCAGAAGGAACCAAAAGACAAGACTTCCAATGAAAATTGTTAGAAATAAAATATAATATTGTAAATAAATAAATAAATAAAACACTCAAATGCTTCAATGTCCTAAAAGAAAATCAATTGTCATCATTATAGTTTTTATTCTAGGCCAGAATACAAAATTCAAAACCTCAGGATTTGAAATTTTGTTTGGTTTGGTTTTTGTAAAATAAATTCTCATTTTCTTCCGACCAGCTGGCCTAATTAGTCAATATTCAGTGTCGTAGATCCATAACAAGGACAACTATGACTACAGTCTGAATTATTCTTTTCTTTGTTGATTATTAGTCTTCAGTATCACCAAACTTATTGCTTGTTACTGTTGTGAAAACCATAATGGATATTTATGTTTTTATTTGGTTTAGATAACATAAAATGCAAAGGTTTTCACACCCCTCTCAAAGCAAAGTGACTAACACAGTGATCACTGACTTGTAGGTAATGGTTCTATGGTTGGCAACTGCTCTTCAACAAGATTCTATATGGCACCCAAAGAATTGACAATATTCATGTCCTGCCCACTGAATGCAGGGGCAGCCCCAAGAGAAAATGAGAGAAATGGTTTGAAAGAGAAGTAAGAAGATGATGTCATACAGGAATAGCAGGAGCAAACTTAGATACCAGGCCCATAGCCCTTCCATACATAAGAACTCATTTATCTAAGTTAATTTTTGCTTCTTAATCAGCATGGCACATTTCATTTTACGTATGCAACTTCAGCCTTCTTTATTGGAGGCAAACACCTGTCCAGAACTGATTATTACCTATGTGTATTGTATTTCTGGCTGCAGCTTCTCTCACAAGCTACAATGCCATTGTAAGTAATACTTGGAAAGCACGGAGTGTGATGGACCCCACCTAGAACTTTACAAAAAAGTTTACAAGTTTCACAAGTAGGTGATGCAGCAGATGGTTACAGACTGCCAGGGGACAGTACAGAAATAATGAGACTGTAATGATTAGAGCAATGGGGAGCAGTGTTGTAGAACTCATAGGTTCAATGCAGGAAAAGTAAATTTAAGAAGAAATTTAAAGGAATCTACTCTGTGGTTGTTTCTCTCCAGGTCCTGTGAAAGGCAGGACAGAGAAAAGCTACTAGTTAAAGACAATTATCTCTTGGTTAATAGGACTGAGGTTGAGGGCTGATCAGAGGGGAGGTCAAACAGTGAGATGAAAGCTAGAGAATGACAAAGTAAATCTGCCATCTAAGGTTTCATGCAAAAGATTACAGGATAGGAGAGAATGACAAAATCGAAGTAGAAAACAAGACAAAATTTTTCAAGTCCTGAGATGTGGAAGTACTGGAAATTAAGACACCTACTGATAAGAGTTTTACCTGTAGAACTGTCAACTCAAGCATTAAAATTAAAACAGCCTGATCACAGCAAATGTGGATATAGAAGCCTGAGAAATCAGGTAAACACTTAATAGCATGGAGTCATAAAGGGAAAAATCTCAAAAACAGATTGGTTATGTGAACTCACACCTCCAGCACACCTCAGAATGCTGTCTAACACAGTCCTTTCCTCATACAAAGCAGTCCCTGCTTTATGAACTTCTGACATCACTTTCATCCAGCAACTTATTGGATAAGGAGTGACATAAGGCTAATAACCTGCCTGGTTCTCTTCCCACTTTTGAAGGTGATGGGTTCCACTTGACTACACTGATTTCTAAAGTCTATAACATATTTCTGGATTCACCACCAAAAATTGATTTTATGCCTTTAAGCAGTCATACCTTACAAATTATTGGGAAAAGAATCCCAAATAAATTTTCTAGGGTTCCTACCATCTCCCAAGTCTCATAAAACTTTCCACATGTCCATGCCTCTTCTGCCGCCTGCAGTCTCTCAGACTGACCCTAAGAGAAGAGAAATGCAATTACTGACTTTAAAATAAAGTGATTTGTTACTATATCTCTAATTTTTCCTGATTCTCTGAATTAAACATTGTTCACCCTGAAATACCCAAGGAACAATATCATGATTTCTGGGAACAGTGGTTTAACTTTTGTATTATATTTGAAGTGGTAACTTTGATGGTGGCATACAGCATAGCCTGAGGCTGGTGGTTAAAAACTGAGTATGCAGTAAATGCAGAGAGTAAATTGCAATGGTAGTTTAGAGTAGGCAACAAGGACTGTGTTGATTTGCAGCTGAAGAGTTTGGACTTCTGCCTTGGGACCAAAGGCGGTTGCAAAAATTTCATGATTGCATAAATTTATAGGAAGTTATTTTGTGAATGTCTCCTGCTGATATAGTAGCTTGGCAATAAAGATATGATAGAAAGTTTTAGGAGCTTTAACAGCTAATGCAAAGTAGAACAGAAAAAGGTAGAATAATGACTTACATTTGAAAACCATCCTTGGAGGGTAAGGCAGTGATTCTTCCAACACATCAAAGTGACAGAATTTTGGAAATATCTCTCAGTTTAGAAGTTTGGGCAGCATATCTTGAAAAATAAAAGTTGAGCTTAGTTTTTAAGAGTGTCTTGCATAACTAAAATTAAGGTTGTAAACCCTTACAGTGGAATTTGTTGGTATTTGTTTTGAAGAAAGAGAGGGGAACTTCCCCATGGTTTATAAGTAAGAGCTGTTTTAATTGCCTATGTAACTGTTCTCTCCCTCTGAGGCAGTGAGAGCCACTCCAAACAAAGCAAGGAGCAAAGTTTCTGATGAGAGGACAGTGACAGTTCATCTTCAGCTGGAGCCAATGCTCAGGATGCTTTGTCAGATATGTGAAACCACACACACAGATGCACACACAATCTCACGGGGTTCTGAAGTGGGCACTGCAAAATGCACAGAGCCTGATATCAGTGCCTGCCCAGCAGCAGCATCTGCCAGTGAAACCAACCAGTGAATCTGGGTTTTCTCTTTCATTGAACATGTCTTATTGTCTGTGATCTTAGTTGCATCATATCTGGCTTTGTTTTGGGAGAATCATTATAAAACAAAAGGATTTTGTTAACGTGCTGGCAGGTTCTCCAGGCTAATAATTATCCTATTATTACACGTAACACTAAACACAATGTAGCATTTACAGTTTAAAGTAAGCAGAGGCCTGAGATGCAGTTAATGCTTCAGGTCCAAGTTAAGAGCTTGAAAAACCTCAGTTTATAGAAGTGTTTTGCAGGGACCATCATGACCTTGGCAGAGAGCAAAGATGATGCTCAAAGTGGTACTGTGCTGCATGTTCTGAGGGCTCCTAGGCATCAGGAAGCTGCATCCCTGCACAGGGACCCAGTATTCTATAATTTGGTGAGGAAAAAAATTGTCTGACTTTTGATGAAGTTGTAGCTTATGGAAACAACTGGAAATAAAACAGTGAATAGGACAGGTGGACTGTTAAGGGAGACAAGCCAAGACTCAGTCACACAAGACAGATACAGATAAAACAGTTTGTAGGAAGAACAATGCATTACAAGGAATACAAACTGTAAGAAAAAAAAAAGAAAGTAATAAACAGTAGAAGACATTCCTGCAGGTTGCAAAAGCAATGCATGATAGCTTCACATGTTCTGATTTCTGGTCAAATTTGAACTGCTTTTATTCTTCTAACATAGGAATTTAAAAGTCTGTTTATAGAGAATTGGTACAAGTGAAGCACTGTAAAAATTGCTCCTCTGATAAGTTGCTTGCAGCCTGGCTAAATATGCTACTCCAGGATTCCTTCTACACTGCAGAAATTAATTTGGCAATCCTATCTCCAATCTCTCTTCCCATATTCTTTGCCCAAAACAATATATTTTCTATTGAAGTTGAGTTGCTAACCTTTTTATAGCTGTTACAGTAAAAAAAAGTAATGAGGCTATGATGAGTATTATACTGAAACCAGCTTCTTAACAATATAACAATAGTTCATTCAATCAGCTGCAGCATTGATTCAAGTGCATTAATTGCCAAAAACCATAACCAGATGCTTATTAGAGCCTTCTAGTCATTATCAGACATTAATTGCATTGATTCAGAAGCACTTTTCTCTGACATAACCTTACTTACACCATCAGGTGCGCTGAAACATCAGTTTCGAACAATATCAGTGCCTCGTGTTGTTGCTCTAAAAAAGGCCAAAAAAGCGAGTCTTCAATAACTAAATGATAGACAGATTCTTAGATTTCTCATGTTCCCAAGTGGCAGAGGTGGAAGTTTCAGGCTACAGATGAAATATACATGATACATTCCTCAGCTAATTATTTGTCAGTATATTAATAAATCACACCAGTCCCTGCAAGGCTATCTAAATTTAGAAGGTTCATGAAATGTAATACATAATTAATACCCTTAGATTGGATGGCTTAAAGGCAAGTGATTTTCTGATCTCATATGAAGTAGAGAACATTTATCATTGTCCAAGCCATGAATTGCCAGCACGCCTGCTTTTTGGGACTCTATAAATGTTTCAGTCATTTATTCAGGTTCATGGGGAGAAAACAGAAAATACATAACAAGCAAAGCTATATTTTTGTTAAACCCATGAAGTTGTGTTTATGAATGATAAAGGAATAAAATCCTATATGTGCACATGTGGGTAATGAATTGACATTTGACCATAATCACCAATGGGAGATTTACCACTTATATCACAATATTGTCAGGTCACAAGTATCTGTGTGGAATTACCTGCATGCAAAATTCCCCAGTCATTCAGGCATGTGTCTTCATGTTATCCAATCTCTTCTCAAAATGTTCATCCATAGCATTTTGGGAAGATGGTCCTCACAGCTTCCCACACTGCACCTCTCTTGCCTTTGCTCTGTGGCTCTCCATAGGACTCTTTTCTTGGTTTCATTCTCTTTGTACGTTTTATTTCTGCAGCCATTATTCAAGTGCGAGGAACCACAGTGTACAGAATTCATTTTTCTCCAGATGCAAAGAAACTCAGTTCCAGCACAGTTTGCTAAACCTTGCTAGAGTGATACACTCTACTGTGGCTTTTACACATCTGCAAGGATTCTACAGGCAGAACTGCAGACAAACGTACAGGTTGACAAAGACAGTGGCTTTGCAGATTTCTCCTCCACCTTCCTATCATCCACAAAGGCAAGCTTTACTTCTGAGAAAAACTGCCAGAGTACAAACCAAGTTACAAAATCACACAGAATCACAGAATCAAGTTGTACAACAATGCTTCTACATTTCTCTATAGACATGAACTCTCCTGTCTGAATAGAATATTATGTAACTAGGAAAGCATCTCTTCAGTATCAGGCTACCAAAAGCAGAGCTCCCTCCTCTCCTTCAGATCTTCTCCAGGATCTTTCTGACCACTGTGGATAGCACAACCATACAATCTTTCCCGCTGTGGAGAAAACAAGCAAAACCTTCACTGATGAAGTTACTTCTCCCCACATCTGTGACAAAATTTATGCCATCATTTATGTAGTATTATTTACACCATTAACTTCTCAAAGCTCCATCAAGTACATGGCTTAAAATCTTCTAAAATTCAGTGGCTAGAATAGAGTCTGTAAGTCCAACTGCAACAAGGCTGACCATTTTTATCCTGTCTCTTAGGTCACATGTGACCCACTCCACTCAGAAAAGGTAGAGTGCAAGCAGAAAAGGTAAAGAATATCAAGAATCAGAGGTGGAAAATGAAGCTGGTAGATTTTTTTATCATATAATAAAAGAGGAGAAAAAGTAAAAATCTCCAGGTCAAGCAGAAGGAAAATAAATACACCTCTAATGGCTCCATAGTGACAAGTGCTGAAAAACCAGCTTTTGAAGTGGAACTTCCTTTCAAGTTACTTAATTCCTTGAACTATTTCCCAGAATCTTTCTTCTGCAATTGAATATATCTTTGCAATTGGAACTTAGGCCACTTCTTGCCTGTATGGACAGATACACAGGCAATACTGAATTTAGACTCAGTACCATTGGAGAGGAAGGCCATCTGGAAAAAATCCTGTTTCAGTCAGATGTGTAGCTTTAGTATGAATCTCATCTCTGACTTGACTTGGTGTCCTGGTAGCAGCTGGGATGGAATTTGTTTTGTTCTCAGTAGTTGGTGCAATGCTGTGTTTGAGATCTAGTATGAGAACGATGTTCACAACGCACTGATGTCTTTGGTGTTGCTCAGTAGTGCTTACCCAAAGTCAAGGACTCTTCAGTGTCATGATCTGTCAGTGCAGAGTTCGCAAGTAGCTGGGGGTGAGCAAAGATGGGACAGCTGATCTAAACTGGCCCAGGGGATATTCCATGCCTCAGAATGTCATGCTCAGCATATGAACTGAGGGGAATTGGCCATGAGCCACGGACAGCTGCTCAGGAACAGGCTGGGCATTGGTCACTGCATGGTGAACAATGGTATTGTGCTGTGCATCGCTTGTTCTTCTGGGGTTTTATTCCTCTCTCTCCCTCTTTTTCATTTTTATTATTATTTTAATTAGTATTATTATATTTTACTTTGTTTTGATTAATAAACTATTATTATCTTAACCCAGCAGGGTGGGGAAGAGGAGGATGGATGCATGGCTGTAGTTAGGACATGACATCTGCTTTCAGCAACTATTTTTCTGGCTTTCACATGCATAAATTTATTCCACAAATATTCATAGATACATGATCAGAAGAAAACTTGTTCCTGTGGGTTTTTTCACTGGATCCTTATTTTTACCTCAGAAAACCCAATATATGGGTAAAAATAAAACCTGGCTTTCAGGTAGGAAAAGACTTCTGTTTTCATGTTATCATCTTGAGGTCCTTACTTCGAAATATCATTTTCCATACAGGTACAAAATGGAATTATTCTTTTTATCACCTCCCTTCTGACATCTTCAATATCGGTTTGTTTCAGGACTTCAGGATGATAATAAAACTAATGATGGCTTCACTGTTGTCTGTTATTCAGTGTCCTAGAGTGACTTTATGATGCTTGTATCCCAAATCATCTGTCATGCTTACGCTGGATATTGAGTTCTATGCTTTTAAAATTGAACTGACAGTGAAGCAGGGGAGAAGGAGAAGAGGTGGAATGTCTAAGGTGACTGTATTCAAAAACAGAGATAAGAGCTTCAGCTTTCTCTCTCATGGACTGTGTTGTCTGCAGCACAGACAGTGGGAGAGAGTTCTCCTTTGCTTTTAGCTTTTTTTAGCTGAGGCAGAGAAGTTCCCCAAACTGTGGCTTTTCTTTTTCTTGTAATTGATCAGCCCTGCTCTGGACTGAAAACCCAGAAAAACACCAGGAGCTCACACCTGTGGCCCACCAGGGCCCAGGGCAGCATTTTCCAGCACAGGGGGGACTGATGGGAGACTGAGCAAGCTGAACTACACCCCAGCAAGGACTTTCTGAATTTGCCATCTCTTCAGAACAGCGAGAGATTTTATTGTTTTTTCCATGTTTGTGAGTACTTTTCTTGTTAAATAAATGGCTTTTTCCACTTCTCTCAGAGGAGATTTATGTCTCCCTAACCGGCAGGGGGAGCGGCCACTTGAATTTACTTTCTAGAGGGACTTCATTCCAAGGTTTATTCCTAAATTTACCCTAAACCAGGACATTCAGAAAGTGCTGCTTGCTGAATGAGGAGGCAAAGACTACAGAGGGAAACATTGACCTGATCTGTCAAAGACGTCATCTTCAGTATCTGTACCTACAAACTTATCTTGCTTATATTATGGGAGAAAAAATTATCATCCTGCCTCTCTTCTCATATATTTCATGAACATCCTTCTTATTCTTTTATGCAACTGTGCTGGAACTGTGAGAGGGTTTTCTGTAATTCATTGATGATTTCCATCAATATTTTCAGAAGACTCTATTAGTCTATTATTATTATTATTATTATTATTATTATTATAGTATCTATTAGTCTAGCATAGATATTTTGCAAATAATGTTTTTATCTGTTACCCTTATTTGGTATTGCTATACAAAATGGAATTATTAGTTTGTTCTTATATTTGATTAGTCTTATTGTAAGGAGTTGAATAAACATATTTGAATGGATTAGTTGCCACTTCTGAAATGATCTACTAAGTGTTTATCTGATTTGTACATCCATCATACACAAATAAACATTGGATATCTTGTTATTTGAAATAAATGCCTGTGTATCTGGTCAGTACAGAAATAAAGGACAACTTATTAAAAGCATGAGAATTACTTTTCCTCTTCTGAAAACAGCCATAAGTGTGAAGAAGTCTATAATGTCCATTGTTCCTTTGAATGTAGAATTTCCTGTTATAATAATTACAATAATCAGACTGAAACAATTACAGTAATCAGATCTTGAATTTTACATATTTCATTATAGAAAAGGGAAAAATTTTACTTATAGAACTGGCAAGCAGCTTCAAACATATATCTTATATACTTATTTCATTTTTATAATTTAAAATTTATAAAAATTTCTCGGCTAAAACAGGTCAGAAATATTTCTCTTACTGTATGAATATTTTGTATGAATGACATATCTCTGGCTCCAAACTGTTCTTGATCATAAAAGTGTTTGTACACTGATAAAATATTAAAAAATATTTTAAGGAGTTCTTACGTTTTCAACATCTTGAATTTAATTTTTATCCCTCTTCTATGGTTTAACTATGGAGATTTTACTACAGAACTACAGAAATGTTAAGAAACTAGATATTCAGTAATCCTTTCAGAGACATATCTTTAGAGATATCAGCACCTTGGAATGCCTTAACATTACAAAATTACTGCACCTGAAGGTGATTGACTGAGTTCTTTGATCTCTCCTCCCCTTTTTGGTTGAAGGGTAAGATCAGATACTTCAAATGTTCCAGTTTAGACCCAGGGGAAAAACAGAATCCTTGTTCTATTATGGACTTGAAAAGTGGAAGATTTATTTTAAGAGAGATTGATGCTTAACACAGTAAGGAAAGGGCAAGAATAATACCTAAAAATAATACCTAAAAATGAGAAAGAAAGGGTAATAGATTAAGATATTTTGTTTCAGATTTTTGTATAGAGGGAAAGCATGCCAATCTCCTAAAATTGTTTGGCTGTCCTTGTATTTTCATTTTGTCTTACTGTACTGCTGAAGATCATTCAGATCAGCACTAAAATGCATGTATTGTTTAACAACACCCAGACTATTTTTCCTATCCAGAACACATCTCCAAAACAAGCAAGATGCTCAATCAAATCAGGGATAATGCATCACGGAAATGCAATCTAGACAGTGAACAAGTTCATAGGAAAAAATAAGATCATCATTCATTCCAGCTTTATAATCTCTGAATAACAATTTCTAATTCAAATTTGTTGTACTGCAGTTCTAACAAGGTAAAACAGCTTAAGTTTAAAAAAAAAAAAAAGACCTCTGAAATGAAATACTTGCATAATTTTTCTCAACATCTAATTTGCAGGAAACTTGTATAAAAATTACATTACCTTGTAAACATCTGTCCTTTTTGCTGAAAAATAAATCTGACAGAAAATCATAAAGAAGTCATAGATGTCTTTTTTAATCGAAAGACACAACTTTTTGTATTTATGTTGTGATGATAGCCACAGCTACACCATGAGTCAGGGTTTCTTCTAAGACAGATCACATCCTACACATGTGCTAGCACTCCAGTCATGTGGTGGCTACACTCTGATCCAAGGTAGAGACATACCAGTATAAGTTTGCATATTCTGAAATACTGATTTTAGCATATGCTAAATGGATATAATTTTGTTTTTAATGAAATAAATATATTATACTGGAAAAACTTTAGTACCATTTATAAGCTGGAGAACACTTGCTTCCATTCTTCCTGGGTAGAAACAGACAAAGGTTAGTAACAAAGAGTGAAGATTAATTATATTTTTTGGGGCATATAACTCCAACAGGAAAGGAGCTACGGACAGGGTGACTATACTAAAGAACATTCCAACTTCATGAACGGCAAAGGGAATTCTATGTACTGTCCCATAAAGTCAAGGTCAGACAAAGAAAAACTCTTCCTGCAAAAATTGGTTATAGACTACATAAATATTTTGAATATTTTTAAGAAGATTTAAAAAAATAAACCAGCATGGAAGGATGTAGCAAATTTATTTTGTATTACTTTAATCTCTCCTTTCATGGTATGATTATTTTGCAATCCTGAGCTATCAATTTACTGAATGTTCAGTCTTGAATAGGGATTAAAGTATAATAAACTACTCAACACAAGCACCCTGTCTGAGGACCAGATTTGGATTTTGTATTCAGGACTGTGCAGCATAATGAGAGAAAGAGATTCCTCCTCTGACCTGTTCCAGTTCTACCATCCTGCATCATATTGCTCAATTTCATCCATGGCTGAGAAAAGACAATAGTTACGAGTGCTTCACAATGACAATTCTACGGTATATTCTAAGTTACACCTGTGATAAAAATGATCATTTACTTTTCGTTCAGTCACTCCATAACTTTCTGACAGTGACATCATATACTGAGTTTTACATAGAACAGACACTTAGGGAGATACAATACAACAGCTGTAAATGTATAGTTGTAAAATTCTTGCAGTAAAGATAAGATTTTTTTTTAAATTCAATTTATCTTTGAATATGTGTGGCTTTCTTTTCCTTATTATTTTTTATCTGTTTGATTTATAGTTTCAGACCCATAATCAATAGCAAGTGCCTGCCTGGAAAAAATATCCTGCCATTGTTAGGATTTTTGGAGGAAGAAAAGAGTCTCTCACACAAATATTTTATTTAGATTTGTCTTGCTTTTGCTAATCTGAAATCAATAACCTATTTGAACCTGGAGCCAAAATTAGGATGCACTCATCAAGAGCAAGACTGGTGGCCCTCACTGCACAAAACACAATTTGTGTGTTTCCTGAGAAAAACAGGAGGGAGAGACAGGAACCCCTCACAGCTCTTACTCACACAAGCAGCTAACAGGAAATCTGTGAGGAAATACATATTTTTGTTATATGTATATATGTGAAGTACATATTAATTGCAGTTCACAGGCTGCTGGGAAAGCTCCACACACGGCCTCTCTGCACTCAGCCCTTCGAGATTGTGGAAGTGGCTGCACCCCTGGCTGCTGCACACCATGTTAGTGAGAAAATCAAAGTTTACATTTTCAAACAATAACAAACTTTACTTTGTCAGACAATTGGGAACTTGCAAGCAGAAGCAAGTCAAACCACACGAGCCCAGGTGGCTTCATGCCAATTCCAGGCACAAGGAACTTTTCCAGATATTTGAACTAATATAGCTAAAAATGATAACCACAATGACAGCATTACTGTAACTGGGCTTTTCTGTATCCACATTTTTATTGTCTCTGCTGGGTCAAGTACACTGAAATTTTGATTTCTAAATGCTCTCAAGTGATACCAGAAAAATTTCCTCATTTTGCTGGGAGAAGGAGAGGTACAACAGGGAACTTGCTTCTTTTATATAGTAGCATGGCCAGATATATAAGCCAGAAACCTCACTGCTTTTGTGCCAGTCTGAAATGAGCACTTGAAGAGTTTACATCATGTTAATGGCAACTCAAATAGCAGCTTTTCAACCTTATCAGAGTGATTCCAGATGAAACTATTCCATATACACAACAATACTTGCTTAATAAACAAGAAAATGCTGTGCTTGCCTACATTTTCTCTATATTCTTAAAACCTTGTCAGAAGCCAAGGTTTTTCTTTATTCTCAAATAAATACATCAGGGCTAGGCAATGAAGTCTCCCCAACAATGAAACCAAGAGATAAAATAGTAAAGAAATGCTCTACAAAATATTTCAATGATAGCAGTTTAAGTATTTGAAATAATCAAGCTTTTCATTATTGCTGGCTTTAAGCAAAACTGCTGTTCATTCATAGTTTGCTATCCCAGAAAACTGCTAATAAAACTGGTGCCTTAGGACATATCAGAGCTAGCGCCAGCTGGGAAGCAGCAGAGTTTGTTTAATCCATTACTGAAGCCGAGCTGACTTGGAATAGAAACAGATGAACCTTATACCTGGTTTGGATGAGGGTCATATCTATATCAAGTGGCATGTAAGTTTGTCGTCCTAGGATATGTGATATAGACATACTCTTCCGGAGGTGTATAGTCCATCCTCTTACATCTTTTCTCAGACTTCTAAGTTTTCCTAAACTCTCTAATCTTCCTCCCTGTTCCTTTCTAAATTCCTCCAAGTAAATGCTACATATGGTACATTATTTCTTTCTTATCACACCACAGAACCTGTTTTGTCCACACTTTCTCATCTAATATTCTTTGCTTCAGGCTGAAAATCCTGTGCCCTTCCTGCCGACTGCAGCCTTGGAACACGTGGCTGCTTGCACATGCCTGCAATGAGGCAGGAGCAAGGTATAAACAAAGAGGTTCATATTCAGACACCTTCAACAAATAAACCAGATATACAGAGACCAAAATTTCACAGACAAGTATTTCATGGGACATAAATCTGTGCCCACACAATAAAAGTTAAGGTTGAGTGGTCTTTAAAAATGTATTCACAGTAAATCTGAAAGCTGGAAAACAGTAAGTGAATCCTTAATGTGTCATTAGAAATAAAGACTTTAAAACTTACAAAAATGTATACTGTTATCAGGAGTACTGTGTTGTACTCAACACAGCCATCTTAATCCATTTAGAGCTATATTTTCAGACTGTCTTCCTTTTTGCCCATCTTTTGCTTGCACAAATCTTTCCTGTAGGATTGCAAAAAAGCACCCTCATTCTGGGAAATGATCAGTGTCATTAATGCCAAGCCCACCAAGGTAGTATGTGTGCATAAATCCTAGAAATAGGTTTTCCCCTCTCATGGATTTAAGAAGTATCACGTCCATTCTGCATACAGAATTAGAGCTCACTGTTTAAAATGGAGTGTTTAAAAGCATAGCAAACTGCTATAGAATAACTTATTAAAATAAATAATACTGTCCACATGAACAATTTCTCATGTTATTGTCAGTATCTGTTTGAGTTTGGATTTGGGTTTGGGTTTGTTTTTTTGTTTGGATTTTGGTGGGGTTTTTGGGTTTTTTGTTTGTTTGTTTGTTTGTTTGTGGGTTTTTGTTTGTTTGTTTGTTTTGTTTGGGTTTTTTTTTGTTGTTGTTGTTTTTGGTTTTTGTGTATTTTTTAAATTATGATTATAGACACTCATTTTTAACATACATTTTTAATTAGCTGTTTGGAGGGCTGGACTATATATGCAGACAGTTCTGCTACCAGAGCACTATATATGCAGACAGTTCTGCTACCAGAGCACGCAGGGACTGAATTATATCTAAATTCATATTAAATAGTTGTGTACTTCTATATTGCAAAACCATGATTAGAATAACAAATTTCAATTATAGCCATATTTTGAACAAGATATCATCTGTGTTTTCAGATGAGCAGTTATTTCTCATAGTTCAATTTCCTGTAATGATACTTAATCTAACCCAAGTACTTTAAAAGTAGCTTTCTTGATGGATACCCACTAGTAATTGAAATAGCAACCATTTAGTTTAAAAATGAGAATTTTAAGTTCATTATCTGTCCCCTGCAGAATATGCATGGATAATTTAGTCCTGTCCATAAGTCACTCCTTGAACAACTCTCATTTGTACTATGAGAGACTATGAGAACCATATGCCCTGCTTTTACTTAGACTTTGATACAAAACACCTAATTTCTGGCACAATCAGTTATAGTCTCTCTAGAAATTAGATCCTCCTTCCTCTTCTTTCCATGTGCTTTCATTTGTGCACAGGAAAAATTATTTTTCCCATCAATATTTGCTGAGTGTCATTTCCATCTTTTTCAGTTCTCATTTTGGAGCTAAGCCACTTACAGAATTTTTGTTGTTAAAACACATTTAATGATCCTAACAATGTTAATCTGTGTGTACAAGAATATATGTATATAAAAATTATCTGTCTACAAAATGTAATAGCTTTCAATAAGATAAGGTTCCCTGACTTTATTGATGCCAAAGAAGATTACAAGTTGCATCATTGAAACAAACAGACATCTCAAGTCCATCATGTAGACAGAGAATTCAAGGCTCTGCATCTCAGAAGTCAAGTCAGTGCCAAAAAAACCAGAACTCAAGTGTCTGGGATTTCTTTTTCATACATTTAAGTCTTGATGCAATAAAACCAGGGTCATCCCATGGAATCACTGCATGTTTGGGGTTGGAAAAAACCTCTGGGGATCATCTTGTACAACAGCCCTGCTAAAGCAGGATCACCCAGAAGAGACTGCACGGGATCACACTCAGGCAGAGGGTTTGAATATTTTCAGAGGGCAAAAAACTTCCTGGGGCAGCCTGTTCCAATGTCCTACCACCCTCATAGAAGAGATGGCTATCCTCACATTCATAGGGAACTTCCTCTCTTTCAATTTGTGCCCCTGTCCCGTGCCTTGTTGCTGGGCACCACTGAAAGGACACTGGTCTGTACTCTTGACATCTGTCCTTACGGTATTTTTATGCATACCATCCTCTCTCAGTCATCTCTTCTCCAGGCTAAAAAGGCCCAACTCTCTCATCCTTTTGTCATGAAAGAGACATTCCAATGCCCTCATCATCTTCACAGCGTTCTGCTGGAATGTCTCCAGTAGTTTCTTGCACTCCTTGTACTGGGGAGCTCAGAACTGGGTAAATTACTCAGAAACAGCCTAACCAGGGCAGAGTAAAGAGGTAGGATTGCTTCCTTCAGCAATGCTTTTCCTAGTGCAGGCCAGGATGCCATTTTCCTTCTTGGTTACAAGGGCACACTGCTCTTGGGCAGCTCATTACCCACCAGGACACGCCAGCTCCTTCTGCAAGGAGTTGCTTTAATGGTCAGCCCTGAATTATGATGAGATGGTCTTGCATAAATTTAAATACACATTAAACACTCCAGGGTGGGAGAGAACAACTGTATCCTTCTGCCAATCACAGGTGTTTCATTATGGTATGTATGTATGGAGTCACTATATGTAACTTTTATTTCAAATTCTTATATTATCAGGTTTTCAAGACCTGATTGAACAAAGCCCCAGGCAACCAGGTCTAATCCCAGAGCTGACTTTTTTCCATGCAGGCCTTGGAGACCTCTTCCAGCTGGTACTAACTGATGAGTGTATGGACTGAAAACAGAAGCTTGGAGCTTGCAGAATTTAGTGAAGGAAACTGTATAACCTCTTTACACTGGAGGGCAGCATAAAAATCCCTCCTGAACCTGAACTTTACAAATCTATGAATCTCGAGGGCTGGGTCTAAATTAGCACTTTGGTTCAGACTATTGGAGCTTTGAACTTCATTTCCTGAGCATATCCCCTCTTACAGCTTTGTTCACAGGGCAGTTTTAATTTATGCAAACTAGATTCCTTTAGGAGGAAACTGGAGAGAAAACTCTATAACAGGCATGCACCAAAGACAATTTAAGAAGTAATGGGATCATTAGTGTTCCAATCAGAGGTCAGTGCTTCAAATGACTTCAAAAGGTATGTAGGGTGAAGACATTTGAATCAGGGAATCTGCTAAAAATAATGGCCCTGAACAGGGGACAAAACAGCACCAGCTAATTTGATCCGATGATGTGTTTCTCCTTTGTACTGCTGATGTAGACACAGCCAGTACTAGAAAAGTTAAGCTGCCTGACAAATGTATAGCTGGAAATCAGTGCATCAAAAGAAAGAGAAATTAAAGGAATACCAATCACCTCGGTGAAGACCATAGCAAACTCCAAATTATTTGCCTAAGTTTAAAACTTCAGTCTTACAGAGTTTTAGGATATTCATTAATCTGCAGGTTAGGAATGAGAATAAATTCTCTATTTTTCCAGAACAGTAGCACCAGTTAATGCAAGTTTTGGGTTTAATTTTTATGTCCTTTCTCTTTTGTATTTTCAGAAACTCCTCAAATATAACAAACACTGAAACAAACCAATACAAAAATTCTCAGTTCTACAGGGAGAAAAATATGCAAATAAACAGAGTCCGAATTATGATTTTAATGCTACTGTGTTTAGGAGTATAATAACCATCCATTCGAAGTTCCATGATAAAAAAAAGTACTTAAGCCAGAACAGGGGTCAAGATTTTACAACCTAAAAAAAAATCCACAAAACAATTCCTTTAAAACTTTTTTTTTTAACTATGAATAAAGTTTTTTCCAGTTTTCTGCATAGATTGAAGCTGTACCTAATCAATATAAGTAAGTTCCATTTCAGTAAAAAATTTAAGGTTCTGCATAGTCTTAAGCAAATCCTCGCTAGTCACTGAATTACTTTGCATGCTTAAGTAAAATATGCTGATGGTGTTTTGCTGAATCAAGACTGCTTTTTTTAGGCATTCAGTAGGGTTATGGCAGGGCAATTAGAGGTAGCATCTTATTTCTTGACGTAAACATCAGAAGAGGGAAGATGTGCAACCAAGAATGCAGAAACATGTTAAATCATCAATAAATCAATATAAACAATCCTGATTTGTCATAATAATAATAATAATAGGAACCATCTTTAGAGACCTATTAGAAGACTATTTTTGTCTGCTCTGATGACTTAAAATTGTTTTTTATTTATTTCATTTTCCCTTTTCCTCCTCCTGACCCTTCCACAATACTGATGATGTGAATCATCATAGTACTGTTGATTAGTGCCGTCGCACATTTTTGGTTAAGAGACAAATCAATGTGAGCCATCTTCACTTTCAGCAAGTAAATTAGATGCAGTTTGTTAAAAATAAGCCTAATATGTAAAAACTTTATGAACATGCTAAAATTTGTAGGTCACTGCTTTACCATCCATGTGCCTTTCCAAGACAACCTGTTTAACCATCAAAAGATCCTACGGGCTGGCTGAAGCACTGTGAACTGAGTGTGTGAGCACTGAGGATAGAGTGAACTTCACAGTCTTGAAACTTAGTACATTCATCATTATGTTCAATGTAAGATTTATCAGTCAAAAATCCTCTTTCAGTTTAGTCAGTTTAACTGACTGAAATATTTTTCAAATCTAGAACAGACTGGGCAATAATTTCCACTATACAACTAAGTAGACTTTGGTGGTATTTAAAGAAAAAAAAAATTTATTTATTTTATGATTTATCAAAAATAATTTTGATAACATTTGTGTTAAGAAAAATTAAAATACTTCTTACACAGTCAAATAAATAATTTCATTTCACTTGAACATTTTGGCTTATCCAGCCTGAAATAAATTTTAAAATTTCTTTAACCTAAACTATTTTTCTTAAATTTTTAGTTTGTTAAAAAAACCAAAACCAGCATTTGTTCACATAACTGCAACATCCTTTATACATTGTCATGAAAATTACATTCCATAATAGATATCTTTCAAATGTGTGTGATAGGTATAAGATTGATAGCTCTGAGCAGTTACTCAGCACAATTTTTTAACTAATATATAGATGAAGATGGTAAAATCATGTATATGTAGAGTTTCAAAAATGTAATGAATAGACACCCAGAGAAAGCAGTAACTAAATATCTTGACTAAATATTTCCTCCATACTTTTACATTCTGCAGTCCTATCATACTCTACACTTGAAGTACAGATATGCTCAAAATCCTCAAAACACAGGTTGTGGTCTCACTGAACCAGAAGAACTCATTCACTCCATAAATGGGAAACAAAGACAATTGTGTAAAATACTTCAGGCCTACATGTTCATCCAATTCTAAAATGAAAAAGCCAATGACCTACTAGGTTCTTATTCAGTTTCCCCTTTTGTTTTTAATGGATTTTTAATATCTGACATTGGAGAAAAACCTATCCCAACCATCTTTTTGTCACCTGCAGTTCAGTATTGGTATTGCTATGAGAGTATTGTCTAATGTTTATCACAAGTAGCTGATATTGTTTCCTTGGCCAGATAATGGTTGGAGTTCATAACACTGTAATATCCTCTTCCCTTTCACTGCTTTGTCACTGGTAATATAAAACTGCAATTGTTTTTCCCCCCCAAAATAAAACTAGACTGTACTATACTAGTAATTCAACACAATTCAAGGAAAATTAAAACCACAAGAATGTAGGTCTCATCAAGCTTCCTGCTTCTAATCACAGGGGTTTAGAGCCCCTAGATCACTGCTTGATGTGGTGCCTGACATACCCTACAGTAAAGTGGACAGGGAAGCTCCCAGACAGACATAATGGCCTTCTGAAATTTAATAATTCCCAAGAAATTCCACCAACTATGAAAGCAACATGTGTCATTAGTCTAGGCACATTCCTTTTTGTTCTTGTTTATACTAAATTCCCAGAGAAACTTATCTAAACTGCTAGTATAAAATATGAGATTATAAGAAAAATACTTCATACAAATGAACATCATTGTCTACACAGACTGACTACTGAAAAAGAAAGACGTATGCCTATTTTCTGATTGTTTTTTTATTCTTCCACCTCTTAATAGCAAAATTCCCTCCTGAATCACAGCCTTATTAAAATTTATTCCTTTCTTTTCTTTTGTCATAATGAAATAGAAGTATTACATTTTTACATAAATTATTATCCACAACATTCCCCATACGCTGAAAAAAAAGCATTTCTATTGATGATCCAGTACAATGCAAATGGTTTTGTACAAAATCTTTTATGTAGCACTAAAGATTTTTTTTAATGTGATAATTTTTTACATAAGCTCAATATTTTGAATTCAGCTGAGGAATCCTTTTGCTATTTATTCAATAGCTTTCTATTTTCTTTAAGGAACAAAAGCTTTCTCTTCTTTGCATGATTTACTACCACAAAATTCATCTGCTGCTAAGCGCAGTATAGTTCACAAAGCCCAGTGATAAAAATATTTACTGTGTCCTGAAGACAGAAGTACACTCTCAAAAAATTGTATTGCTTAGTACCATTTTTTAGTCTCACAATAAAATCAGTACTTATTTCAGCAATGTGAGATCAGTTTATAACTTTCTGATTAGATATACTATCACTAAGTCCAAATGAATTTTGGAATCTTTCCTGAAAAAAATTGAAAATTAAACCTTTATGCCTTATGCTGGACAACACTGGATTATCAAAATTTTAATGTAAATCATTGAGAATTAAGACTGCTTATGTCACTCCTCTGCTGCAAATGTAGCTCAAACCAAGTGGCAAGAAGAGGATTGTCATGATCCAAAGACCACCAAGAAATGCAGACATGAATTTTCCCACATCTGGACTTTCAAGATATCTGAGTTTTTCAAAATTGCAGTAATAGATATCATAGTAGATCTCTACAGCTTTTCCACAGCTTCATTAAGATAGAAATAGTCCACATGAAAATGGTACTGTAACATTTTAGGCTTACTATACCACCAATCTTTTTACCTTTACAATTCTGTAATAGAGGGAAAGAGAGAAGAATGAAGGAATCAAGCTGTTAAAACTTATATATTCCTTCAAGTTCAGTTGAAGAAAAATATGTTTCTCAAAGAAATGCTTCCATCAAAATACATATTCACACCCCTTCCCTCCAAACTTTATCTATGTTTCCATTACATAGTTCCATCATGGAATTTGTGAGTGGAAGCAATAAAAGCCACTGAACAGCCACTAGCCTGCTGTTTAGGGAACTCACCTGGACCCCAGAGCAGCTCTTCTGAGAGAAGACTACTGCATTACCAGAATCACTGCCATTTCCCTGAGTAACTCACAACCAGTCATAATTTTTGCCTTCAGTCTTTAGTTAGATAATTCTTGCTTCAGAAAAGATTCCAAGACTATTAATACAATGTTTTATTATGTTTCCAATTCTTGAATGGTTGCCCAACCAACAATGGAACTTGCATTTCAAATTGTTTGAGAGCAGGCTGGGAAGGGCAGTTGAAGACATCAAGATCAGTGGACAGAAGGCAATCCAAATTAACCCAGCTTTTTTGTGCTCTTTCATAAAGCCATTCTGCTGCATAGAGCTTCTGAAGAAACAGTCAAGTGCACCAGCATATTCATGGACTCATACGCCCTGCCTAACTCAATAGGGAATATCACTGGATCTGCAGTCTAGAAAATACGTGGTCTGTTTCTAAATATAAATGACTATAAAAGACTAAATATAAATGAGCAAATACACAGATACACACATAGATAGCTCAGTGAAGTGGATTGGCACATGGGAAGAAATGGGCCTGGCAGCAAAGGCTCTGAGGCAAAAGAGAACTGAGTTATTGACAACATCCTTTGGCCAATGACCCTGACCTGTGTCAGAGTCCCAGCACCTGACCTAGTTATCAGAGTCAACTCTTCAAAAACATAACTGACTGATGGCCATGGTCCCTTTTACCAAGGAACATCATTTTAAAATGGCACAGAAACTGTAGAGAAAGCAACTGAAAGAGATATGAGACTGCTAAGAAGAATCCAAGAAAAATCTCTGCTGTTAAAATAATGGGGAAAAAAAGCTCTAGGTTCCAGATATTGGTTCAGAATTCAAAAGTACACCTAAAGATAAAAATGAATCAAATTAAAATTGAATTTGATAATTACATTTAAACTGGGGCATAGTAAAAATCACTGAATCACATCCACCCCTAAAACATCAGAATATTCTCCCCCAGAGCAAAATCAGAAGAATATCAGAGAAACAGGAAGGCAGAAAGGAAGAATATCATTTGGGTTATATTGTTAATTACTAAAGAGGCTGAAAGGAAAGTTCTAGGTGGAACAAATCCTGAACAAATCCTTACATGAACATCCATTAACTTCATTCTGCACATATGCTTGCATTCATATACATTTGTTCAAATAAGGTTTCCTATATTAAATGTTATAGCTGTCTCTAACAGACATGCCCATTGTGCACATGTCTACTCTAGTGAGTTCTACTATATACAGGTTGTTGTTGATTTTCTCTGTATGCTTTATCCTGGAAAATTCCACTATAATACACTAAAATCTAAGACTTTGAGAGCTTCAGTTTCTTCTGACCTTTTTATATGTAATAAAGGCTTCCATTTTCTCCTTAAAACTTGCTTAATTTGTTGTGCACTCAGATTACCTGAACTGACATTTTGCAGTCTGTAGCCATCTTTGCCTCTCTTTCCTTTTCATTCCTTGGTATTTCTGTCTTCCAGCATGCCATATTTCATAGGTCACATCTGGAGGCAAGATGGCATTTGAGACTGAAATGAGTAAAACTGGTTTACTGAGCTCAAAAATGAGCTGAAGTCATGTACAATTTGCAACTGTGAGCAAATATATGGTAAACTCATTCAAGATTGTATAGAGCAATAAATCATTGGTTTGAGAACCAACATCTGCTTGCTTTCAACAAATGACTGCATAGAATCTGCTCCTTTATACATGTGAAATCCTTAAAACAGACATTGCAAAAGTTCCACAGATCTAACAGGCTTTTATCTCTTTTGAAACAAGTGTTAAATTCTATTTCTCTACATTGATCAGAGTTCTTTGTGGGAAACTCTTTCCATTTTCCTGCATTTGATTTTTCCACTGTATCCTTAAAAAACTGATACAATGTCAAATGAACTATTTTATTCTCTTACTCCTCCCGTTATTAATCTTTGCCTGTCAGTTGCCTTTGGATAGAATTGCCCTGGATTTTGGTCACAACATTGTCTGTTGCTTCACCTCCTTCTTCTCAGGTTAATATTTAATTTTAATACTTCACATTTCTCTAACCAGCTTTCTTAAAAGACCTCATATGATTTTTCCCCATGCTCAGAAAAAAAAAACTATACTGAAGAAAGTACCTATGGAGAAAAAGAATGGAGAATGTCTCATTTAATGAGGTGGAATTTGCTCTGATTATGATCTAGATAGCATGAAGAAGAGGGTAAACTTTTTTATGAGGTATTAGTCTCATTAGAAGATGCAAAATATGGAAAAATTATAGAGCACATAGTCTTTTTACAGTGTTCAAACATGAAAGGCATTTTAGCAATCAATAACATGGTTTTATGTGCCACCTGGAGACCATGGTGGTCTCCATGGTCCAATCCACTTGAAACATAAACTAGTCTAGGACTATTAGACCTCATGATCCCCAGTTTAATTGGACAATGACTACATATCATTTATTTCCAGTGATATGTCTTTAACCATTTTCATTTAGATTACAATTTCTTGTCATTTTTAAATACTCCAGAGAAAGCAGCAAATTTTTACCATCACCAGGGATTTAAACAAGCAACATTCTATATTATATTACGAGTGGGATGGTTTTAAGAAAACAATTTTCCATGTCTACAAAGAAAAAACTGTCAGTGTTTTGTAATGTCAAAGCCTGCTTCATAAATTACCAAAATCAGTGAGGTAAACATACCCCAGTCCATAAAGAATAACAACTTCTTTTTGCTACTTTGCAGTATTTTCTTCTCTGTAAGGAGAACAGAAGTATTTCAGGGAAGAATGGTAAATATGACTTTACAACATCAGTGATGAAGTTGTATAATTTTACTTTCTTTTAATAAATAACGGAGATTCTAGAGCCCTTGCATTTATTTAATTAAGAAATTAAGAATGTCAATGAAAACTATCATGTGCAATCTGATCACACTGTTCAAGAAAGTACTGGGGAACAGGGGAATATTTTCACTGACCTGGGCACAGACATTCATGGACTTTCTGGATGACACAGGATGGAGCAATTGTTGGGTGTCAGAGCTTAAACTGACATTTTCAAGTAATGCTAGGATGAAAGCTGAAATTTATGTACCGCTCTACCACCTCTTCCTACTCACACACACACACACAATTATTGCATGTAAATAATGAAATTTTTAATTAAAAATTCATAATGTTGTATTATTTTAATAAGTGGAATCAGTATCAGGACCACACTATCTGAAATTATGAACCCAGTTCTTGTTCAATTCCTTTGTCTCTGCTTTTTCCCTCACTTCAAACTCCAGTTGCCTCCTGAAAACTGTTCTGCTTTTTTACCATTAATAAAAAGAAAATATATCCATTTCAGAGGAAGAATTATGACTGGAAATAGGAAAATAATTTGCTGTTAATATCTGAGCAACAGAAATCATACAAAATCTTTTGCTGATTCATGTCAGCTGACCTGCTGAAGTCAATAGAATTAGCTGTGCAAGGAAGGAAAGCAGAATTTTTTGTTAGCCTGGACCATCAGAACAGAAACTTCAGAACAGAATATGGTCTGTCAAACTGAGGGTAAAATATTAAGTAAAGTCAACATACTGAATATTGACTAAAAATTGCATAACCTGTAGTTAACAGAAATGGTCACATTAAGTTATAATAATTGACCTTTTCCACAAAGTTTTTGCTAGGACTTTTGTCATCACATGTATCTTTTTACAACACAGAATAATTATGCTTTCCTTCTGTCCTACCAATTTACCATTAATGCTCCCAGCTAACAATCCCCACCTACACTGGCTAAAGAATCTGATTTGGACATGGATGATTTCCCTGTGGTGATTTAATAGTTTGGATTCTCCTCTAGCTAGTTAGCATGAGCACATAAAGCTAAATAATAGTCATATTGCATTCATAGTTGGTGACTCATTCTTATTTTATTTCGATATTTGTAAGTACATTAATATCTGAATATCACACAAGTTTCCACATATTTATTTTTACAACAGTCCTAAAACGGAAAGGTGCTTTTTACCCTCTATTTTCCTTCTACGAAATGAAGAAGAGAAATACTGAAAACTAAATCCACAAAGGGTCTGCACTGCCAGTCAAAACTCACAGCCTCAAGTTAGACTAATTATCCCTTCTAGAAACACAGGCTTCACAAATGCCAGAGAGGTGACAGGGAACTACTTGTGCTAGCTGAAAAAGAAATGCCTGCAAGTGTTTGGTCTTTTCTTGAGCATGCCAGTCACAGAATAGAATCACAGAAATGCAGATCCTCGCCCCATGATCCAGGCAAGAGAGCACTTGTCTTGAAGATCATGCTAAGTACCATCTTCCTGTTGATGGGAAACATTTGATTTGATCTCTGAACAAGTATTTGATCTCAGCTTTTTTATGTCCCAGGAGAGTACCTCAGCACCAAGTCTGCCAGGCATTTCTCTGAAAGGAATTCCTACTAAACATGTTTCATATGAATGAATAAGTGATCTTATCGCTCAAATGAATCTCTTTATTATGAAGCTCTGAAATTATTTTTGTGTCTTTTAGTCTGTGTACTCTAGTGAATGATTATTAATACAGTGTAAAACATTTTAGCCCAAACAGGCTGAGGTAATACCTCTAGAGTCTGAGGCCAAGTCAAAACAGAAAATGTCTAAAATAGGTCAATGGAGATCTCTCCGCCCAGATAGTTGTTGACTCTCAAAACTGATGGGACACCTGAAGTAACACAAGACACCTTTTAGACGGGCTTCTCCAGATAACATCTAGTTCTGGGAAAAATGCTTTCATTTCAGTTTAAGGAAGATTTAGATCAGTGGCAGCAGGTTATTCAGTCACTTAGCCATCTAGGAACTCGGATTAATGAAAACATGGAATATATTTCCCTATAGTACAGTGCTTCATGTCAGAACAGCACCACTCCTTGTGCTGAGCAGTTCAGCTCAGGCAGAGCAGTGCACAAGTATGGCTTTTCTCAGGATTCCAGACAGTTCATTAGCAATGAGCTGAAACACCTCTGCATATCCAGTAAGCAAACTTTTTCTCCTGTATTTATCTTCTGGAGAAGACACTGAGTCACACTCAACCATCAACCAACCAAGGATCCATTTAACTCAGCATCTGAAGAATCATGCTCCCCACAAAAGAACAAGAAGAAACCATAGTTCATTATAAGGTATTAGAAGTGACAAAGTACACTGATTTGTTTTCACAGAATTCATCTTCACCCTTTAGCCTTCATATTACTGTGATTATTTTAAGTCACTTTATCTAAAAACTCTTAAAAAATCTTTTGTTTTCTAACCAAAGATTCACTTATCATTCGTGTTTTAAATGGAAAGACTGGCTACAAAAATGCAATATTACCAGTTAAACTTAACCCCATTACATCTTTCTTTCTTATCCCACAAACCAGCAAACACCTTTTCCTCTTTTAATCAAAACTGCAGGTGGCACTAGTAACTCTTGTAGTTCTAAGATGTTCAGTGCCAACGATTCAGCCCGCATAATTGGAGCTGGAAAAGTAGGATGTACACTTTAATAAATTAATAAATTAAAAGAAAAAAAAAAAAAAAAAGTGGTCAATTCAGCCTCTGGGGCAGCAGGCAACCATGGAAGTGTCCCTGTTTTCTATGACCAAGCAGAACAGGTTTTCGTACATATATTACTTATCAAGCTTATAACTGGAAATAGAAAGATGAGGGATCTGCCAGTGTATGTTCACAAGTGTGGGCGTGAATGCACATGAAACAATTTAAAAAATTGAAACAGGCTGTTCGAGTAAATATTTCTGTGTTTGACACTCCGCCTGGAATGCACTATTTCACTTGACTACCGTCACTACTGAAACACTTCAAATGTTTTTCTCACCATTCCTTAATGGAAAAATCTAATTGTAATTTGAAGTAGTGTTTATTGATAAAATGAAAAGACAGTAATCAAGGAATTAGATTATTATATCATGCAAAATAAATAAGCCCCCTACGCATTTCAAATTGTCACTAAGATTCACTAGCAGAAAGGGAGTTAAGAACCAGCTCTGCTTAGTCTTAGCAGTCAAGAGTGAAGATACATGCACATGATTTATTAGGGCTACATAAAAAAACTTCTCCCAGAGGGCACAAACACTGAGATCCTTTTGACTAAATTCAATAGATATCCACAAAAGTCACACATTTCTTCATTCTGAGCTTTATCTGAAGGGGAACATCTAAGTCATAATGAGCACAAAGAAAAAAATTGTATACAGACCCTTTGCCTTTGTCCTCTCTGTAAATCTGTCATTCAAAACCGTACAACTCATTGGAAAAGAAGTAGATGAAAGAAGAAAGATTAGCGACAATTTCCTCTCCCTGTTAAAATTTATGGGAAATATTTTTTTTTCAAAGGGTTCTCAACACTCTGAAAGCAAATATTTTTGTAGGAAGTTAATTTTTTTTTTTACCTTCAAGATATTCCAAAATGATGGTGCTTGCTGAATGAGCTCATCTGTTTTGTTTGTCTGGACAAAGAAAAAATACCCATTGCAAGAGCAGCCTGAAGTATTTATTACTTACTCTGGTACTCTGAGCAGATAGCTTATTGGTCTAAATAGGAAAGGACCCCATGTGAAAAAGAATACGACAGTAGGGTAGTACACAAAGTACTGATTACATTCTTAGATCCCCAATTTGAAATGTTCAGCACTTACTCCTCTCCCATGAGTGCAGGCCAATCTAGAGCACAGCAGGCACATCCTTTTGAGTAAATATGCCAGTGCCAGCCACATGTCAGAGATGATTAGTGAGGCAGAGATGCCAGCCACCTTCTCTGACATCAGAGGTCAGACAAAGGAGAGTGCGACAAAAGCTAAAAAGCATCAACCTTGTAATGATGATGTGGCTGACCTGGCACACTCACTATTCCCATCACTTCTCAGTACTCCTTTTATTGGCATTACCTGCTGTGAGAAGAGTCTCTCTGGAACTAGCAGCTTGATTTTGGTCTTAGGAAAATAATCATGATATGGAAGGAGTCAATCAGACTGCCAGCTCCTGCCTTTCCAGTAGTGAAATTGCATGAAGTGCAAAAAGGGAGATAATATTCAACTCACAAGTTTCTCAGATGGAGCAAACATTCCAGATGGGTGTGAACCAGACAGGTTCAGCCTGCTGCTTTGAAAGCATGCATGTTTTGCCCCTCTTTGTGAGAAACAGTCTGCAAAACAGATAAGGAAAACAGATATCCTCTTGGGAGGCTAAGAATTCCATAAAAAATATATGGTGGGGCCTCTGGGCTACCAACCTTTGCCAGCAAATGAGGTTATTTAATTTTATGCTATGAGAAAGTTGCTTCTACTGTGGAAACCATCTTTTATACAAGTGTTGTATAATAATGTGCATATCATTTATAATATTTTTCCTGGAAGTCCTTTTTCCTGTGTAGTTTTTCCTTTATTTCCTTTTCCATTAAAAGTCAATACTTAGGCATCACAGACTGATGTTTTATCAATAATTGTGGCATATCAGAGACTTTTTTCCTAAGGGGATGATAACCTGGTGTAGAGCCTTGCATCTAATTCCCTTCAGACGGTCTGAACACACTGGGCCAAATGTCATTCTTGTGTACAAATCCAAACAGGCTTGTTTGCAAATCTGTAGTCTCAGGAAACACTGACACTGAAGAGACATTCCAAAGGCCAGCATTACAGTTCATGAGACATTTTCAAACTTTGCAATGGTTAGAGAGGGGAGAAAGAGAAGGTCATTCCCTCTCGAATTTTTTTGTGTTTGGGGAAGTAATATGGTCACACCTTTCTGAAATGTCCTTTTCTACTTGTTTGTGAAAACTTAGATTCAAGAGAGGTACCAAAAATGAAGTCATCTTAGGTGTCCCTTTACTTTTCATATTCTTCAAAACTCACAGCACAAAAATATTTTATTTGCAAATAGAACCCTAAGCAGAGATCATCACAAGCAATTGTTGAAATTTATCCTTAATTTATCATTTTGTAACTCCATATTCATACCAGTTAGATTCCAGCAGCAGTATAAACCATTAAGACACCATATTTATATAAAGATATTGGTAATTTCAATATTATTTTGAAGTTACTAGAGAATAAGATGGAAGGAATTGGCTGGGTATTACATATCTATTTTTAATTAACCCACTGCAGAGGTTATTTAAACTGAGTAAGCCTTTCTTGCTATATATTGTTGAGCTCAGAGAAACAAGAAGTGCTTTGTGCTCTTTGCTGCCTCGGCAGAATTAGTCCATTAGCAAGCACTATTTCTTCAGATTGTGCCAACCTCACTGGTGCTGTTGGTCAAAAATACCTTTCCACCATATGTCTGTGCTGCTGTTTACGAAGGCAAATATTTTCATATCAGCTCCATTCAGTTTAAAGAAAATAGCTTACAAATTAGTATCTCTTAAGTAAATAATGTGTTTTTCTTGTACATTAACTTAGCTGCCTCTGGGTTAAAAAAAATCTGTAAAGTCCTAGCTTTCAGCTTCTAAGATGCAGTAAGTCCTCATATTGACTCTATATTGCAGTAAGCAAATTCAGGATGCATAACTCATTTTTAATTAAAATATTTATCATATTTCAAAATAACTTGGTTTGCAGACCTTAGGCACATGCCCCAGGTTTTGTTCACATGGCTAATCTTTCTTTTAAAAGCTTTCCTCTGGAATCATCTCAAAATACTGTGCTCATGGTTACCTGTTAATTAGTTGTCCTATAATTTCCTTTCTCCATTCTGTCCTTTAGCAGTCTCAAAACTCCCTGAGGATGCACATAAACAACATCTAGCATGGGGAACATTGATAGAACTTCAATAGTGCCTTTCAAATACCTAATCACACTTTTACTTTAAGGTGCATTCTGAAAAATCAGTTCCATTTTTCCACATGCATACTGGCCCAGTTCCTTAATGCTGCTGCTGAGACAGAGACAGCTTTATTTGAACTGTAAACATGAAACACATTGGCATAGGAAATAAAATTATTTTGATTGCACATGCTCAGCCAGAAGTCCCATAAGAACTCAGTAAAATTGCTTATATTTGCTTACATAAAAGAAAGATGATACCAGGTACAGATTGCCGCAAAACATTCAGTGGGTGACTTTTTAAGGAAATATTATTATATTCTTAAAATGCATTATAACAGCAATTATAATGATGCGTATCAGTAAGAGTAAGTGTCGCACAGGGAAACTCCTAATCATATCTAATTCTATAATATTTTTAAATCTCTTAATTTAACTGACTTTTTCCTTTGATTAAATTTATTTCAAAGAAGATGGTACACAATAAAACTGAGTGCACGCAGACAGAGAAACCATAAGCTATCCTGATGTTACTGTGACATGGAATCTGGAGGTTATCTTGAAGGAAATGCTAAGTTGCAGCTTATTTTCCCAGCACTCTTTATAAGCTTCAGTGCCTTTTTCTGTTTTTCACTCCTGAGTGTCAGTAGACACAATTAACCTATTGAGAATGGTTTTGTGCAGCTATCATTTCTTTAGCATACATGACTGTGCAATTTTCTGCATGCACCACACATTTAATACACCTGTAGATAAATGCTTAAAAATGTAAAAGGTTTTAAAACCAAATGTTACGAAACAATCAAAGAGCATGTAAGTATGCAAAATTCATAACTCAAACAAAATAGAAGGGATTTTGAAGTCAGATAGAATTTGTTTGTTTTGAAAACATCTGGAAAAATATATTCTCTCCTTAATCTTACCTTCTGACATAGATGAAGAATTTTGCAGCAGTTAAAATAATAGGGAACATAATAACCACAGACAGATAAAAGAACTTGATTTGGAAAATTCTTATTCAAGCATTAAAGAGGGCAAAGCTATAGACAATTAAAATGGAATTTCATAATTCTCACCATATATCTAACTAGATTTTGTACTACAATTAGTACTTGTAGTAATGAACAAGTGGAATCATTTCTTGTCTCTTTTCATCCACAGCTTCTCAGGTTGCCCAGAGAAGTTGTGGATGCACCATCACTAGAATTGTTCAAGGTCAGCCTGGGCAGGGATTTGAGTGACCTGATCTAGTGGGTGATGTCCCTGTCCATGACCAGGGGGAGGATTGGCAGGGAGTGGGATGGAGAGTGGGACAGGATTTGGATTAGGTGATCTGTCAAAGTCCCTTCCAACCCAAATAATTCTCTAGGTCTATTTATGCTTACCTGTGGCTCCTTTAAGTGGAAAAGATGTAATGCACTCATAAAGTTCCTAGCAAACAGAAATTATATACTTCCTGTTTGATATCCTATTGACATCTAGTAGCAGTGCCATAAATCACAAGGGATTCTTTGCTATTACTACAATCTCTGCAAATAATCACAATGTCTGCAAATGGTAAGAGCCCCATAATAGTTGTACAATGATATGTCAAATAAGGCCCAACAGCAGCAGCACAAAACATACCTTTTCTCTTCTTGCATAAGAGAACAGAATTTAGTCTCTGGTTTTATAAATTTGAATTTTCCATCCTGAATTATGGACCCAAAAATATTTTACAATGTTATCCCTCCTCTGTGTCCAATTCTAAATTTAATATTGAACAAATATTATCACTTAAAAACCTACTTATTCCTTGAGGTGGCCAGCAAGGACATAAAATCCATAGAAAAACTGATTTTGTGTGCTGTTCTCCTAGCCTTGTTGCCACCTCCAAATAATTTCATAATTATGGTGCTCCCTCAACAAACCCTTATCACTCCTTATTTCTGCTTACAGAGATGCTGGGATATCTATATCTATTTTTATAGTCATTCTTATTTGGAGATTTGCCTGCAATTAACAACTTTGGGTCTCTGTTAGAAACTGAACGCATTTTCCATGTCAAACTCCATATTTCTGAGACTGTAGCGCATGCCAGTTTGAGAAAGTTCTTAATTCCAGACTTTAATGGTGAAATTTAACACTGTAGAAGAAATTTCCTTTGTAGTGGATATGTGAGGGGCTGAAGTGAAACTCCATCCATCTTACATAGAGAAAAGTTTCCAGAGAATGCAACTTACTTTTGAGAAAACTTGAAATACCAAGTGTCAGATAATCAATGCTACACAGGAAAGAGATGCATTAGGGAGATAGCATGGCCTAACAAACTGAAGGCTTTATAAATCAATGCAAGAATCCTGCAGTAGACCTCGTAGTGCAAAGGGAATTAACAGTTCACCAAATAATGATGTAAAAGACTCTACATGGGATGCACTAAGCCAGAAGTCAGGTACATTGGCTGAACGAGATCAGCCCAACAGCATTTCCCTGAAGGGCAGGGAAATGTCAAGTTCAAAGACAAAATGCTCTGCCAAGAGCTCAATGGCTTCACACAAAATCAGCAAGCATAGAGGCAGAAGCTTTTGCCTCTCTCAGCAAATCAGAAGATGAGGATGTATATCACCATCTGGAAGGGGGAAAATGAGCAACCTCACTGTGGAGGGTTGACTTTGGCTAAATTCCAAAGGCTCACCAAGCCTCTTTATCACTGCCTCCAATCAATTGAACAGGGGAAAATATGGCAAAAGCCTTATGGGAGTTGCTGCCAGCTCATCATACGTTCTCTCTGCCACTCCTTCCCCCTCACTGTCTTCCACTTTTCCAACAAGGGGCTCCTCCCATGGGAGAGAGCACACCATGAACTTCTCCAACATGACTCCTTCCCCCAGGCTACAGGTCTTCATTAACTGCTCACACTGTCTCTTCCACAAGGTCCATTCCTCCAGGACCAGGCTGCTCCAGGGTGGATCCCCCAGGGGATCCCAAGCCCTGCCAGCAAACCTGCTCCAGTGTGAGCTCCCCTGTCCACAGGGCCACAGGTCCTGCAAGGAGCCTGCTCCTGTCTGGGGTTCTCCTAGGCTCCTTTCAGACACGTTCCAGTGTAGGGTTCTCCATGGGCTGAAGCTGAATCTCTGCTCTGCCATGGATCTGCAGGGGCTACACAACAGCCTGGAGAAACCTCTGTTGGAGGCCTCCTCCCCCAGTTTCTACTCTGACCCTGGTATCTGCAGGGCCATTTCTTGCACATGTCCTCACTTGTCTCTCCTGACTGCTGTTGCACTGCACTTTTTTTCTCCTCTTAAATATCCCTATCCCAGAGACTCTATCATCATCACAGATGGGCTCAGCCTTGGCCAGCAGCAGGTTCATCTTGGAACCAGCTGGCATTGGCTCTGTTGGAGAAGGGGGAACCTTCTGGCATCTTCTCACAAAGGTCACCCCAGTAGCCCTCCAGTACCAAAACCTTGACACTAAAACCCAGTGCATTCATTTAGCTTACAACTTAATCCAAATATAGAAAACTAAACCAATTTCTATTGGTGTGAAAAGTGTGAAAAGGAAGAGCTTTGCTGTTGTTGCCACAGCTGTGCAGTAAGAACTACACTCAAGATGACATCTAAATCTAAGCTAATCTGAATCAGATTTTCCATTCTCATAACTGAGTTTTATAACAAAAATAAGTAGATAGTTTCTTTAAAAGTGTTCATTTTTTTCACACAGCTCTGCTAATCATAATAAGAACAGTAATTGCTTGACATAGGATAAAGCTCTATGTCTCCCCCATGTGTAGATAATAAATACTGAACTGTTCCACCAACACTTTACACTCCATCTCAGCTACTTGTCTAACTGCTGCTCAGTTTAGAAAGTATCACAAAACAGCCATTTCACATCTACATCATTATACAGAAAATAAAATAATTTCCTATTACCTGATAGCAAGTTTAAGATGGCTCTTGTGCAAGTTGCTGTCTCCTGTACTAGACTTCTTCAAGAGAAACCTTTAGAAGAAATGATCTAAAATGTATTATTGATACCACAGATAGATTAAAACTCATGTAAAGAGATGGGGATGGCGGGGGTGAGGCAGGAAGCTCCACTGATATTTTTAAATTTAAAAGGTGCAATAGACGAGGCCAAGGACAAAGAAAACAAACTTGAGAAAACAGATTCTAAAATCTCCTCCATCACATTATTTCTGTGTAATTTTGGACAAGTTCAATATCTTACCAATACTTCCAATTCTTACATGAAATAGCATAACAATTCTTGCAGCATGTTGTTCAGAAAGCAAGGAAAAACTAGGAAATAAGACAGGCAGATTTGCAAGCATGGACAGATATTTAACCTGAATGAATTTAATAAGGTGTTACATTTATAGGTGTTTGTAAATCAAATTACTAACTTGCCTAAAACTAAATCTGAGCCAGTAGAAATTAGTGGTGATATCTCTTTAATACTTTTGATATATGCAAGAGAACTTGAACTCTTAGAGACTATGAGCTGGAGACACGATATGAAACATCTGAATCCATCTCCAAGCAACTTCAAGTGAGATGGAGGGATGAAAAGGAAAAAATCCATCATTTTTTTATATCACAAGGCTAATATTTAATAAGGACTTAAAATATCATTGAGAATATGGAAACACATACTTTGTATGCAGTCAGAAGAGAGAATTTGATTTAACAACCATAATTACCCATGGTGAATCCTTCTCCTGTTACTGTAATTTCTTCAGAGGATTATAATGTACCTGTTGGCCTTTTCCTATGCAATAAACCTTTTCTGAGGAAACCTGTAGTTACAGTGGATTTGTAATACTAAAATTAGCTTTGTTATCCAGCCCCTTTGGCCCCATTAAACTATCTAAAATATCTGGATTGATCTCTTGGTAAAATAAAGACTGTGGCATTCTCTAGGAGCTGTTCCCTGCAGCAGACTCTTGGCTGTATCTCAAACTCATTTCTCCTCTCACCCTTCCTTGATTTGGAGGTCACTTTTTCATCAGATTCAGTTGAGGAACTACAAGACAATTGTTTATTCAACAATCTCTACTGGCACATAGATCACAAGTGTAGTTCAATCCTTGTGCAAAAGCAGATTCAAAACTTAAGTCTTCAGAGCTTGCAACTTTGTCACAATGAAATAGATGGCATTAAATATTTTTAGAAGAGTAAATATTTTATGAGAAGAGAAAAGGAAAGGCAAAGAATGCTTAGATCTAAACTATTATTCAACCTAAAGGCTATCCTCTAACACCAAGGACATTTTTAAAAGATGGAAAAATTATTTCTTCTCATATTTAAAAACATTACAAGCAGCTAATTTTAAATATAGAACAAATTGACCTCAATACTTAAAAATTTCAGTGCAAATTGAGCCACTAGTCTCATTTTGCAAATTAAGATATCCTAAGAACACTGCATAATATGAAGCCTTAATATGCATGAACTTTTGAACAACTATTTTTATTACTGATTATATTTTTTTATCCTGTTCCTGAATTATTTAGGAATTAAATTTAAATTAAATGAAAAAATCCTATGCAAAGAATATGTCCCATCAAAGAAATATACAGCTACTCTCTCAGCAAAAGCAAGCTTTCACATGGTATTGAAAGCATGTTTTTATTTTTATGTAAACTAAGTTTGGTTTCAGTACACCATAGAATTAACTGATACATATTTTTAGAGTAGCAATTAAATGCATAGATTTCTTTTAATCAGTCTAAATCTATGGAGAAATTACATAACACATTCAAAAATAATCAACAATATTATAATTATAAATTAAGTTCTGCAGGGCTAGCAGCTGGGGTATTTGGTGCATACAGTGTGCAAAGACCACCTGGCAGGAACTGAAGCACATATTTTTAATACCTAACACACTTCAGAATTAGTGACACTGTTTTCCCCCAGGCCTTCTCTCTGTAATTTCCATGTTTAGATATAAATTGTCAGAGTAGGAGCCTTTATGTTCACTAAGATGAAGTTTACTGTACTGAAAAATTAGTATGTTCACTACTTCTATGTTAAAACTTTATTTAAATAGACATTATGAGGAAATGTCCTCAGATGAAAGAAATTCTGCCTACCTCAGGGACTCAGTGAAGACTGCTACAGCCTAAAGGTTAAAAACCAGTGACTCTAAAGAGTAACTTCTCAAGTTCAAACTCAAGAACAATGATTTTTTTCAGGGTTATCTTCATCACAGCTGATTTTCAGATGCCCCACTCTGTTGCCCACACATTCCCATACAAGTCAACACTCAGACAATGAGGTCTTCAAAGCTTTTAAGTCATCTCCATTTCATTCTTAAATTGACCACAACTAGTCTTCTTTACTGGTCTGCACCTGGGTTTTCATTTTTTTCACTCAATTTTAAATAAAACTCAGGCACTTCAGCACACACTGCTTACCTTCCCATGAATCTCTGAAGTCTTGCGCAGTGTTATGTTTAATATGTTTAATGATAAACAGTGGCTCTGTTTATCTTGCATGCTGCTTTCAAATGATCTTTAAAAAGAGTGCAGTGGAGAGCCCACTGATGGAAAAGGTTAAAATATAATTAGCTTTTTCTTTAACACATTTTGATGTAAAGAGCCTGTAGAAAACACCCAACTCATGAGCAGCTATGTGGGGTCAAGTGATCTCAAGGTGTCAAGCTGAGGAATAGCACATGCCAGCTCTCCAGCTGTTGTCACAAAACACCCTCATGGACAGATTCTACAGTTTCTAACACTGTGCCAAGGCAGAGAGCAATTTGAGACCCTACTTTTCCATTTAAATGTGTGAAAATATCAATAACCATCTTGGTATTATCACAAGTCCATGTAGTCCTTAAGGATGGCTCCCTGCTTCAAGCTGCCCAGGGAGGTGGTGCAGTTGCTGTCTCTGGAAGTGCTCCAGAGGTGTCTGGATGTGGCACTTGGGGATGTGGTTTGGAGGTAATTATGGTGCTGCTGGGTTCATGCTTGGACTAGATGGTTTTGAAGGTCTCTGTCAGCCTTGATGGTTCGGTGATCCAGTGACTTGATGTTAGGTATCTGAACAGAGCACAAAGAAACCTAAGAAAATCCTTCATAGAAATGTACCCTGCTAGGGTTTTCGCTAGAGTAATATGTTGCACTGCAAAGTAAATTACAAAAATTTGTAGTTTTCAGGATATAAAAATCAAGAATAGTTTTCCCTTAGGACAGATGGCGAAAAAAACAATTCATTTAAAAAGCAAGTTAAAGCAACAACAACAAAAAAAGAGAACAAAACCACTTTTACAGATAGATTAAAAAAAAATAAAGCTTAATAACCTAATTTTCAGGCTTAGACATCTACATTAGTATTTTAATTCTGTAATGAGAAATTTACTCACAATGGGACCTTAATTACATGTATCTCTTACTCCTAATTTCCTTCCATTTTACCCTGCACTTTAAAGAGAGTTGAAGGGTATTACAGAATTCCAGGGAACTGGAGATAATTCAACAAATGGCAGTAAATCGGATTTTTACCTCTAAAAAAGCTGAGCTTAATCCAGCTTCATGACAATTACTGTTATTACATTCAATGTGATGTAAAAAAAGATATCTGTCTGGTTCCTCAGGGAAAGATATCTGTCTGGTTCCTCAGGGAAATAATTTTTAGAAGGTAACAGTCTAGATGGCAAGCACAACAGGAAAATTGGTGACTTAACTGGCTTGTCAATTGAACAATATCTTCAGCATTGTGGTTTACACACACAGCAAGTGAGCAGAAAGAAGCTTTCACTGTACTCATCTGTGCTGTTTGCACTCTGCAGAATCACAGAGTATTTAGCCTCAAGTACTGTCTATTTTCATTTCTACAAATCCTAAGCTGTTGAAAAGGTAGACATTAACAATAGGAAAAAAAAAAAAAGAATATTACTCCTCCTTCTCAACTTTTATTAATATTTGTGCCTACATCCAGAGTGAAGTTCAGCATATGTCATGGGTTAGCACTGGCCATATGTTAATGCACCCATGAGTGTATGTTTCTCCTAATAAGCTACTGTGAGATGTGGTCAAGAACAGAGCAGAGCAGGCCTGAAACTTGAAAACAGAGAACAAAACTTTATTACATTACATAAGAACAGAAATAGAAAGGAAAACTCTAAACACACAAAAAACCAGAAATGAAACCCTCCCAGAACATTTCTTCTCCTCTCCCAATTTCCACCCCCTACACATTACCCTCCATAGACCAAAACCTTGAGTTTTAAATCAAACAATCACCACTCAAAAAAAACTAATCTTCAATTCAGTAAGGGAGAGAGGAGTCTCTCTCGCACCACAGACTGCTCCTCAGGAAACACGGGTCCACCCCTTATGTGTTTCTATGTCACTTCTATGGCACCGCCCGGAGAAGTCTGCCAGGGTGACACCCTCCTTTCCATGTCCAGTGCTCTCACCACTGTCCATAGTCTGAAAGCTGCATACAGGGCTCTTTTAAGGATGCTTGCATGCCGAGCTCTCCCCATCTTTCCCCAGGGGCCGAGGTTCCGAGAGCAGGTCTCCCCTGAGGGCTCCACCACACCCTCCCCCTCTCTTCTCTGCTCGCTCCACTCTTCAAGTGCCAGTCACTGTAGCAAAAGCAGAGGCAGCTGTATCCACCCAAAATGTAGTTTATGTTCAAAAGAGACTTGAGTTCAGTCTATGGCTAACATTATGCAAGAAAAGTCCAGCTCAGAAGCCACTCCTCTTCAATCTCTGCCCATTTAGGGTTCTTTCAATCTTCTAACTTTATCATCTCGGTCCCAGGCTGTTTCTCTCTCTCTTCTGAAACCACTAGCCATGAGAACCAATGTCTGGGAAAAGGTTTCCTTCTGCCAAGGAAGGGTTAACAGTTCCTGGCTCCCGGCAGGGTCCCGGACACCTCTTTACACAGTGGGAACGTCTCCTCTCCCCTCCCCCCCGTTCTTTCTTCGCTGCTGGCTGCTGCCAATGTTCGAAACTCTGAAGCAGCAGTCTCTCTCCTTGGGTGGGGGGGCGGGGAAGGCACCTCCACAGTTCTCCACCCCTCCATCCTGGATGGGGCTGGCTCAGCTCCAGTCCCGTTCTCTCTCTTTCCCCAACCTGGGGCCCGAGCCTACCTCAGCCCGGCCACATGGCCCCCCACCCAGCCTGGTCAGGGGAAGAGAGAAAAGATGCTGCTCTGCTGAAAGCAGAGCCAGAAAGAGCAAGTCCCCCTGGGAGGCCTCGCTCCCAGGCCTCGGAGGCGTGTCCAACCCCTCCGTGGCCACTAAAAGTGCCAACATTCAAACCTGACCACTGATTGGTTTGACCACAGCCTCTTGAAAAAGCTCACTTCCCCTCAAACCAGGACAGCATACCACCAGGAGAGATTCTGTTTGAGCAATACAGACACACTACAGTCTGGCAATGAAAAACAATCCAAATGTTAGGGTGACAAAGTGCATGGGGTAAAAACACTGCATTATTCTCAACAGTACATTCAATTTACTTTTAAAAAAGGTACAGCAAATAATGACATTTCATTTCCACAGAAAAGAACACAAACACCAAACCATACAACTGGTAAAGCAAGTAAAAGAAAAATTAAAGTGACAAAATCAACACAGGAATTTTTTTTCATGAAAAATGCTAAATCACTTAGGCTGTTTGGGAGCCTGAGCACTGAAAATGCTCATTGCTTGAGATACATCAGTGGTGTTTTACGGGGAATGTATCACACTTATTCAACAGGTGAAATGTCTGATTATCACAACATTACTGGATTTTACCTCTCCTGTTCCATTTGGAAGTACAGGAGTACCTGGCTTCATTAGTACTTGGATAAAAAGCTATTACATGGGTGGGTTCAGTAAAAGTAAAGAAGCATAATAATAGAAACCTATTGCCATTTTTTTCTCCATTGTCTCCTTTCTCCTCTTATGAATACCATAAAATCTAGATGAGTTAGAAAAATGGGACTCTTACTATTTGCCAAAACAAGAGAAGTTAGAAGTGGTAGCCCCAGTGTTCTTTTTAAATTACAAGTGATAACATTCTGCTAACTAACATCCTACATTAGTTTCAGTCAGGTAGGCTATTCTCTGTTTTATGTTCCAAGGCAGAGCTCATAGCAATGAAGACAGATGAAGCCATTCATACATACATAAACCATTTTTTTGCTGACCTGTAAGTAAAATAGGCATATTGATCTTATTTGTGTAATTATATTAAAAAAGTTGAAATTCCCAGGAGCTGTTTTACCTTTGGCAGAAGGAGGCTGCAGGAGTGTCTGTGTGAAGACAGATCCCTGCCAGACATTACCAGTTTCACAACAAAACCACAGCAGGACACAGCCAAGGCCATTGATAAAGCTGGTGGCACCTCTAGGAAAACACATTTAAGATCAAAAAAGTTTCAGAGAGAAGAGAGAAGAGTAAGTGGGGAAAAAAGCATGAGAAATCACCCTGAAAACACCAGCAGTGAGGAAGAAGGGGAATGGGGTGCCCCAGGCATCAGAGAAGATATTTATGTGCTGCCCATGGAGGAGACCAGAGTGGGGAAGGCATTTCCCACCAGCAGGCAGAGAGGATCCCTGCACGTGCAGACGTCCACACTGGAGCCTATGAAGTATCCCATACCAGAAAATGTGGATATTCCCTCAAGGAACTGGGGCCTGTAAAGAGCACACACTGAAGCAGGTTCATCCTAAAAACTCCAGCTTTTGTGACGTATCTAAACACTTCAGGTTTATCTCCAAGAATTGTGGTGCATGAAAGCCACTAACAGAGCAGGACAATAGTGTTAGGAGGAAAGAGCAGGAGAGACAAATGTTAAAAACTGAACACATTGCTCACATTCTCCATCTTCCCCTTTATGGTTCATCTGGGGGAAGAGCAGAAGAGTCAGAAATGAGGAAGGAGTTTGAGTTTGGGATCAAATGGAGTTGGGATGAAAGAGTTTTAATTTTAGCCTCTGCTCCTCACCATATAAATCTATTTTCATTGGAACTACATTAAACACATTTTCCCCTCACTGTCTCTGTTTTGCCTGGTGGTTACTGGTAACTCATCTCCTTGTCCTCTTTCCTACCCATTGTTAATTCACCTCAATTTCTACCCCTGTCCCATTGAAGAGAGGGAGTGGCTGATTTGGCAGCTGGCCAAAGTCAACCCTCCACAGCCTTAAAACTTTTGCTTAAAATTCACTAGTGATTCACATCTTCATATTAAATTACATTTTTATTAAGAAACACTTGCATTCGTGTGTATAGGAATTTACACTACAAATGCCAGTCTGGTTCATTGAATAAAATCTGTCACACTAAGTTTGTTTATATGAACTATTCTGTTTGAAAATCAAATCATTAGCAATGTCTTGAATTTTTTTCCCTTCCATATTTTTCAGGCCATGGTTATGTTTTCAGTATGACAAGTGTTTCTCACAGATGTTTCATTTTAGGCTCCAAATAAATACTAGTTGGGTAAATATATACATACTGAGACCAGAAGTGTAAAAGAATTAAGGTATCCACTGATTTACATATGAACAAAAGCACCACGTTTTTATAAGTGAATTTAAAACAAGTGTGTGTGCAGAAAATCTTCATATTTTGTGAAAAACTACTATGTGTACATTGGCAATTTAGCCTAATGTTCAGAAGGCATAATTTAAAATTTCCAGAAATTTAAGGAGCAAAGCATTATTTACCTCCTCTGCTTGGTCAAGAAACAAATATGTGGCTTCCATGTGGCTTAATGTACAGGCTACCTACCTAATTCTCTTGAAGTCATCATAAGTATTGTGACCTTTGTGACTTTGTAAACAAGCATTTCAAAGGGTAGGGGAAGGTAAAAAAGACAACAATACCAAAACAACAACAAAAAATTACTCCTCTAAGATGGTTAGAAGGCAGTGTCTTCCCAAGACCTGAGAGAATTAACTGTTAGTACTGGATCTAGCTCGACTATTTGGATTCTGTTATTTGACTGCAAGGGTGATGGGTGGGTGAGATGCAGTTCGGTCAAGGAGCTGATGGCTACCTCTGGAATACTTCTCACTGGACACAGAAAATGGTATTGAATTTTTGATTTAGTGAAAACTCTTCATTTATAGAAGTCTGTGTTTTTCCAAGTTTTCCATCACAATCCTTTCTCCAAATATTTTCTTCATTCCTACACAGTCTACAACGGGAAAATTCGAAGGAGCAACATTCAGGATTTCCCAGTTTATGGAGAGCATTTAAGCTAAGCTCCTGTTTTTCAAGGAGCAGCATAACAACATTATTTTTGGCTCTTGCTGTGAAACAACTACCTGAAAGCTTATCAATAATACATACTTTGTATAGCATGTCCTAAACAAGGTCTCTTACAATGTGTATTAAAAACATCCTGGAAATCTAGTGCTTTTTTAGGTATGGTGTTTATAGAAGCAATTAATTTTTGGTGACCCTGGGGATATAATTTCATCTAGAATGCTGGATAACACACTGAAGAAAACACAGTCAATAGCAAGAAAATCTCTGCATTCTGTGGAATAATTACTAAAGAAACTCTTGCAGACCATTGCCTGCATGTGAGTTCTTCCCTTTTCCAAAATCTTCAGGGAACCTGATAATTGGGATCTAAAAAAATACCAAAAAGGCCTATATATCTTGGAACTTTTCTCCCTACTGTTCTTTGCCTTTGATAAAAATGAGGAATACCCACAAACTCTCAGAATCAAGCTTCTTTGCCCTCTTCATTTGTTTTATTTTCTTTCTTCCCAAAGAGACCTAAGTTATGCTATTTACACTTAAAAAAAAATATGGGCAAAGAAAAAAAAGCTAAAAGCATGAAGCAGAGTCATGACAAATCTTAGAGAGTAAAAATAAATTGGTTCATTGCAATGATAAGCTCCTCTTGTGTGTAATTTATGAAAAGGCAACTGTCATCAAAATTCTTAATTTATAGTGTTCTACAAAATGCTACTAACTGAAAAGCATTAATCAACATCACCAACTTAATGTGCTTTTGTCAAACTTCTCAGTCTCTTCTGCCAAAGAAGAACATTTTTGACAAGCAGATTGATTGGTGAGCTAACAGTGTTTGACTGAGGGGAGAGTGTACAAGAAGAACCTTAAAAAAAGATGTTAGTAGTAATTCTATTTGCTCATATAAAATAATACTATTATTTTGCAAAATACATGTCAATAAGACTGATAAATTATTATGTGATTATAAGAAATTCTGTTTCAAATTGGATTTCATTTTCCTTGTGAAATAATTCATAAAGAGTGAAAATGTGCAACTAATATGAAAGACACGAATTAGACCTGAATAATAATTGACTACAGAGTGATTTGCTAGCTCAAGTGGTTAAAAAAAAAAATCAAGATTCTGACTTTCAAGCTTAAGTAAGCAAAATGAAAAATAATATGCTTGCTCTTACTTTGTTAAGTGTAAAAGATACTGTAGATTTAAGACAGAGAACAGCTAATTTTAAAAAGAAGGCTTAACCGGGAATCACATACTTTCTCAAAAAACAAACCACTATTATGTCTTGTTGTTCCTAATTTTCAGGTTTTCCAGCTATTCATTGCAATTAGACTTTTTTGCTGAAAGTGGGTGGGAGGAAGGAACTGAAATTTTAACTCAAGAGGTTTACAAACAAGACAATACACCTGTCCCTTCATGCAGTGCCCGTGCTGTTTGGAACAAAGGCTTGCCCACAAGCACTTTCCAAGGCTGAGTGGAAATAAGTGGCATAGATTAGACACGGGAAATTTTTTGCCAGACACAAATATCTCTGTGAGTAAGCATGGGAGAGTGTGGCACTGAAGTGTGTTTTATTCTGTTGATCTCGAGACAAAAGAGCAGCATACGAAGTAAAGCATTACTCCACTGAAGAATTTCAAGTATCTCCCAAGTCAAAAGAACAATTTTTTGGATCATTCCCAGGGATTTATCTAGCCTTTTTGGCCTTCAATAGTAGTCATAAAAAGGTATCAAGGGGGGAAAAAAAAAGGGGAAAAAAAAAAAAAAAAAAAGCACCAAACTATGCAATGCCTATTTCTTCCTGTACTCTGAACCACTTGTCAAATTTTCTGAGCAGGTTGTAGTTTGTCTACTTAGTAACTCCCAACAATGTCTCATTCCAAGTCTTTTTGCATTCACACTTTTGAGACCACTTAAAATTTCACACCTTTCCTCTCTGACATCTCTTGGGAAGGTGTTGAACAGGTAAAGAATCACTGTGGGAAGTCCTACAACACTTTTCAGGTATCATCCCCCAGTGGCAGTGAACAGCAGCTCTTCCTCTAGCCACACTACTTGTATTATATGCAGGGTTTTTTGTAATGTAACTACACCAAGTAAAAGTTTGTAGGCATTTATTTATCTGTCCCCTCAACAGAATGCCATAATAGTTTTCTGCTTGATTAATATATACTTTTTTTTTATTATTTTTCTTCTTTGACTCTGAAATTTTTAAAACTCAACTGTCAATGAACTTATTGAAAATCTTATTTTGGTATTTAAAATTATTTAGTATTCATCCAAAAATTGATTGCACTGATTTTTAGTTCTCAGTATGCTAAAATGGAAAAAATAGTATCTTGCCACATTTTAATCACAGCATACAGCACATATTCCTGCAGTGTCTGAGTGCTAATAAATTTGGTATGATTTTCAATACCAAAACACAAGAGAGTACTCATGTCAGCTGGCAGCAGCAGCAGTCTCCCAGTGAAGTGCAAGAGGCACTGGGAGACAAGGTTCTCAGGAGGGAGGCTGCTGTAGGCAGACCTCTTCATCTACAGTACCTCATCCACAGAGCTGTTCTTCAGCAAAGCACCTATCAGATATTCCTAGCACTGCAAATACTTATGCAACTGAAGTTGCAGTGAGGAGATTTTCTACGTTTAATCCTTCTGGAAGGAGAACACAAGACTGAAAATCAAACACAGACAAATGATTTTACACAATTAAGTGAGCCAGTCATGGGTGATAGTCCATAATCCACACGTGTTGCATGGTTTATCAAGTTAGACTTTCATAATAACACTTGTATTATTTTATGTTAGCCCTGGGCTAATGGCTTTGGTATTCCCAATTACAGTGAGTTAAGTGACTCCTGTAACTTTGTTAACCTCTAATGAGTTGTTTATATACCCCAGCAACACGACAAGGTCAGCAAAACTTTCCAGGGAGAGATCACAGTTCACCTCACCCTCTCACTCCACCTAATTACAGAGGCCTGCTGCTGATAATGGAAACCTTAAAGTTACCCAAGAGGAACAGAAACATCCCTCACAGAAGATAATGTTAGGCAACTAGGTGGCTATTAGGAGGCTTAGAATACTGGAAAAAGAGTAAAGGAGACCATTATAGCAAGTGAGAAATGTAAGTGTTCTGTCCTTTTTTAAGTTCTGCTGTCACCAATTATTGCAAGCCTTACACAATTATGAAAAATTTAAAATGTCTTATTTCTAAAACCAATGCCTAAAAACATTCTTAGAAGAGAAGTTAAGAAAGCCATTCAAGTTAACAAGAAGTAGAGAATATCAGAAAACAAATCTTCTCACAAGTGTTTAAAATCAAATATTTTTAATTTGATTTTGGAAAGGAAGAATAGTCTGAATTACTATTTATGAAAACTAGAGGTTTGGGGGTTTTTAGGTTTGTGTGTGGTTTCAATCAGCAGTCTTTCACATAAATAAATCAAACCCTTCTTCTTTGGTCTCTAGCAGTATTTAAACTTATTTGCACTTTCAGTGGGAAAAAAGATTAAATAAATGCATTTCAGTTTTCTATGGAAATTTTTTCTAGTAAGTCATATTGCTTTCTTTAAGATAATAATTTTCTTAGCTTCAATATGATAATTGTAAAAATATTGGAGGTCTAGGAGAGATAGCTACCTGAGTCAGAAGGAATTCAGGTGCTTCACATACACTCAGCATTTTTATTGTGTCTTCTGAGCTGCACCAAAAGAAGCATGACCAGCAGCTCGAGGGAGGTGATTCTCCCCTCCACTCCACTCTTATGAGACCTTCCTGGAGTGCTACATCCAGCTCTGGGGCCCCTAACATAAGGAGGTCATGGACCTGTTGGAGCGAGTCCAGAGGACAGCTGTGACGTCCAGAGGATCAGGGGATTGGAGCATCTCTCCTGTAAGGACAGGCTGAGACAGCTGAGGTTGTTCAGCCTGGAGAAGCAAAGGCTCCAAGGTGACCTCAGAGCACCCTCCTAAAAGGAGACTGCAGGAAAGCTGGGGAGGGACTTTTTACATGGGGCTGGAGTGATGGGATAAGAGGGAATGGCTTTAAACTGAAAGGGTGGGTTTAGATCGGATATTGGAAAGAAATTCTTTACTGAGGCACTGGAATAGGTTGCCCAGACAAGTTATGGATGTCCCATCCCTGGAAGAGGCCAGGTTGGATGGGGCTTTGAGCAACCTGGTCTAGTAATAGATGTCTCTATCCACGGCAGGTAGGTTGGAACTTTAAAGTCCCTTCTAGCCAAAACCATTCTACAATTCTGTGATATAAAACATACTGGAAAAATATGGTAATGACAGGAAATACAGATATTATTGTTTTACTTCACATTAGTCTACCTGAAGCACTGTGAGAAGAAATTTTATTGAACTATTTTGCCCATACCACTACATACATCTTATTACTCTACACATTTTATGTTTCATATAATGATTTAGGGAACTTATTAACTATGAAAAACACATTATACTTAAAAAAAAGTTAAGAAGTACTGAACATGTACAACTAAATATGGAGTTAAAAGTAGCAGCAAAGACTTCCTTCTTCAATCTTATATTTAAATAAGAACACCAAGTGGGCAGCAAGGAAGGATCCTGCAATATCTTTAAAAGGGTAAAACTACAAAATTTTCGTGACTCACAACTCACAAAATTACAGTACAGAAAAAAAAAAGTAACCTTATGATTCAGACTGTAATTAGCAGCTTAGAAAATGCAGAAGAGAAAATGAGTCAAAAACCACAGCCATTCAGGACCTTAAATAAGGAAAAGAACTTTAAAATCACTGCACTAAATTTACAGTAAGCCTGCAGTGAAGAGAATTTTTAAAAAGGAGATATTTATGGAAATAAATCATATACAAGTTAGCTATGAGAGACTTTACATTGAAAAACAAATCCTTTTCCTACAAATAATATGATCTGAAAATTCAGAAAATAAAGCAATCCTTTCACTCATCAACAGTTCCGATTGGTTTACACTAGGACAGCAAAATCAGATACCAATAGCTTCTCCAGAATCAGCATTTCTTGTGGCAAAAAATACCATTAGGCTTTACAGAAAGTATAACACAAGAGTTTTATATTTAAACAAAAAGAAAAAATTGTTTATTAAGTCATTAAAAGTCTGGCCCAATAGCAAAGTAAAGACCAAAAGCTAAAGAGATCACTGAACTGTGCAGCTGAGGATGTGCAATTGCTCAGCTCCTCATCTGAGTTTGAGAGGATACACAGAAAATTCACTTGAATAGTGTTTTCAACTCCTCAGCACTGAGAGACGATAAGAAACCAAGGCCTGATGCTTACCTCATTTAAGAATAGCAGTGTTTCTTCATTGCAAGGGAGAGGTTCCCTCAAGGCCTTTCACAGCTAAGGTACAGAAAAGCCACAGCGACAGAAAGAGATTGTCAGCAAACAAACTAATAAAAAAGTGTCCTGCAAGCTATTTCCCACTGCTTTCTAGGGCAAACCTAGACTTTATAAGTAATCCAGACAGCACACTTCTGTGCCTGCAGAACTTTACACTGTCTTTCTATACAGTTTGTTTATCTGGCCCTGAAGTCATCTCCCAAAGCTTCACTCTCCAACTTGTTTTAGAGGGCATGAAAACCATTAATCAGATCAAAGAGACAAGGGATGGTTTTAACTGTGTAGCCACTTAGCATACATAAATTCATACTGGTATTTTCAGGAACATATAGGCGTTTATAGGACAGGAAAAAAACATTTTCCACTAAGTCCTGATTCTCTACACATAGTTATTCTTTAATCTGTTTCATGCATCATCTTGGGCACTAGATATGCACACCTGCAGCATAAGTCTTTCCCTAGTTGGCTATGAGTTGCTACCCCTATGCAATCAAATCCAACCATCAGTGACTGCAAAAAAAAACCCCAAAAACCAAAAACAAACAAACAAAAAACTCCACCACAATGCACTTTTTTTTTCTTTTCTCTGTTTTTTAAAGATCTCCATGTTATTATACCCACTGACCTAGGGCAGCTGGTCATACTCTTGTGATGCATTCCCTATAATGATAGATTTCCTGAGACAAGACATTTCTCAAAAATCTTAAGTTTTTGTATGGACTTTTCCCAAACATGACAATGTGAATTTAACATAGCATCATTATATCAAAGAGAAATAAGAAATGGATTTTTTTTTATACAACATTAGGCCTAGAAAATATTTCAAGGAAAGGAAGCTCAGATATACACAAACTGCTTCAATTTTCAGTGGGGATTTCTGAAGATATAACACAAGATAAATCTAATTAGCTTCAAGGAAATGACAATAAGAGATCAGAGGGGTGAGTAGAGTGGTTAAATCTACACAGACTTCAAAAGATTCTCAACAGAAAAATGCAAGAAAAAGACTAATGAAGGAAATTAGCAACTGTGATATAGACAGCAAAATTCAAATTGGATTCCAGAATACCACCGTTAGGTTAATGATTTGTTGGATAACACATGCAGGGAACAAGGGTTTCTGAACATAAAAGGTCTAATATTTAGTTCAAAGCTGTTGGAATTACTTCATGTGTATGTTACTTTCCCCCCCTTCTTTTCTAGTGGAACTAGAAGGAGAAGGAACTCTAGCTGTGAGTTTACCTGATCTTGGTTCCTGCACCTGCTTATTAGCTGTATACCAGTAATTATTGGATCAAAACTGGAGCCTGGCATTTACAAAAGAATATCCTGAGGTACGTGGAGAGCTCCCAGTTTCAACAGTTGATGTGATGGCAATTCTGAAAACCTGTTAAGAGATAAGTGAACTATAGAGATTTGGGTAAAATGCAAGTTGAAGCACAGTCAGCCAGGGAAGGAGTCCATTGAAAAGACAGAAGGATATAAAGGAAAGGAAAAAATTACATTTTTGCACATTCTCCCATAAGCAAAATATTAAAATTACATTAAAACAAGTAACAATTAAAAACAGCAAGAAAAGGAGACAGTACAAAATTGGCAAAAAAAAAAATTGTTTATCAATTCTTACTTCAAAATTTAAGAAAAACATGGCTGTGTAATTGCAAAAGCTAGCATGAGGATGGCTCTACAGCTATTATTTAGGGACATAGAGCCATTAGTGTAGGTCAGGCCATTCCATATGAGTCCATAGCTACAGACTAAAATATCATTGTTGTTTCTGTCTGAACAAAATAAAAACCTGGTCTTTCTTTTAAGTTTACAATTCACATGATCTCCAGTTCAAGGTACTTTTGTCCAAACATTGCCTGCAGAAAATTATTTAAGTTGCCTGAATCTGAATTTACATACAAGAGCACATGAGTTTCAAGGTGCTAAATGATGAAGTAACTCAAATTATGTTCTAATATGGTCTTAGATTTTTTTATAGTGGTCTTCAAACAACATTAAATTATGTGTATTTTGCATATTCTGGACCTATCACATGCCCAGCTTTCCAGGGAGGTGCTGTATGCAGAGGTAACAAGATCAAAGCAAAAGGCAGCACAGTGGAAAAAGGAATGGCAAGGTGAGAGGAAAATGGACCCCAAGTCCTACATGGTGATCCCTGTCTTCAGCTCCTGGACAGGTTACAACAGTAATAAGTCAAATCAATTTTTGATACCTCAAATCCAACCAATCAATTTGATACCGATCAATCCAACATTTATTCTACTAAGGTAAAAGACAATCTAAAAAGTAATTATGACAAATTCTCTCTCAGGTGAACCCAACGTGATTAACCCAATCAGTTGTAACAGAACATTTGAATGGAAATTTCCCCCCTTCCACCAGTGGCACAGAGCAGCATAATGTAACAGCTTATCCTGGAGAATGTCTCCTTTTAGCATCACAGAAGAGAAATCAGATCATCAGATGTACATTGGAAAATGCATATAATAGAGACTTTCAAACCTCTTAAAAACTCTAAATAAATAGGCAATGTCAGTTCATAACTGTTCTAGAAAACCATCATGGGAACAAGAATAAGGAATTAAAAATTTTTACGGAAATAGGAAATGTTTTACGGAAATGAGAAATAGTTAATCTTTGAGATATAGAGAGAACACGTTTTCCCCCTACCAAACTTTCTCATATAAAGACAAAAAAAGCTAAAGACTCAAATATATGCTTAATTTTGATGGTACAATATTTAACATGAGGTACAGAGAATATTGACTCAGTGCATGAACCATGAAATATTCCATAAAACCATAGCATAATTGTTTGTGAGCTCTGTAGAAATGTCAATCAGCTGAGTTCTGTGAAAGTTAACAGGGAAACACTCAAATGTGCTATTAGAAGTCCTCAAGCATTAAAAAAGCTTCAAAACCACTCAGCTGAAAACCTGTCATGCTTGAATAACTATAACAAGCACAATAATAGGTGTATAGTCTCTGAGGCTGTTTGGAAAACTACAAAATACTTTATTATTCTTTTCTGTGAATGATAAACCTCAAGTAATGTGTTGTATACTATTTATACCACACACAAAACAAAGAAATCAGTTTAAGGAACCATGTTTTCCACACAAGTCCATTAGCAAAGAATAGATATAGAAGCACATAATGGACCCGTTATGACACTTTACCTGGAGAAAAAAATCAGCTGTTTGGGGACAAGCATTGTCAATGCTTAATACAGTTGTCTGTATTAAGCATGGAATAAGATACAGACAGCCTTCTATTGCATCATTTTGCATTTTCAGAACACTGAACACCCTGATCTAATTAAGCTTCAGAATTACTTCTACATTATCTTTGGGGGTTTAGTCATTAGTTTATAAACACAGAACAGAGAGATAATGAGGACAATATCAGTTTAGGAGCAGGTCTCCAATTAAAAAAAATCAAGATATCATGAAGGATTCAGAAACACAAATCTCATTGAAAACCAGGCCCTTTCACTGACAAGCCACCATACTGTGGGATGTCTAGCTCATAGATATTTTATTGACATACTCTAGGCATGTCTTTTTAGATGCTGAAAGGTTTACAAAAAAAGCAAGTCACTTTACCCATTTGACTGCATGGTATATTTCATTTTCAGGTACTACATTACTTGTAATACTGGCCTTAATAAATCATACACAGAATCACACACACAGAATCACTAGGCTGGAAGAGACCTTCAAGATCATCGAGTCCAACCCACCCCTAACACCTCAACTAGACCATGGTACCGAGTGCCACATCCAGTCTTTTTTTAAACACATCCAGGGATGGTGACTCCACCACCTCCCCAGGCACATAATTCCAGGAGTTCATCACTCTTTCTGTAAAATCTTTTTTCCTAATATCCAAACTAAATTTGCTTTGGCGCAGCTTAAGACTGTGTCCTCTCATTCTGTCAGATGCTGCCTGGAGAAAGAGACCAATACCACCTGACTACAGCCACCTTTCAGGAGGTTGTAGACAGTGATAAGGTCACCCCTGAGTCTTCTTTCCTAGGCTAAACACCCTCAGCTCCCTCAGTCGTTCCTCACAGGGTTTGTGTTCCAAGCCCCTCTCCAGCCTCAGATGAGCTCAAGCATCTCAACGTCCTTCCTAAATTGAGGGGCCAGAACTGGACACAGCACTCACATTTGTCACAAAACACAATACAAGTGAACAAACATCTTTTACAGCTTCAGTCATATGCCCTGCATCATCAACACTGCAAATTAAAGTTACTAAAATCTGTCTACCTTTAACCAAGTTAAAGTATCACATCTAATTGGTTGTGTGTGTGAAGAGTGCTACAGAAGATATACAATCAATCTAGAGTCTGTGATTTTTCAGTTTATTGTTCCTCTTGTCATTATGTCAGCTGCTCTGCAATCACAGAAGTGAATCACGTCTGTCAGTACAAGTGAAGTCAGCAATCATCTTAAAGCATCTGTCTGCAGCATTGCTTAAAGGTTGTTTATATATTTATACATATGATACCAAGATTAAAATTAGATTTTTGTCCTTTACAGACATTTCCTATTGCATAACTACTTTTTCTCTCAGTATATCTCCCAGGATATAGTGTGATGTGTTAGAACAACCAGCTGTAGAAACCAGAAGTTTCCATTGCTCTTGTCCCTAATGTATTTCTGTAAATGAGAAAATTAACATTTCGGTAACAGTAATTTGACAAAGCTTTTTATTACTTCTATTAGTGATTAATGTAGTCTGGAATTGTAGATATGAATTAATTACAGATTTTGGAGAAGTCATATGCAGATACATAACCTTCCATGAATGAGCATCCCACTATAGATGTTTAATGTGAGGCAACCTTGTTTTTTACTTTAGGATTAGAATTCTGATATTTCACCCACTTTCACTTTTTTTTTTTGGTCTTTTTCAAACTGTGGGTCACACCTAATAAATAGTTTAATTAGGAAAAATCACATGTTGGATAATGGACTGTCATCAATATGTGTTGGTTCCAAGTAACTTAGATCTCAATGTTTTCATGCCTACTTTAGTGCTAAAATCAGCAAAAGAGACATCTGGCCTTGCATAACCGAGATTAGTTTAAATACTCAGTATAATTATTTTACAGTATGCTAAGTTTCTTATATTTAAATATTTTCTTTTAGCATAAATATTTAGGAGTTTTGAATAAAATTTTACATATTAGGCTAGTGTAATCAGGGAGGGAAAAGATATAAAACTTTGCTAAGCTTTATATCAACAATGTACAAGTCCAACAGGAAGCTACTAGCTTGTTAGTACAACATCTAATGGGAGAGTAACAGATCTCATCCTTACAAGTGGTTTTATTCAGGTAATATAGGGAATTGAGTATGTATCTCTCATGCCCTATAAAGACTTTTAAATTACTCTATTTCCTTTCAGTATGATTAATGGAAAGTGTTTTTTTCGAACAGAAATACCCCAAGATATAAATGACTGTGTTAACAATTTTAATTACTGTTCCCAAGCTAACAGTTAGGCCTATTTGGACTTGTTAAGTATATCAATTTCATATTAGTTCAAACCCAACACATTAAAAAACCTTTGTCTGCCCAAAGCTACCACAGATAACTGTAAAATTATAATACATGGACTCAATCCTACATTATTTTCTGCTCTGCATATCCAAGGCTTCTTAAGCTGAATAAATAAATCTCTGTTGACTTGAATGATTTTCAGGTTACCAATGGCAAAACTGTTTTGTTTGATAGCAATACTAACTTTGTATCTAATCCTGTTTCCCTAGAATCCTCGTCATCAGTGACATATTTCAGCCAATGTTCATTTATAAGATTTTAAACTTTTAAAGATTAACACTGATATTTCACTTGCTCAGACTTTATCCTATACAGATCTTGCAAGCTTTAATCTAGAACATAATACGTCCTTATTGGCACTAATTCTTAGCAACTTAACATTCTTCTGACAACAAGCAAAGAAGAAGGGAAAGAGCTACAAGCCTTGAATTATACTTCACTATGTTTTAGAATGAAGAATAAAAAGTAAAATTTCCGCATCACAGTAAAACTCAGCTGGGAAGTTTTGCAAGTCTGAGCTCACTCATTTCACACACATTCCAACAGTTTAGCACTTTCCTCTCATACATTATCTTTCATCAGAGTTTTTGCATGAACAAAAGTCAGAGATGTATCTCAGTAATGAACTGTACTCTAGACTAATATGGACGTTTATGGACTAAGGAAAGTCTTCTGGGAACTTACCTACTGTATAATACATACAGTGTTAAGTACCCTAAAAGTCAAAAATTATTTCTATTTCCTCAGATCTGTGAAGCATTAATAATGGATAACGAATAGCTACACAATTTCAAAAGATTTTATGCAGAAAGAGAAATAATTATATTAAATATGGTCTATAGGAATTTCAGAACATATGCAGAGTTCTGATTATTCCAAACCATAATTTAGAAAATGAAATTATATTAAATAAACAGAGGTCTGAGAAGCAAATTTTGTTGTAATTGAAGAATCCAGCATTTGTTTGACAGTCGTATTCTCACTTTGAAGAGCATTCAAAGCTCATCTATGTTGGCCACACTTGCTTTGCTCTTTACTGCTATTTACTTTAAAAGAATAAATACTTGTTTACATCATGTGTTCTATTCCTTTTCCACTTCTTTTCTTTTTTCAAAACTTTTTTTACAGAACTTCACTACTTCAGGGTCATTTTTCTTTGATGTTTAAAATTATCCACTGATATTTTATTCTTTTATTACACGTACAAGTGTTTTCTGTTTTAAAATTATTCCTTATAATACACCCAGAAGTATCAGGACTGAGCCATTTCCACATAAAATTTCTCACAATTTCAAACTAGAAAACATTACTATTCCATGTTTATTGTGGCCCTCCAGCAACTCTCGTGGGAGGTCATACAGAACTGCATGACAGCCATGAAATTATGCTGTATCATTAATAAATAACTTACCATAAATGTCAAAATCTCTCGTCTTCTAAAGACTGCTTTAGGAATTATGTTACTCTAATCTTAAAACAGTGACATTCTGCCCTTCCTTTCTTCCTTCCTGTACCTTCATTTGATGGAATATCTCCTACTTATCAGCAATTTATTATGAATGAAACTATAGAGGTTTGAAATTGTTAATGCAAATCATGTCACTTGATAGCTTCAGAGTGAACAAACACTAATATTTTTTTCTAATTGCCTAATACTTTCTCTTGAATAACTTGCAAACATTTGAAACACACTTCTATCATTAGCATAATATAATCATAATGTTCCCATTTAATTACAATTTATTTGAATGACTAATCATCAGTTTCGTGTTTTAAAATAATGAAAATATTTTACAAACTGCAATGTAATATTTGCCTATCAAAGCATTAGTATAAAGACAAGTTGCAATATACATGGCTGTTATTAGCCATTGTCTTTAAAAACATTTTCTACTTCTTTTGCAACCTCTGTGACAGACTTAAAAAAAAGTAAGTTTGATGCATGTCTATGAATGATGCAAAGAAAACTGTCTCCCAAGAACAATTTATCCAAACTGTTGGGTTTTTTCCAGCCTATGCCACTAATAACCTCAGTTACTGGCATCATCCCAGTAAGAATGAGTCATCTTAAATTTGAAGGCTATCAACTGCATTTTTATAGCTGTGTTAAAAATGAAGGACTTTATAGCCAAACACAGCATCATTTCAATTGCATCTTGGCTAATTTATTTAAATGACAGAAGAGCAGAACATAGAATGTCAGCTGGGAGAACTGAAGGAAAACTGTCAGGAACAAACCTTCCATTCTTTTCACTCAAGCTGTCATTCCTGTCTCAACTCAGATGTGTGTGCATCAATGCTTGTTATTTGCTATTTGCCACATATTCCATACGCCTATGTTTCCACATGCAAGTGAGAAAGAGCACTGCAGGTCAGCACTTTTTCCCCTACACACCCTTCTTGTCATGTCCTTCTCTCTTCTACATGCTCATCCACTTCATTATCACATCTGTGCTGGGACATGCACCAAGGAACTGTCAGCAAGCTCCTTGCTAAGAGAAAATGCTGCTTTTAGCCTGGTTGTGAAAGCCAGACACAAAGTCTATTCATAGGAAAAGTTTACCACAGTGACTAAGGAAGCAAAGGATCACATTTTTCTTATTTATCCAAAGACTTCTGCACATGAGAGCAAATATTAAACGGTGGTGATAAAACTCTCGGTAAGAGATTCAAGCCCAAATCTAAAACCTCAGTCAAATTATTTGCTAAAAGTGAATCTCCTTGAACAGAATACAAGCCAGAAGCCTGACTGTTATTCAAGGAGCTTCCAAAACCTACAGCTGAAAAAAGGCATGCATCTACTATATGTTTTAAAACTACTTAAACAGTTAGTTGGTAATAAAAACCATCCCTGCTGATGGCAGATATGATTTCAATGTTCAAATGTTCTCAGCAAATTTTGCTACAAGAATGTCTTTCCTGCTAAAAATTAAAAATAATGGGTGAACATGGAAAGTTGAAATCATTTATATATCTGAAATATATAGGTCCTTAATCACTTTATGTTGTCTTATTGTGAATTGCTCATTCATACAACAAAGGCTGAAGAATTACAAAATAGGCTGTCATAGTGCACTCCCCACTAGTAATTCAGACCATGTCCAAGTTGTAGTCATTAGCATAAACTCTTTTAATAAATCTGCCAGTTCCATATGGCTTCTGTAGAGGAATAATAGTCTCCCCTTAAACACTACCAAAAGACTTTAATCAATTTCAGAAAGTTATCACATATTTAGCCATCTTATTCTTCTTATTAGAAGGAAGTTTGAGGGCTTTTATTTGTTTGTTGTTGGTTTGTTGTTGTTGTTTTTGTGGGCAGGAAAATTCTTCATAGATAATTTCTTTGCTAGGATAAATTTTCTTATTATGCCTATGTGATAAGTAAAAACAAACAGAGCTGTTTTTTTGCTATTGATCTTTGTTCTGTTTCACCAACATAATTTTGTTGCTTTTTTCCCCATGCATATTCATATCCAAGCAAAAGTTGCTCTGGACTTCTCACTCACTCTCTCCCCTCTTTTGGTATATTATTATTTTAAAGGCAAAATACTAATAGTTCAGTAAATTAAAATTATAGCAATGGAACAAGCACCTCCTCTAAAAGAAAGTATTACTATATCTGTTAGAATATGCAGGGCTATTTTCCATGTTCAAAGATATAAAATTAGAAGGAAAAATAAGCCAAAACATGACAGCAAATGACTGATGTGTTATAAACAGCAAAACAAGCCACTCAATTCCTGCAGGTTCTTCAGTCTCAGCTTCCATTTACATAGATTCTAGCAGAGAAAATATTCCCATTTAGGTCTTATTGCAGCCAATACAACTGTCCTCTATGATTATTGTGGCAATCTAGAACAAGAAAGTTCTGGGCTAAAACGATGTTTTTTGTTGAAGGGACACCTGGATGTTAGCTTTCTGCTCAAAGTAAAATTGAAATTAACAGTAAGATCAAAATTGGATCAGGTTGCTCTAGGCTTTGTCCTGTCAAATTTGAAGATCTCCAAACACAGAGAAGTAAGAATCTTTATGAGAAACTGTCCTATTTATAACCAGTCTCCTTAAAAATAAAAGTAGAGATGATGCAGGTAATTTTGGGCATAGTTTCTGAAGTCTGATGATGGTGTTTAAACAAAGTCTACTTTGGCTCAGATATTTCTGTACTTACTATTTTTGCAGATAAATAAGAGTGTGAAGCCTGTTGCAGCTGGAAATAAACATCTGCAATAGAGAAAATGATGAGAAGAATACAGAAAATGATACACAAAAGAGATAAAAGAGAAGAATAGAAAAGCAAAAACAACAAGGAACAGAAATACCATTGTTCTGATAGGATAAACACAGAAAAATATTTTTATTGTGTAAGAGAAAGTAACAGCTGAAATGCATAATCCTACTCTGCAGCAAAGTTGTATATTTTATTTGTTGTGGAAAAAGAAACTTCCTAGAGCTTGATTTTATATTCAGGATATTTTAAATATGTTGAAACAATTTGTTATAATCCACTGCTTGAGTCTGTTTCCCTACATTTGCAGCCATATCTTTTTCTGATCCACTACAGATCCTTCCCCTGGTCAATGATGTCACCCTCCCTGATGTCATGAATTTTCCTGGTTTGCTGAGCGTTCATATTAAAGGAGAAATGTGCAGTTTCTCACGCTGGTGAATTGTAAACACAGGACCATGTTTTGTAAATATTGGCAATGTTATGAATACTTTCTCCAAGAGAAGGGGAGGCTGAATGACAGCCTCCTGGACCAATGTGACAGGAGAGGTGGCAATACCCTTCTCCAATCCATGGTCACCTTGCCACAGATCTATAATGGAAAAATAAACTAAGGGAGGGCTTCTGCCCTGCTGCTGTTGTTGCACCCAGATCTGTGTCCCCAGTCTGTTTTTCCTGGTAAGGCCTCCACGGTGATACCCTCCCTACCAAACCAATCACAAAACTCAACAGTTTTTTTCCTAAAAGTCTGGTTTTGAACTGGATTTTTTACAATCAAACTAATTTGATTCCAGTATTTATCCTTAACCTCCAGGAAGCCTTAGCCTGACACAGGATGACTAAGTCTCTGCCCTTAAAAGTCATTGTAATGCATGGCAGTCAAAGTAGCCAAATTGTGACTTCTCTTTCTGAGTACATCTAGTACCTGTCTGAGGTGAGTGAGTATCTCTTTTGATGGCTTTGAAAACTCTGATTTTTTTCCCTGCTGGCTGTTAGAGATGCCAAAGCAAATCCATCTGATCACATTCTCCTTTGTAGTGCCATTGACTCTAATACCTAGTATCTATGTTTCTGCCATATTTGACTTCAAAAGACAATGATACTGTACACATGAAAAGCTTCTACAAAGCTTGCCTCACGTGCCTTTTTTGAAGATCAAATCAAACTCTAGACATTAGTATTACAATTTTGATATATGCTACCTGCAAGAAATAATGGAAGAAAATCTCTACTTCATTGTAATAGATTTTTCCTTTTAAGAAAAAATAGCAGGTCTTTTGTTCAAATGAACATGGTTTCTTTTAAGACTGAAATGCCAAACAAAATCTAAAATAAATGTATACACATCATGACAGGCCTCTGCATTAGCAGAAAACCACAGATTCCTGCCAATTTCACTTTTTGTAGAATTTGCCTTTCATGTAGTCACTGTACTGACTGTATTTCCATAGCTAACTCTGCAACCTGTGGTTCTGCCTAGTTTTTCAGAGAAAGAAACAGCACTTTACATATTATTTTTCTCCTCCTGAATTCAGCCACAGCTATAAATCACTAAGAGTAGGGTAAAAATAGTGAAGATTATAGGTATTTGGATTCCTAGAAGGAAAGGATTAATTTTATTTTTGGTTAAAAAAAAAAAGTTGCTTTTAATTTTTCTCGTAGCTGTGTTTTGCCTCCCATTCATGAGTCCTCATTTCTAATCTGCAACATTACTGCTGCAACAGGGATGAGCAAATTGCAACACACATATATATTTCACTTGGTAAACTATTCAAGTTTCAAGTAAGGATCAGTTTGTTAGTGGTATTTGAGGTAGAATCTCACTCTTGTGGATAGAAAATATTTGTCACAATAATTAGATACAAAGTAAAGTATAAAAGTTTCTAATATATCTGTGATATCCCATCCTTAAGGGAAAAGATGTACCCAAGATTCATAGATGCACATGGTTGAAAGGAACTACATAAGCCAAAGGATCTGCCAAAGCTTACAAAGTTTTATAAGCTAATTACACATTGTGGCATGGAAATTAGGACATTAGTCCCTGAACCCCTAATATAAGCACACTACAGTGGGGTCTCAGAGTGAGAGACAAAAAAGAAAGAAAATACTAATTAAAGATGGGGAGAGAGCTCTGAAAAAGAGTATTGCCCATGCAGCTGTAAACCTACAAGTAGAAGGGCTATTCAAAGTAAGATTCTTGTTTCTGTCCATTCAGACATGGGGACTACTGAAATAATATTAAGTGCAAAAGAACACTGGATGTGCCATTTCCCTCACAAAATGTAGAACAGCAATGACCTCAGATATTTCTGATCAAAAATAAACAGGAAATAATTGAGATCTATAATTGTCTTTAGTGGTTTACCTTGCAGCAATATGAAAGCAGGATGATTCCCTCAGGAACAGGTAACAGGCTAAAAAATTGGTAATCACTTTAGAAAGAGTAAAAGCTTGCCCAGCAATGAAATTTTTGGAAATTAATAAAGAAAAAAGAGATCAGTGAAATCTTAGAATGCAGATATTTACATTCTCAAGCCATTAGCACAAAGATCCTGCTTCCTGCCATGTGATTCCACCACTGAAAATAAAAAACTGCATTAGTCTATTCTGTTCAGTTGAAGAAAACCAAAATATTGCAGGAATCAGATATCCTGTTCCAAAAGAATTCCAGTCAAGAAAAAAAAAAAAAAAAAAAGAAAAAAAAAAAAAAAAAAGAAAAAAAAGTCATAATGTTCTATAATCATCAACAGACTGGTTTCTTGAAGAAACTTTATCATACTTCAGTGCTTTAAAATCTACTTCTACAGCACAGTCTCCTTCTAAGAGCTCATCTGTGGGACACAAATTATTCCTACTTTCAAAACCTTCTGTTGTTGTAATAATTTTGAGAACAAACCAAGAGAGCTCACCTGCCAGCAGACTTCCATCCCTGAAATTTCTGCCAAAGAAATCCAACAGTGACACTTCCCTGTTATTGTCAATGACAAAGTCAAGGGTCCTGCTATAAGATGACTACAGGTCATACACTCTGTTACAGAATGACAATTCTTGCAGAATCCCACTGCACATTGTAGATAAATTCTGGATTTTTGCAAGCTGTTACTCCTTTGTCAGTGTTAATTTCAGCTGAAGCAGCATTAGACCTGTATGAAGGGCTTTTATAACTCTCATGCATCAATACCTCACAGTTTATCTTGCTCTTGGCTCTGAGGAACCTACAGAACTCTTGGACTCTGCTTTTATATTTTTCTTGTCCACTTTTCCTTCCATACACATCCTTGATTTCTGTTAACAATTCAAAAATGCCCTGAAACTGGAGATATAATTACAGAAATGTCCAAGTTGACTCTATTCTTGTCACCTAATCTGTAGATTATCCGTATAATAAAATAGTAATGAAGTGTGCAATTTTTCTTCAGATACATTTATATTCAGCAAGATATGCTGAATTCTGTTCCACATACTTCCTGTTTACTATGAGCAAAGTAGCCTGATTAAAACTGGATTTAAATTACCCAGTCAACTGCAGCACACACCTGTCCATGGTGAAAATAAAAAGTAGTTGTTTCTGGAAGCTGTTGAAACAATAGAAAAGAAAGCTAGCCATCCTGCCCTCTGGTAACATTGTGAAAAAAAATTGTGAAAAAAGAATTTCTACACTGTGAAACAGATTCAGAGTTTCTTGGCTGTCATGTCATCCGTGACAGTTTCCTATACCCTTCTAAAGATTAAAAATTTGCCCATTCCCATCATCCTCCTTTCAGTCAAAACATTTTACCAAGTCTTCATACTTCAGAAGTATCTCTCCCAGAAATATAACAACAGCATAAATGTAGGGAGAAAAAAGCAGAGATTTGGTGTATAAATAAATGTAATGAAAAAATAGGCCTTTTTTGAATGAATAAATTTTAAATATCTTATGTTGAAAGGACATTGCATAATGCAATTTTCCCAGTGTTCACACTCTGAATTAGTTTATTAACACATATAAATATCTTTATGCTTGTTGAGGCATAATCTAATTAATATTAAGGACCTCTTATTTGAATTACACTCCACCCCTAATAAGAGATATTTTATATCATATCTTCCACAATGTATTTAATGTCTCTTTCAATTAAATATTTTTGAAGAAATACGTGTTCTGATTTCTCATTGTGAAGAATATGATGCTATCTGTAAAAGGCATGTATCAGCTTTATCTGTGGCTTTATACATTTTTTTCTTTAAAACCTCAAATAATTGCTGCTCATATATGACAGAAAGATTGGTCTCAGTCACCAAAATGCATGTATCTTTCCCTTAGTTATGCATGTATCTTTCCCTTAGTTCAATCCCTTTGTGTTCCCAGAGAGTAGAAACAAGTTCCAAGTGACACTGGTCACTAGGACCAAAACCTGTTCTACAGATCACTGGAAAATCGTCTCCAAATATCCTCTTCATTTCAGATACAAGACCAACAGAATGACCAAAGATGACCCCTGAATAACCCAGCTACATTAAATTTGAATGATCTTCACCTCCTTCGTGTACAAGCTGCTTTCTATATCGTTTAACTAGCAGAGCTGAAACTCTCCAGACAAAGGCTGGGATGTATCTCATTTTTCCTACTCTATGGAGTAAACTGCAACTCAATAGGAATCTACTGCCATCTTCCCCTCCTTCAGTTGTCTGCAATCACTCTGTCTGATCCTGCTGTTCATGTCATGATGGTCATGTTTTGCATCCCATGAAGAAACTGGAAGAAAACCAGAGTTTCTGGATCACAATTAGACTAAGGCATTAAGCCAGAAGCTTAACTATGCATCACTGCTAAGATTGGAGTTGTTCTGCAAATGTTTACAGAAACAGCACTTGGAATCTGGAAAACACTTGTGTCCACTATTAAATGCCAGCTGAGAAAGCTTTCTAAAATTTGGCTTGAAGCACAGATATCTACATCCAATAAAAGTTCTAGCCATTTTTTTTTGCTATAGCAGAAGTCTAACTTGCAAGGCACGAATTTGTGTTATACACATGACAATGTATTTGAGAGAAGATGGTGAGCTAGTGAACAAGAAGTGTACTAAGCCTGTAGGGCAGGATAGCATGGAACAGGTGTTCTACTAACACTAAATAATAAACGTTGCCAGGCTGTATTTACACGATACAGTAAATAGGACCTAAGACATCCTCCTAGGCACTCCTTTCCTAAAGAACATGTATGTTTACATCATCTAATAAGTAGGTATGCACCTTTTAAAATGTTGAAGCTGAAACTTCACTTCAAGAAGAATGTATTTTAAATTAAATATACATGATTGTTCAAGCAATGTGTTTAGAATTATGCATATTTACATCCATTATCATTTGCATATATTTAGTGAATATTTATGGTCTAATTAGTTGCATAACAATACTGAGCATTTAACTGCATTTACATGATCACCGAGCTGTAAAAATATTGACTCATTTTCATCAAGTAGATCCTAATGAATGGCAAGAAAATGAAGTGCTACATGTATCATGAATATCTGCTTAGGAGACCTAATATAACACCACCTGCCCATATTTATCTGATTTAGACAACACTTCTCATACCTGGAACTATAAAGCAAAACCAGAGCATTGTAAGAGAAAAGTTGACGATGCAAAGAAAAATTCCATTCCTACCAGCGTCTGTCATCCATAAGTAAGTTGCTGGCTCAGTTGTGTTCAATTGGGAATCGCTTCATCCACCAAAGGTACACTGCAAAATAGATATATCTAGGAGGATGGCTGCAGATACTCTTAATCTTTATTCTTTAATTTTAATTTGTATACATCATTTCCCCCTGAATTACAGAAGAACACCTAAAATACAAGTAACGTGAGAAAGAGAGGTAATATTATGGTCCACATATGAATTGCTAGGAATGCCAAACAAAAAAAAAATGAAAGTGCTGAGAAAAAATGTTAAAAAGTACATTTACAGAAATAAATACTTTTCATTATATATGACATCCTCATTTTCGTGGAATATTCTTCATTTTTCATGGAGGGTGGAGAAGGATATAGAAAAGAGAGGTTCATGTTTATATGCTTCATTTTAAATACCATCATCCAATGCCTCTTTAAAATATATTAATTTTCTTCACAGCATGTTATTTGGTATCCTCATTTATATCTTGCCATTGTGATGGCATTCATGCTTGCTTTGTTTTAAGCATATGACTAATGGAATTTTGTACCTACTTAAATAACTAAAAAAAAAAGGGCAAGTTTTACTAGACTGTCATGAGAAAGGTAATACTAGTAATGGTGGTGAAAAAATACAGTTAACTAATTTAATATTAATGGAGAGTTGAGGCTCCAAATCTCATTATAATATTACTTAGTCTTGAAGTAAAATAAATAAAATGGGTAAAAACTTCAGTCATGTAAATAACCAACAAATAAGACACAAAAAAAGCATGGGTGCTGGCACTAGAACTGGTCTCCCACAAGCCCATTCCCCTCTGCCCCTGTTCATGTGGAAGATCAAAGGAAGGACATTTCCAGGAAGGTTACAGTTCAACAAGTGCAATATTCTAAGTATTTTGTAGTAATATGGTGGCACTTGCATAGTAACTCACATCACTTCAGAGTTTTGTGCTGCCTCAGAGCTTATTATCCAGGCTGGTCCCCTTCCTTCTTCTACCAAGAAACAGGGTGATTTGCTCAAGCAGCAACAGCAGTTATGCTACTTTCACATTGCAGCTAAAAGTAAGGTCTCAATTACCCAGCAATCGTATAATTCTGCTCCCGGAGTGCTGTCAGTACTTTGCTTTTCCTGGAACTGCCAGGACAAATGTGTTGCATGCCCAGTATAAACCTAATTTGTAGATATAAACTCTGGAAACAACCCTCAGACAGAATGCAACTCTACATAAATCCAATGAATTTTCCTACAGAGAACAAAAATTATCTGTAATTGCCAAAATGAATTCTGTGAATTTAGAGCATCCAATAAAATTATATGTGTAAGATTCTTTTTATACAGTGTTTGCACATATCAAAATGCGAAGAACAGCCTATCATAGCCAATCCTATTAAAATTAATTGGTATCTTGTCTCAAATACATTAGGTCACAAGGAAAAGCTCAGGCTATATATAAAATGTTTGAGATGTTCATACAACACACCATTTGTCATTGGGTTTTGCAATTCCTAAGTGGCTTAAGCAACCAGTGACACACATTAAATGCCAGCAAAATCACGGATGAATTACTATTAATTGTGACTAAAGCGTGATCAAAGGATTTTTAAATGGTATAGACAGTGAAACTGTTCCATAATCCCAGAATACGAAAAGAATCTCCAACTTTAAATGCACTTGAAACAGACCAATTTTACCAATGTTCCCTTCATATATCATATGCATGAGAAAAATCAGAATGATGAAATAAACACTTGAATTTGAGCACTGAAGTGAATACGCAAATAATTTCACTATTGGACAGTACAATAAACTTCATACTTCCTAACAAAAGAAATTCATTACATCTGGGAAAATCTACTTTAAATATCATTCTGTATCATAATTTAAATATAATTTCACATTATAATTTTGGTATGGCATTTGAAAACTTAAATTGACCATCCAATAAAGCATTCATGGGACTATTCTATCACTGACTCAGTGTCCTTACTGATATAAAATGAATTTAGTACTGGATGCATAAAGCTTAATTGAAAAGATTGGCAAAGATCTCAAACCATTTAATGGTCCAGACTTCATAAAACATGTCTGGCATGCTTTCGATGAATCTTGTTTTGTTGTGCAGAGTGATACATTTATCAAACACCACACACACATTTTTCATCAGTTCTGTAAAAATTGATCGTCTCTTTGTTTTTGCTTTTAAGCATCTTCAGTGTATGCAGAATTAAAAATTGGGAGAATCCAACCATAAACACATATGCCTTAGAAGTAAAAAGTAAAATGCCAAAATGAGTCTAATTAAAAATTTTAAAAAAAAATCTCCAGTAAAAATGTTATGTAGTGTGTGTTTTAACTGCACAAGCTGAAGTTATCAACCATGGGAAGAAAAGGATGGAGAAGTACAAAAGTAGAAACCACCATCCACAAAACTTCTATGCCAGACATACATAGCTGCTTAAATTTTCATGTTTACACCGGAGAAGATTCTGAATCACATTACCTCTACAAGACCTATAAAAAAAATTACTTTCAATTTTTATCAGTGTCTTTAAAATTCCTACAAATTAGAGGCATCTAGAGAAGTTAAGATATCATCCCAAAATATCTTTAGTTAGTGAATTTCAGTGACAGAATGCTGGAATTCTCAGACACCCACTAAATGCTCTTTAGTTTTAGGCCATCTCTGAGCCTCTCTACTACTGTGTCAGTTCAGAACAATGATGCATTTGCCAGGGAAAGGGGAAGGGGAAGGGGAAGGGGAAGGGGAAGGGGAAGGGGAAGGGGAAGGGGAAGGGGAAGGGGAAGGGGAAGGGGAAGGGGAAGGGGAAGGGGAAGGGGAAGGGGAAGGGGAAGGGGAAGGGATTTTAGTTGAACAGAGTATACAGTGATTATTTAGCTCAACTGCCTGACCACTTCTGGTCTGACCAAAAGTTATAGCATTTTGTTAAAAGCATTGTTCAAATTCCTCTTAAATACTGACAGGCTTGGGGCATGGCCCACCCCTCTAGGAAACCCGTTATAGTATCTCAATTGCCTCTCAGTAAAGGGGAAAAAGTCCCAGTTCTGTAGAGTTTAAACAAAAAATGAAAGGACTGCTTGTGTAAAACTGCAGGTGGAATAGTGCATGATTGATTCTGGGCTACTGAGCTTGAAGCAATATAAAAGGTTTCACTTCAAGTGCCAATGACGAATCACGCTGAGCCAGGCCTGGGCTCCCCATCTGCATGCAGGGGAGAGTGCTGTTCCCTGTTCTGCAGAGCTCCTGTGCTGTTTCAGCAGAGATCTGGCCTCAGAGATGGAGGAAAGACAGTGTTGTGAACCATGTCAGATTTGTATCTCCTGATGCTGCACTCAGACACCACGTACTGTCTTGAGGCAGACAAGGCTTGTTGTTACACAAGAGGTGTATGTCAGAGGAATGTCAGAGGAATGTCAGAACACAAAACTGGCTCAGAGAAGTAAGTATCTCATTTCCTCTGATGTACTACAGTAACCTCTGATTTTCATTCAGTTTCCATGTACTTTCAGGAAAAACACATGTTCCAGGCTTTGAGTCTATTAGATTTGTGTGGCAAGGTTTTGGTAGCAGGGGGAGCTATAGAGGTGGGCTTCTGTGAGAAGCTGCCAGAAGCTTCCCCTGTGACCAACACAGACAGCACCAGCCAGCTTCAGGACCAACCTGCCTCTGGCCAAGGCTGAGCCCAGCGGCAACGGGGGTAACACCTCTGGGATAACATGACTGAGAAGGGGCAGAACAGCTGTGCAGCAGCAATCACAGCTGGAGAGAGGAGTGAGAATATGTGAGAGAAGCAGATTCCCCTGCAGGCCATGGTGAAGACCACGGTGAGGCAGCTGTCCCACTGCAGCCCATGGAGGGCCACAGTAGAGCAAAGATCCACCTGTAGCCCCTGGAAGATCCATACTGGAGCCCATGAATGCCCAAAGGAGTCTGTGACCATGTGGGGAGCCCACGCTGCAGCCTCCAGGCAGGAGGTAGAGTAAATGGGGAATAAAGTTGAGCCTGGGAAAAAAGGACTGAAGGAGAAACTTGTTTTTAAGACTTAGGGGTTTTTTCTCATTATCTTACTCTGATTTGATAGGTAATAGGTTAAATTATTTTTTCCCAAGTCAAGTCTGTTTTGCCTGTGGTGGTAATTGGTAAGTGATCTCTCCCTGTCCTTACCTCAGCTCCCATAAGGCTTTCACGATATTTTTGTCCCAGTCGTGTTGAGAAGAGGGAGTGATAGAGCAGCTTTGGTAAGCACCTGGCATTCAGCCAGCATCAACCCACCACAGTCCTGTTAGTTAAAAGTGGCAACAGTTGAATAGAATTAGCATACAATGCATTTTCTGGAAAACACTCACACATGCTCATGAAAACAATACACACCCTATTCCTGGAAGACTGCAATTAAAGGTGCTAATCCTGCACTTAGCTTTACAGAGACAAATCTTAAAAAAAAAAAAAAAAAAAAAAAAAAAAAAAAAAAAAAAAAAAAAGTAGAAAGTCTCCTTGAACTCAACTGCACTCCTTGCAGCTGTGCAATTCCAGTCACATGAACATGAAAACTGCTGCAGGTTTAAGGGGGTAGGCTGAAGAGGCTTCATGAATCACTGAAACATCACAAAAGGGATGGTATTTACACATGTGGCAAGGAACAACAGAATAGTATTGGAATGAGAAAGAAGACTGAGAAGAGTATTTGCTATTAGAAGCCAACAAATAGTGCACATAGGCAAAATGTAATGATTCCAAGCAGAAAAGACAGAAGATGGAAACCTCGGGGCACAGGAGATTATCTTGATAAAGTGAACATGTAGAACATGTTCTGAGATACTACAGCACTATGATGTCTGGAGCAGAAAGAGAAATGCAAAGCTCAAGTTGACTGGTAAAGCTGTGAAAGGCCCAGAGGGGGTTAAGAAGAGAGCTACCAATCTAGGCAGCAGGGAAACAAGGGATGGAGAAAGACTGCTAGGCACCCTTTACATAAGGATGCTGCCGTAGTAGACTGTGGAAAGGGGAACCTGATGTGGGAATGCTGGCATCCCACATCAGGTTGTGATGATGTTTCTTATGTTTCCTTCATTTCTATGATGAAGCAGCAGCAACAGTCAGAACTGCTGAGAATTAACATGAAGAACAATAGCATGTCACTGACTCTGTAATGGATCCAATGGATCACTTTCATTACTGAAGGAAGTAACAGCAGTAGAGAAAGAACCCTTTATCATTCTGTGGTTCCTCCCAGCATCATCTCTTGTATTGACCAAACTGCACAGCTCAACATATTTTTGATTTAGCCTTACACAACTAATCTCTTAAACTAAACACAAACATCACAGCATAATGATAACCTTCATAGTCTTTTTGAACAACTAGAAGGTGCACAACATAGTCATGGTGCAAATAAAAATAACACCAGTGATCAAAAGAAAGCTTTTGAAGTGGAGAAAAAGTCAGCCCTCCCCTCCCCCCCCAATGTTTTTTGAACCTGAAATTCATGAGCTGAGTTAATGTAATGATAAGTGTTTTCAAAATACCATTTATAGGGCGATGGAACTGAAAGAATGGTTGAAAACCCACTTTAAATGGAGCTAAGACATAAAATGCTTCTAGTGTTATGATTTTCTTTTACAATTTTACTTAGCATAGAAAAGGAATGAAGGCTGAAACAGAAGAGACAAAAGAAGTATATTTTTCTTTAAAAGGTTATTATGGTATTTTGTTACATTTTTTATACAGAAGCAATTTCCTGAGCAAATAATATGTTCTTCATGTCAATTCCTTAGCAAATTGAATTAAAGTTCTTTCTGTAAATGTAGTTATTCACATTAAGTCAACTGATTAAAAACATGGCTGAAGAATTTCACTAGTAATGAAAACCATTTACAGTGCAGTTTGCCAAGTAGCCTACATTTGTGAGCTGGGCTCCACTCAAAAAAATGCTACCACAAACCACCCCAACTCAGGTAGTTGCATTGCTCTATTGACATTGACACTTCCCCATACTAGCTAATGTTCAGTGCCTGCAACATGGAATTTTACTTTTGCTATCGGCTGTAGCTAAAAACATGGCCATCTTAATTCAAGAAACAATGAAAAAAATCATGGTCTGAATTTCATAAAGTGCAGGCAATGTCTAATGCCAGGACACTAACAAATGGCCAGATCTCGTTACAGCAATGTAAGAGGTGACTGCTCTCAGCTCTCTGCCCACAGACATGATCTTCCCTCTGCTGTTTCACAGCAGAAGCAAACACACTGTAGCTGCTCAGCCCAGTCAGCCATTCACAGGCTAAAGCAGCATCTAACAATCAAGCTGGAAATAGAAGGCCAAGAGAGGTTTTTGACCAGTGGACTTCACATGGCAAAAAGAATACTCAGCAGTGTGAATCAAAATCCCTTTGTTGACCCTGACTGTACTAATATTCTTATGATTAGACTAGAAATCCCAGTGGCAGCACATCCAAAACAAGCAAGCTTTCTAAGAGTAGATGGGCATTTGGGGATGAAAGCCCTAGACAACTAAACCTTAGAAAACTAAAACTGAAGTTTAAAAACATACTACCAGGAAAAAAGTAGTTCTACAGAAACAAGAGGAGACAACTTGCAGGCAGAGTGTGAAATAGGTCATAACAAGCCTAAAGAAAGGTTTTAGTACAGCCACAAAAGGAGAGACCAAGGTGTGGACAGCAGAGTAGTCAAATTCTTGGGGAATAACTTCTCAGTTCATGATCCAATTTAGCACACTTACTTTCTGTTAGATAATCCACTCCTCTGTTTCTATGTACTTTGCTTAAACCCTGGGTTGATGAAAATTTGTGTTATTCCAGTCAATGTAATCTGTTCTTGTTACTCGCTTCATTTTAATGGCTATTCCTGTTACTTTTGCCCAGATCAAATTTCTAGTCTTTATTCCAAGAAACTGCTAGTTGCTGAACCATGTCTTTAGAAAGATAAAGAGTAATTTTGATGTTTTTCTGTTCCATTAGTGCAGTAAGTCATCCTACAAACAGAAGCTTGTTGGGGGGAGATCTGACAAATCATTCTGTCATTTTAATTTTAGCAGGAGTTATTATACTAGACCTATTACTGAACACTTCACCCTCCATCTGTGTGATTTCTGTATTAAATATTGCCAGTTCCACGTGGATGTCATACAAAGCTGTGCATTAAAACAGTCATTTCTTCTACTTACTGCTCCCTGCACTGGGCTATTTTACCCCTTCCTCCCACACCCCTTTCACAAGGCATATATGCCCTAAATCCATCCAACTGCTTCTTCCCTTTTCCATTCCAACTTTTTTTCTCAAGGTCGCCAATGAAGATATTAAGATTACTTTTTTGACTTAAACAAACCAGCAGCTTTCTAATGCTATCTGAAGGGAAATAAATAGGATCAAAAATGGTTGGAAATTACTTATTATATTCAGCAACTCTAGATTATTTTATTACCATCATATTTGAGTTACTTTTTTTTGTTTGTTTTAGCTTGCTTAAATTAATGTTTTATGCTTCTGCTGTAGGTTTTGGTTTTGAGAGTTATAGTGGGCTTATTTGTTTTGTTTTAATAAGGTAGTTATACAATCCACATTTATAAAGTAGTATCCTCTTTCATCCTGATCTTATTTTTCAACAGTTTTTCTATTGATTTATCATAGAAGTTACTGGAAAGAAAGGCTTTTAGGAGGAAATGTCAGGTACTGTATTAATACAAAGTTCTCTGAGTTCTCTTCCTGACTGCAAAGTTTCTGTTGGTTTATTTTTACCCATACACTACATCTGATGAAGCTTGAGTTTATTTTAAGGAATCCTATTCATCCTTGAACTTCTATTTATGATACTGAGCATTCTTTATAGAAATGACCACAGGAGGATACAACAGGGCCAAAGCATATTAGACTGTGGCTCCCTCTAGACATGCCATTTGTTTTGCAAGCAGCTAAGTAAGCCATATATTCTTTTCATGCCTCTTTCAGCTCACAGGTGCTCAAAAATTTTGTTGGAGAATTCTCAGGGCTCAGATCCCTACGCAAAGAAGCTATTTTTATTTATTCCTATTTGACAGATGAAAACATAAAGCACTGTGGCTAAATCCTTACAGATACTGAGTTAAAACTGCTTCTGCCAACTTTTTTGAATGAGTACTTGGGCTGAAGCTGACATTTTCCTTTGCATTGTGAAACCAACATGCAAAGAAATTTCACTAACAGAGCTCAATAGGGTAGATGAGCAGTCTCCAAGGACAGAGAGAAACTGTTTTCTTTTATTTCAGTAAATACTGCATTTAAATACCACATTTTCAGGTTACGCAGCAGGAACACCAAATCAGCAGCAACAATTGTCATCCAGAGGTCAGCATTATTCTGGAGTCCCTGGAGGAGCTCCCCAGCTCCCCTCCTTTCTACATCTCTGCCAGCAAGCAGTTCCCTATCAGGGGACTCTACAAGCAGAGCTAAAAAGAGAAAGAATCAGGAGTGCTCCTGCTGTACTAAGTAAATTAACTCAGGAGGATATTGATGAGATTACTAATTTATTTAGCACATACATTAAATTCAGAATGGGAATAGAACTTCATCTGTTACCATTCATCAGTTACGTATTGCCTAGGGCCATGACCCTGCTCATAGCCTCTTCTTTCTTCTTGTTTTTGCCCAATTTATTTTCACTTTTCTTTTTCTCTCCTCTCCTTTAGTTCATTTTTGACTGAAATACTTCGAACATGAATGCTCTGGTTTGTAACAGTCAACGTACTGTCACCACAACATTTGCAATAACAGATGCCCTTTTTTAAAAGTAGAAACAGGTTTTCATTAGCAGCTCTCAAAGTCCTCAACACTGTTCAAAGAACTCTTTTCTGAAAAACAACTGTGAGGAAATACATTTTCACTAGAAGCTGGTCTTCTTGACTGCCTAGATAACCTTGCTCAAGGAGGAGAGGTACCTGTATGAGTACTTGAGCTATATCTGACCAGTCACTCCTGACCTTGGGGCTTCCATCAGGTAGGCTGGAACTTACGGAAGAGACCCATGTCAACAAAGACAAACCAACAAACATTCACCCCTAATCCCTGCAGCTTTCAGTGTCCTTTTTGTGTTCAGAGGTCTGCAGAACAAATGATCACCTGGATATGTATATCAGTCTTCAGCTACAGATTTAATAGATAAATTATTTAGTTCCCTCAAGGACTATGGTAGAGGATCTCGAATGTTGTTCAACTTGGGAGTCCTGAAGGGCATGTAGTATGCAGCCAAAATGGTAAAATCCACAGAGGATTGACATATTCAGGGAAAACAAGAGAAACCACCTCAGATCCACCTTCTCCTGTCTCAGACTAGACATTACTCAAGCAGGATCACACTTCTGCACAGAAATTTTTGTGCTTCCCTCACCTGTTACTGTTACTCTAATAAGCTGAATTACAGAAGAAAGCATTGATCAACAGGTGCCTCTACCCCAAAGGACACAGCTGCTGTCGGATGGAAAAGGGCCTTCAAACTGCAGACAAGAATGGAAACAAGCCTGAAGACTGAAAAGTAGAAAAATATTTTTTTGAAAAAGATGTGTAAAGGGTCATAGAATAGAAAACAAATGGTAAAAATAAATAGCAAACAACTGAGTAAGGTCAGGACAGAGAGAGGAATAGAACACAGCTACCAGCCAGCACTGTCAGGGATGATGAGAAAGGCAGACCTGATCAGTCTGGCCCTCCTTCTGCCATAGGCATCTCCCTTAAACAGGAGCTGAAGGAAGTGAACTTTTCTCCCTAATATTACTGCTTTCAGTGAATCAGTATGAACATAGTATCACTCCTTCTAAAAAAGCACTTCATTCTGAGGGCTTCCTATATCTTTCTGGGGCTCAACAGCTGCAAAGTTTCAATTTCTTTGAAAACAGTAATTTTCTGATCAACTTTTCACTGTTTGTTTTCCCTCTGCTCCTTTTACAGCTACTTCCTTTCAGCTCCTCCTTGCTTTCTTTTTTGCTATCTTCTCTTGTTTATTTCAGTGCTTCCAAGTCTTTTCACTCTGCTTCAAGACAGTATTATCAACTTATCTTGAAACACACACACTTGTGACACCAACAAGAATTAACTGCCTGTTCTACCACAAGGAACAGATTTTTATTTAGTATCAACTTTAAAAGGAAATCAGAACACAGGCAATTCATTGAGAAGTTTACTTTCCCAATCAAATGGAAGGTTAATGAAGATAACATCAGAAGGAAACATGCTGAAGACAAAAAACAGTTCACTGAGTTCTAATTATTGCTTTTTATGCAGCCTGCCCCCTCTCAGCAGAGTAATTAAGCTAAGATGTCCATGGCTAATAAAATGTCCGTGTGATTCAGTTCAAGAAAAAAACAGTGGAAAGAACAAGGCTTTTGCTTTCACTCTCCATTCACGGGAGCGAGATATCTTTGAGTGTGGGACTAGAATATGGGATTAGAATAAATCAATAAGACAAAGCTTATTTTTTGTCTTATCACAGCAAATTGCAAAAATTTAAAATTCAGCTTGAATGAAAATTTACCTAAAACCTGTTTCTGAGGGCAGTAGAAAAGCTTTTGGAAATGGTAAAGGATTTCCTTTCCTTTTTTTTTTTTTGTATTGCAATAAAAGTACCTTAAATCACACAGCAATCTAGTGACCTTTGTGGCTTCACCCAAACCCTTTCACTTCTGTTCAATATATGCAGAAAAAACTGGAGTACCATCATATTCACATTTCCAGAAATATGTATCATTTCAATGATTGCTGGCTTGTTTGTCATTTCCTTGGGTTTGCATTATCTTTTGATAACTTCATGAGAAAAAGCAATAGATTCATGAATTAAAAAAAAAAAAAAAAAAAAAACAAAAAACAAACAAACAAAACAAAACAAAACAAAAAAACCACCTACATTTCTCAGCTAAAAGTCATTACAGACAATGTACTTAGTTTTACTCAAGAGCTCTAATTTTAGTCATTATCCTTGGGTCTGACATAACATAGAACTTAGAAATCCTCTTAATCTATCTGACGAACCTGCACAGAAATAAACTGTTTCAATTGTCATAGAGAACATGTCATTCCCTTTCTCCATTAGCTGTAGAAAATCCAACAAATGTAGGCTAGGGTGACTACACTGAGATGCCCCTAGCTGGATAATAATGTGCTTCTCTACCCATTGAATCAGAATATTTTGTTTATCTCATCTATTTACATCCACAATACTCTGAAATGAAAGCTGTCTTACTATGGAAGTCTCCAGTCTTGCAAAGAACATACAGCCCAAACTCCACAATTGGTATGCCTGGTAACCAGAGCAGCTTCTAAAGACAGGAACACACAATGGGCCAATGCAGAAAATTCCTGATCTTGGTTGTTGCTTTTAATACTTTATCTCAACTAACACAGCTACCATCCCAAGTTTAATGTGGGACTTTCTGTCACAATAGCTGTAACTCTGTATTGTCACTTCATTATTATCATTTTGATTATTTCAGTTATTCTAGAATTGTCACAAACTTTTATTCACTCAAAGATATTTAGTTTTCTGCCTTTGTGATCTCAGAAAAGAAACCATGGTCTACTTGAGTACAGTAAATTATTAAAATGAAATGCCTCTCCTTCTTCCCAAGATATTAAATGTTATTTTGCATTTGACAAGACCTCAGGCTAGCTCAGTGATTGCCTTTGTACCTGCCCATGATTGGGAGAACAGAAGATTTTCCAGTTGTTTTCTCTACCAGTACTTACTGCTGAGGTGGGACCACTTCCAGTTTGGCAAAGAGACAGCAGGCAAGCATCTGTAGAGAGTCCCAGAACAGATGCACTGTTGAATATAAACTGATACCAAAAGGTAAATTTATAATAAAAATATTAAATCATCAGATTAAGACCTCTTTCACCTGTCAAGGTTTTGATGTATAAATGGAATGTTTAATGGGCTGCATTAATATAATTAATTTACCATCATTATAAAAGTACACTTGGTTTGTAGCTCCATTTTTAATCTGATTTTTCCTATTAAATAGACATCTCCAGCTGACTTTCACGTTCCCACTTGTAATAACTAACTTCTTTAGGCTTTTAACCTTTAAATCTAAAAGCAAATTAAATTCTTCATAATCCCATAACCTCCAAAATTCTATTTTCTTCAGTAAAATTATGAACAGGAGGAGAAAAAGGAAATGTCATTTTGCTTTTCACTGCAAGAACTAGAAGAAAAAGTTTAGTAACATATGCAACCTGATAGGCTTTCATCATGCTCTTAAAACAGTTAATTCAACTGGATCTCATGCATGCATTACCCCTAGATAGATTTCCCTCATTAACTTAAATAACAGCAGACATAAATCTTGACATAATCTTCTCCCTGAACTTTAGTGTCCGTAAAGCATATGGAGTCTTCTTTGCCAGAGAGAAACTCAGTCATTTTTACACTCCTGGTGTGGAGCCAGGTTTTTGTATCAGTGTGGCTGGCAGGATGAATCAGCGAAATAACTCTACCTCTCTGACTTTTATTGAATCCTATCAGATTACCAAGTTTTTAAAGGCCACATGAAAGGTTCAACAACTAAGCCATAAATTTATAATTGAGGATAAACAGACTGTCAGTCACCATCAGCGACAAACCCATACTTGGGCACCAGTGTCAACATGACATGATGAACATCATCAAGATCTAACAGTCCCTCTCTTGGCATTCACACACCTGAGTCAGGGCTACTAGAGGGGCTGTAGGCAAAACATTCATTTCCTATTGTATAACCTTTCACTCAGCTGTGTACATGTAACCCATTTATCATTTCCCTGTCATGTTATTTGTGGCAAAATGCAAAGTTTTCTCAGTTGGAAGAAAGGAGGAATTCTGCCTTCAACATGAGTGAAGGAAAGTTGAAGCATTAACTATAGTCATCAGCTTGTTGCACTGTGGGGGATTCAAGTCAAGAGTCCACAAATAAAAGACATCTAGGAGTATGTGAAGAGCAGGGAAAAGGCTGGAAAAAGCAAGTCCTGAATAAAAGTAAATTTAAAAGGCTTACAGACATTGTCTGGAAAAGACTAAGAAAATACCCAAAGCAATAGAGGATTTCAGTAATGTTATACTTGGAAGTCAGCCAGAAGCCAGTCTGCAAGCAAGAACAGGGGCTGACACTCACTGGGGACAGCCCTTCATTGTCATTTCCAATGGATTACCTTTCTCACTGACTGGATGGCCAATCTGAATTTTCCATTCGTTTAACCATCAGAATCCTGAGGACATCTGAATTTCTTTAAGCTATGACATCCTTTAGATACACTTCCAAATTTTTAAGACTCCAGAAAATGAATGAGACTCTTGAGTATCATTATCACTTCATGGGAAAGACTGTCATGGTCCTGTTACTTTATAAAAATAGACAGATATATGGGCAGACATTTATATCAATTGCAGTTTTCCTTCCATGTCCCCATGGACTACCTTTTAAGAAAACTGTAAACTATATAGTTTACAGAGTCAGCAGATAAGCAGATTTGTAAAGAAAACAAATTAGACAAATCTTTTGTTTGTCTCTTCCACAGCTCAAGAATGCCCACATCATCACTGCTCTGGGTAAAACCTGTAGACAAGATAATTTTTAGTTTAGTTTATACCCCAAGCCCTCTGGGTACATGGAGAATAAACAGTAATAAATGAGGATTTCGCATCCCAGTGAGACACAGACACACAACAAATCACAGGAAGAAAGTTCCTTTGCAAAAACTGGAAAGTGAATAGATTTTCTCAATATCCTGGTTGAAAATTAATCTTCCAATTAATCCAACCCTTATGGATAAAGAATACTTTTACTGTCAACAAGACTAGATTTAATAAGATTTCTTGTCTGGAAATGGCAATCTGGAAAATTTAGGTGCTTTTTTCTATTTTTATTTTTATTGTAACTTAATGTTTTTGTATGTGCTATATCATCTCTTGGTCCTATACTCAGGCCAGACCTCTGAAGCAATTTTGACCTACGTGATTCTCAAGTCAGAATGTTTCTGCCTGTGTAGAGCAGAATCAGAGTGAAGGACCTCTCAGGAGAAACCTCATGAGTTTGACATTGCCCTCTCAGTTGAGTAGAGGGCCTTTCAGAGCACAGGTTAAGCTTTAAATTATACCTGGTTTAGGTGGAATTCCTTTGTTTCAACTGGTCCTCACTAACAAAAAGAGGCACGTTGGCCTCTGTAGCTGATAACTCCCTGTTGCAGTACCTGATGGGTATTGCAAACTTACGAGCATTAGAAACTCTTACGAGGTTAGTATTCACCACTCTTCCATGGCTTGAAAAGTCTTGTTTCTTTTCTTCCTGTCCAACTTTCTGTGGGTCAAACTCTGCCTCCATTTGTTTTGTAGCCGATTTTCCACATCCCCAAATGTGCTTTATGTGGTTTCACAAGGTTGAAAGAGGAAAGCTAAATTTGATACATGGGGTAGGGATTCACCTCATCATACTTTTGATGCTGGGATAATCAGCAATGGTTTTACTCAAGGATATGGCTCTGAATGAAATTAGGCCTTATGCTTACAGGATAAAAATACTTTGTACATACAAATAACATAAATATGCCCCATCTGCATGCATGTTAAATACTACAAGGATTCTATTCAAGACATATTTTAGACTACAAAATGTTTGTCAAATTGCTGACTATACTTGTTAAATATTGAGAATAAAGAGAACAGAAACAAAAAGCATGAGCATGACATAGATTCAAATAGTTTTCCTCCTAAAACTTTTCTCTATATGATATGATAAAATGATAAAGATAATAAATATTATAGATATGATAAAAAGCTTAAGAGAAAAAAAAATCAACAGAGTAGCTAACTGAAATACTTCTAACCCTATCCAATAAAATAAATTGCAACAGCATCCCAGTAAGTTTTTGTTTTCCACAAGTAGTTTATAGATAAGGCACTAGTCTCTAAAGTGAAACAATGGGATAAAACTGTAAGTCAGGAACAGATTAATTCTAAGAACAGTGATGGAGGAAATACAGTAAAGCTCCCACTGAAAAGGCTTTCTATATGGGTTTTTTTGGCTGTAATTGTTTGTTATCATACTCAAAGTTCCCAGCCAGAAAAAGAATAGATTGAAAACTTTAGCTTTGGTCTCATGATAGGCTCTTATGACTTCAGGTGACTATTGCAGAATTGAACTTAAAACATTTATTCTTTTTTTTTTCAGAATTCCTCATACTTTTTCAGATATTTTACCTCCTGCATAGACACAGTGACAAGCAATCTTCAGATATGAACATATCATTTCCTCTGCACCCCGATCTCATTTAGTATACAGGGGGGGATTATAAATTAGCACAAAGTCTACAGATGTCATTTAATATTCCTCAAGTTTTATCTGTTTGGTACTATAAACAAAGCAGCATTCTTTCAAATGTCTCATACATATGTATAATAATTTGCATTTTCCAGTAAATATTCATATTAAAATAAAGGGACTTTTTCCATTTCTTCATGAACATTCTACTTAATTTTCTCCATATTTACAGATAATGTGGTTTCTGTTTTTCAATACTTTTCAATCACCTGTTGAATTATTACAAATACAATACTTCATATTTCACATACACTCCTGGAACTCTGTATTACTTTTTTTAAAAAGAACTTGGAGTGATTTACAGAAACTTTTGAAAACACCTTTCATGAGAAAAAATAAGCTAACTATGAATTAAAAGTGAAAAATACAAAAAAAAAGGAATAATAAAAGAAAATCTCATATATTTTAGGGTCACCTAGACTGAGGCTTCAGGAGAAAAAAATCTTGTTTAATTGCATCTCAGAAGACAAGTTCGTCACAACAGAATTGAAAGAAATTCTGAATCAAGCAATTATCTAAATTTCTGTAGCAGGCCAGCATTTGATTTTGTCTTTTATTTCTCCAAGATTAACTGAAGAAACTTTAAAAAGGAGGCTTTCTGAATTAAACATTAAAATGCATGACAGTCCAAACTGTATGCAGCAATTTCATTCACTTTAATATTTAATTCAGCACCAGAACTACATTTCTAAGTTCATTCTGCCACATAAATTTCCATTCACTGTGGCATTTATCTTGGACTATACTTCATTTCTCTGCAGTGCTCATCCAAACGCAAGAGAAACTCACAGAATCCCTGTGCTAGGTAGGATATTGAGTTTGTGCCACAAGAGCAGAAATTATCTGTGATTTATTTATTCCTGTGTTGGTAAATTAGTGAGAGGACTGCTCATGTGGATCTCTACTGAGGAAACAGCAGAGTAAGACCATGGAGGTTGGGGATGAAATATTTTATATGGCACACATCTCCTCTGCACTTGATCAAACCATCTATTTCCCTTTGTCTTGATTCCACTCTCTAAAAGACAGGGTAAGAGGCCCCTAGTAACTTTCAGTACTACAAGGATTTTAATAATATATATATATAAAAATCATAGTTCTTTCTAACAGAGACAAGAATGATACATAGCTTGAAAACAGCAACAGTTGTTTATATCACACAGAAGGCAGAACAGTGCTACTGTGGGCTGTTCCAGGCAAAATATTTCCCCTCCACTTTGCATTGCTTTTTACTCCAAAGCCCTTCACAAGTACACAGCTTCAAACATTTAGTGTTAACTGGAAAAAATGACAGAAGGACGCGAACTGATGGGGTTAATATGTGGGAGGCACCACGTTCCTTTATTTCTTCATATTCTTGGGACCCAACCATCTATCTATTCTTTTTCTCCCCTTTCCTTTTCTTCCTCTTTATCACCTAAAACTCTTCAGGAAGGCAATTTCCAAGTCTTCTTGTTTGTATTTGGATTAGGTTGGGTCAGGCAACCTTGGCCTCTGCTCTGAGGTGCAGCTCAAAGCATCCTGCAGACACTCCGTCTGCCAGTTTGCCCACCCTGGGCTGGGAGCCCTGCAGCTGCCTCGGCACCACTCCACACTTGTGTTAATTAATACAGGCACACGCTGATGAAGCTGTAATGCTTTCAGAGCCTGACAGGTATCTCAGCTGTGCTGTGTAGCTAGAGCTGTTATAGTCTGTTACTCCTCATTGTCACAAATATCTTTGCATTATGCTTTATAATGCTTTCATTGATTAGTTGCTACATGAGCCACTTGGCTTTATCTTTTTTGTTGTAATATCAGTATTCCCATCTTCTCCGACTTCACCATTACATTTTTCTTCTCTTTTATGACTTACAGTCTTCCTTCTCTAGTTTTGGTATCTCTCTTCTATTGACACCTCACTCTTTTTATTCTTCTTTCAGCATTTTTAAAATTGATTGATTTCTTGTATTATTACTAATTTTAACCTTCTCCACACTCTAGCCTTTTTGAGGAAAAGGCTGAGTACAGGAGCACGACTGACAACAGCCACAGGATTTTTCAAGAGGAAGTCAGCACTTGAGATCTATAGTGCCATTAACCACTGCAACACATATGAGTTGACAGCAACCTTTTTTCTCTCATTTTCCTATTTATGAAACTCAGTTTCTCCTTTCCTGGAAAGTGAGTCTTAAGGCGACAGGAAAAGAAGTCCTAACACTAGACCTGCTGCCTTCCACAATTTGGAGTATTTGTAGGCTAAGACAAAAGGTTCCTATTCCCTGGTACCTTATGGTGTTTCTCATAGACAGAGAGAAGGCTGCTGGCAGCTGCTTCCTGTGTTTGCACCAGCTCTTGGCAGTTCTCTGCTCCCACGGAGTGCTAGTTGCATGTATCACTCTCCACACACTCTCTGATGATGGAAGAGCACTGCTAAAAGCACAGCAAAGAAAGCTGTCCCTAAGGGCCTCGTACATCCAATAGCTGAGAGACTGTCTGCAGCTCCTTTATGGCTGTTAAATTAAGAATTTCAGAGAAATTATTAATCTTTTCTAGCAATTTCCATTTACATTTGCTCTACCCCTATCAATCTTTTCTCTGCATGGTGTATGGACCACAAATGTGGCAAATCAACAACTTCTCCTTTCTCTGCACAGGTATTTGTAATAGAAATGTAAAAATTGCCAGGGAGAGTGTATGGGTGTGGAGACCCCAGAAGGAACAAGAGAAAGGGATAAAAGGATGAAAAATTTGGATGACACAGCCCATCATGAAGATCCCAGAACGTCTATCTACACACGATCTCTCAATAACACCCAGAGTTGGAAAACAAAGGACACTCTAAAAGAAAGGACAGACCATAGCTGTTGGAGACCAAAGCTGTTGCAGGAGACACAAAGAGAAAAAAACAGCAGTGCTACCTAAAGCTTCTCAGGGGTTGAACACAATGGAGACACACCATCCACAATTCACATCCAGAAACCAGCCCGTGGCTGCCAAACACGCTAACCAAATGTTTCTTTTCCTCCTTCTCCAGCCCACTCTGCACAAAAGGAGGGCAGTCATCTCCATAGAGACTGCCCGGCCCAAAGCATTCACCATCTTAAACACATGGAAAAGGTATTTAAAGGAAAGCAATCTATCTAAACACAAATGCAGAGACAGCAATTTAAACCAATACACTTCCATGGGCACTGGCACTTTCCAAATCTTAGTTCCCTTGGAGCCAATACAAAAGGTACAATAAGAAGTCTGAAGGAAAACTAACAAAACTTTGTTTACAAAAGGTTTTAACATTAACCGGAACAGCATCATGAGAAATAAGGCCAACTCTAAATATGGCTAAAACAGTCTCAAATATGAATACTTAGAGAAAAATATTTACCAGGCATTTATAGAGTCTCTGTAAAAGTCAGGACTCAGTCAACCGTTTACACAAATATGCTACAGTGTCAGAAAAGCAAAGATGGCTGGCCAATAACTTCTGGCACAGCTCTTTTACTGCAATGAAAAATTCTTCCAAATGATTGTTTACATGGAAGATATCATTTCTCCGTGCAAATATTTTGCAGGATATTTTTTTTACCTTGATCAACCCCTGTGGCTGATTTCAACAGGTTCCTATCAGGCTGAAAGACAGGTTCAAAGCCCAGCGAAGGTCTGAATGCAATATTTTTAACAAATTTACAGTAAGTGCTGTAAACTAATGGTGAACCCATATCTAATGACAAACCCCTTCAGTAATCAACTCCTCTGCTTTTCACTTTAGGCAAAACCTTTGATGTTTGCATGGGTGCTGAATGGATGCCTCGTTGCAGGGTACTGGCTGGGTCTGTTTCACAGACATCATTGCAATTCCAGTTGCAATTGCTCAATTCTCAGAAAACTTCCCTGAAAATGGGTTGCAAGTAAGAGAATTTGGAGAGCATGGCAGGGGTGGGTGGGTGTATTTTTGAACCTGCATTTAAGTAAACTCTTCCATCACAGTGCAAGATTTTGATGGGACTAAAGAAAACTCACATCACAAAATGCTGTGAGAATGCCTGGGTATTGGAGTAGCCTCCTGAAAAATGCCTGTAAACATATATCCCCCAAAAGACCAATTATTGGGTACCTTCAGAATCAAAATTAATTCTCTCATATCTTTGACCAACACACTAGCTGCTTTGGAGGTTAGAACCAAGACCCAAAATAAACATCAGAAGCTTGAAATCAATGACACATAAAAGAAAATGAAAATTATAAAGATAGCATTGTAGGGAAATATGCAGAACAATTACGGATTAAGAAGGTCTTAAAGACTTGAGTATTTATCAATCCTCTAAAGATGTGATTATAGAGAAATGAAGTCTGAAAAGGACATACAGACATTAGTAACAGAATTATGTAAAGTGGAGGAAAATTTCAAAGTACAGAGATTTCATAATTAGATCAGGGAAACTAGAATTCAGCTTCCTAAACTACTTCTATGAGACAAGAAAATAAAAATCCAACACTAAAGAGATGAGAAAAACTGGTAGTCAAACACTTAAACAAGTATATATAGTAACTAATTACTTCCCCATTATGAGGGAGAAATTGGTGCATTTTGCACCTGTCCAGGTTAAAACCAGTTTGCTTTTTCTGAAGCTTTTGCAAGTAGAACCACCAAATAAAGACTGAAAAACAATCGCTCACCACCACCTCCATCCTCAGTTCCCAAGGATGGCACTACCAAGGTGAGAACTCCATAGAGAAAGCTTCCTCACACTTACTGTTTAAGGATAAGAAGCCTCCTACTCTACACACTTTGGACAGGACCTTGACAGCCTGTTGAGGCACTGGGTGCCAAACTGCTGCAGAGCAAAAAGTAAAGTTGCTAAATGGAATTCACTCCCCCACAACATTTAGTACAAGTAAGTTTTACATCCCATTGGGTTCTCCCTCTTTCAATAACAACACAGAGTCTGGTATTTCTGAAGAAAACATTTACAACACAATTGGAAAAGGGCTTCCATCAGCTATGTAACACAGGAGTGTAGCTCCATCATTAAGCTCCTTACCTCAATCTACTAGTAAGCAAGTTGCAGCTGTGGGACTGCACACATGGGTACTTTAGACTATGCTGAGACTGAAATATATACCCTGACTCACTAGGTATACAGTTTTAAAGAGGAAAATATCCTTAATTCCATTTGCAATAAAGTGTTCCCAAGAGACAAGTTATGGTTGAAATGTTGACTGATGGCCCAAATCTTAGGCTTCTGAGATAATTTGAAGGGGGTGCTGCTTCTGAGGAATTCAAGGGAGAGAAGGTTTTTCCTTTTTTTTCTCCTGAAGCTGATGAGTTAAAGGGAAGTAGAAGATATATGAACTCAACTGAGTTCTCATTGATTTATACCTCGCAACTGACCCTAAAATGTGGATATCTCCAGGTGGATTTGGCTGAAATAGCATGAATTCATCTGGAAGGAGCATTTTGAAAAGTACTGGTTAGCAAGAAATCACCTTAAAAGCAAGTTTTCTTATACTCTGTCTCTGTAGAAAGAGATAATATTTACAAGTCCAAATGGTAAGGTAATATAAAATACAAATATGCAAGCAGTCATGACCTGTATCATTAATATGAAAGCTGCCCAATACCTCAAAGTTTCTTCTTCTAAGAGAAACGTTTAACACAAGCATTTGCAATAGTTATCTAAAACATTATCTCCTGTATTAAATCCACCAGATTAACAGAAAAGGCAACTCTTCAATTTGTTTCAGGAACTGTAGACATACTTGAAACTTTTATATGTACTTAAGGGGGTTTTTTATCCTTTTGTAATTCTCTTGTATTTCCCTAGTGTATTAACAGTCAGCTCTCAGAACTACCAGAATCTTCACAAAAGGGTTCTTTTGGTCTGATTTTTTTTGTTTGAAGTCTGTACTCTCCAAATCAGTTGGAATATCAAGGGGAAAAAGAAAAGGTGATTGTATATAGTACAATATTTTAGAATTTATTTCATACAATAGATTAATACATCCCTGAAATATTAATTTTCATTAAAGACTGCTACAGCAGAAGCTTAAACTCAAAACAAATTATGCAAAACATAGTAGAGATACTACTTAATAAGCTTAAGTACTATTTCTTTCTGTATACTTTCCTGCACTAAATTTGGGCAGAAATACTCAATACCATGAGTAGATAGCAAAATACATGCGACAAAATTTTACCAAATTTTCATGCATACTTTACATGGCAATAATAATGGAGAGAAAAGGTCAAATTCAAATCTATTTCCCACTGTATATTCTGTTGATATTTATCTCCCTTGATATTTAGGTTAAATTACACAGTTGGTTATCTTACACTGTGGAATCTTTGATAATACAAGTTATTTTCCTGCATAAATACTGACAAAAATGACAATGTACCTGCAGTCATCCCACACAAGTCATTGTGTCTTCTGAATTATTGAACATACTGTTCTCCTTACAAAAGTTCTGTCAGTAGTTTTAACAGAAGAACTTATCCTGAGAGGTAAGAAACACCCTCTGAATAAGGAAAAACTAAGGCAGGGCTGGAAGAGGCCTCAAGATCCACAAGTCTGGCCTTAGGAAAGTAGGAAACTCATGTAGACAATCTCACATTCTTTTATGCTATACAGCATGAACTGAAGGAGGTTCCACATTCTTCCTTGCTAGGTTATTCCAGTGGTTTATGAGCCTCACCGTTTAAAAGTGGTTTCCTCATTTGTGAGCAATATCTACAGATTATTTGGAGTGTCAGGAAGCAATTTCCATCTTTTTATTAGTGATTTGCATATCTTGCAAAAGAAATCATCTCTTTTTAAACTTACCAGAGTGGAATTCTTTCATGATTTTCACTGTTGGATTCCAAACCTGTTGCATTTCTTTTCCTCTGGATATCCTTTACTTTAGCTATATATTCCTTCAAGGATGATATTTAGAGCTTCACACACTGTTCCAGCTGAGAGTTTTATTCACATCGGAAAATAATAATTAACCCTCATGTGCTACAAGCAAAACTCCTGCTACTTCATTTCAATTTCAGATCTGTGATTTTACTCCTACAAGAAAAGAAAAAAAGTTTGTTTGACCTTTTCCTTGTTCTAGACATGTGGCTGACCACCTGCTGCAAGCTGCAGTCCTCCACTGCAGTATTGGTGATTAGCCGGCTCATCATTTCTCAAAGTTTATTTATTCTGGAGTTTTCCTGTAATATTAAATATATACCCAACACAGTTAAATCCAGAGGTGTTCTAAACATCTATATGCATTCTAATGTCTGCATTCTAACAACAGACACGATTTTGAAAACATGAGATAGAGGTCTACCAAAGAAGGTCCTTTTGATTTGAGAGAAAACCACAGAGTGTGGGGTGGGGGACAGGGATCAGCCACTTGCACACCTACTGATCAGCAGTTTCATCTGGGCAATGTCACCGGTCATTTTGTTCATATCACATAAGGCAATATCAGAATTCTTCTAGGGTAAATTGTCACAGACTTCTCTATTTCTTTATCCATTAAATGAGCATTTTCCACTGAAGAAAGTAAACAGATTTTTTGACACACTTTGCTCTTGTCAAATTCATCTGGTTGTTTTCTTCTTATTTCACTGTCCTCTAGGTCCAAAAAATTGTTCCTTAATTCATTTAGAGCATATTTTTTCTCCCCTAGCAGTGCACATGGAGCTCATTTTTTTTCACCCTAAACTACATTTTCTATATACTGTTTGTTCTTCTTCAGTCCCCTAGGATCTAACCTGTCCTCCATCATGTCTCAAAAGTAATTAATGATTCAAAAAGTGCCTCTTTGGTTTTTTACACCCTTGAAGACAAAAAGACATTACAGTTTCCCAATTAAAAACCGCCAAGTTAATGAAAGAATCTTAAAACTGTTCTTTCCCTGTCCGTATTAAAAATTAATGCATTAGAAATCTAATTACAATGTATCTTTATTCTTCCAAAACAAATGCTTTAATGCTATCATTTGTTTGAAGAGTGATGGATGCTTTCTTTTTTTTCTCCAAATTTTCCATGAATCTTTTCATCTTTTTAGCCAATTAGGCAGTTTACGTGCTAGTTAGGTTCTCTGTATTATGTATTCACTTATACTATCCCTTTGTTATTGTCTTTAGCCTTTCTTCTGCTCCTCAGATACAATCCCGATGCAGAAAAATTATTTTTGAGCACACAAATATTAAAGAAGTACCTTCTCAGTCATTACTGATTAAATTTGAAAAGCAATGGAAGAAGGATGAATGGCCAGGAACTCAAAAAGAGTACACAAAATACATTGAAAGTATAATCAAGAAATGAGGACCATGAGAAGCACTGTGGAAATACTGAAAAGACCCAAACCAAAACCAAACAACCAACCAGAAAAGCCACAAAATAAAGGAGAATAAAACAAACCCAAAATAACAAAAACCTCCAACCTCCCCCTATGCTTTCATATCCCTACTTCTGCACTACTACAGATTGCCACTGGTTTTTTAACATATTCCATTTTCTCATAACATATTTAGAGGAGGTATGAAGAGAGAGCTTTATTTCTTAGCCATTTTTCCCAAGAGACTCTGCCTGTCATTTCCAAAACACTGACTTTCCCAAGTTTATTAACTTTACTCTGCCATTCTATTCCTTTCTGTGGGATTGTGAACACTGTCATTTCAGAAACCCTTCCAACACCTTAATAGGTCACTTTAACTCCTCCCTACTTTCTCCCTGTGGAGAGAGAATATAACCTAAAATAGTCCCATTCTGTACCTCCTCCACCTTCTGAAACAAAAGCCTAACTGTCAATGTGGCTTTACGGTGCCACTCAGGCTTGCTGTGACCTGTCAGACTGTTTTCTTTCAATAACTGAAGCCTAACATTGTCATTAGTTTCTGTGCTTTGGATAGCTCTTTAAACTTCTCACAATCAGACATATGACAAATAGAGGAACTTCTTGTTCTTATGCTTAACCATTTACATTGTGTGTTTGAGTAAGTTCAAAAAGCAGATCAAAGTCTTGATGAGCTATTGAATATAACAAGTGGAAAAACTTGCAGTTTAGTTAGACAGACTTTTCCATTTTTACTTACATTGATAGAAATTTATTACATAAATAATTGCATTGATTTTGCTCATTATTCCAGGTTTAGGGATAAATAGTGCCAGAAAGAAAACTTTGGTTGAAATTACAGGGTGAGGGTGGAGCATGTGAAATCAGTGACACGGTACTTAACTTTACATTTCTTAATTAAACAGTTCTCTGTAGCTACATTTATGAGACTTGCAATTAAAGACTGTAAAACCACGTTAATGATTTATTCATGTCCAATGAGTAATTTAAACTGCTTAGCTTACGTATTTTTAATAAAATACAAATAGAGGATGAAAATACGTCAGATAAAGCAAACCAAGATGGATAGCTATTGCTATTTACATAAAAGTATGCAGCAGCAGAGTTGACAAATGTGTAACATACAATATTTAATTAACAATTTAATTAGAGAATACAAACCTACACTAGAGAATTCAAAGGTAGGATTTTCTTCAGTGTGACTTGACTCTCATAAATATAAAATGTAAGAGAACAGAGATCAGCTAGGCACCAGAATCACATTTATAAGGAGATACATTGGAGGTGTTTTTGTCCCAATACCTACAAATAGAAAAGAAATAGAGCACTGTCTAAAATGTTTATCTGAAATAAAAAATTAATTTTGAAGTGCTTTTTTCTCTCTATTCACTATAAAAGAAGTTCTAAACTAGTTTCAGTAAGGACATGAAAGTCCTCCAATTATGATGAAATCAATCTTCTAAAAATTACCAGTTTTACAGGTGTCTTCCTCAAAGCTCACACATAGCTCAAATATTAATTTCAACCCAAAAGGATAATTTCAATTGCATACACAGCATAAAACAACAGCTGATTAATAGAAGTCTGTGTAATCCTAGGAGTATAAAGACTCCCATGGGGTGAGCAGCAGTGAAGCAGCATGAAGTAAAGTGCTAAGGTGCAGATGTCAGTGTAGGCAGGTGGCTGAGGAAGAGAAAAGAACATGAAAAATCTGTTGATAAATGAAGAACACTGGGTCTGAAGCCATACCTATGCATCAAGACTAACTAGGACAGTGTGCAGCTTTCCGCAATGTTTGTTACCACGGCCAAAGGGCAGTGCCCTCCATCTGTGTGCAGATCCTATTGCACTACAGCTGCATGTGGAGATTTTGCTCACAGAGAACAGATTCTCTCTGCTGACAGGACATGGTGACAGCCACCTCTCAGTTGTTCTCCTGCCTGAGGGCCCAGCTGACATAGGAAAACCCTCAATACAGTAAATGCATACATCATACCATGAAGGGGAACCATGTGTACACCAGGAATGTTGGAAGCTACATTAGTAACTTGCTCCTGAGACTCATTTGGAGCAACATGGAAAAGCAGCAGAAACAAGCTGAGTCAAACATTTTGGGCTAGAACTACCCTATGGGCTAATGGCTGTTCTTCCCTGTTCTCTATAGTCAACAACAAATTAAAGCCACTTTAATGACCTACTGTGAGAAACGGCAATGTTATGATTAATGGCTTAGACATTATTATAAAGGACTTTTTGCCCATTATAACAAAACAGTATAAAGAAGCTGTGACCACCAAAGCCTGTCCTTGCCTGGATCTGCCTCCTATCTGGAACTTTGGACTGTGAATTAAGTCACCAAAGGGAACTTGAGATAAGGTAAAAGTGACACTATTGTCCAATTATCTCAGGTCTGGGGAGAAGTAAACAATACTTAAGGAGAAGAACATACCCATAAGAAAGCCACATCCAGCAGCCACCCTGAAAATCATCTCTTGCTGGGTTCAGGGTAGGGGAGTCCTTAGCTCACAGGCTCTTTCCCCCAAACAAGATGGGGGAGAAGATGTTGAGTAGGGGACTGTTTGAACTATCTATCAGAAGTAAATAATATTTTCTTATTTTCAGTCCAGGGCAGCAGAACTTAGAACAGATAATATTCAGTGTACAAAGTAGTGAGCTAATCATCATTAAGAGTACAGTCAAACACGGGGCAAGGGAGCAAAGCAATTGTGTGAGGAGTTATAAACATCTTCCATAGGTTAATGAAGCTGTTGGAACTTGTTGCATATGACAGAAACAAGGGCCAAGCTAAAGCCTTTTAATTTTTTAAGGTCTCAGAAGTAGGGAACATTAATATTGACAGACATTTGAAGAATAATAGGGCTATTTAGGAAAATGTTTCCCTTAGATTGATACACACAGGCTTTGAGTTGTGTATAATACATAATGGTAGAACACATTAATGAGTTAAGCTGATAGACTGATATTTATGACAGCCATCAGCTTTCACTGATACAACCACATTGTTACATCTAAATTTCAATAAAAACCACAAAACCACACTTACCCCATACTATAGTATGCCATCATATTTCCACTGCATGATCAAGTATAGTGCAGAGATCCCTGACGTAGCAGAGTCAAAGGCACTGTGTTGACAATGATTCAAACAGACATTTTTAACAACTTGTACTGAAGCTAATTATCCCTTTAAGAGGCAATAGCCCTTGTGACTCTTTAGAATTCTAGGACGCGTATTTCTCCAACCTGGTTTGGAGTAAACTTCAAACCAGGCATCCACAACATCCATAACATAAAAAATTTGAATGGGAAAAATTAGAAGATCCATAGAAAACACGAACCTTAAACACCTTTTGTCTACTACTGTCAGCTAAATTCAGAGCATATTTCAAATGCAGACTGCTTTTTGAGTCTCAGCTACATTCTACCTTCTAGTAGAGTTATATTAAGAGAGCTACCAAAATAAAACACTCCACTTCCAAGTGAACTTTAATAGTCCAAATTTAGAATTCTATGAATTTGAATTGCTGACAGAATTTTGAAAATAAGAATAAAAAAGAAAAAGAAAACATACACTGGACATCAGTGCAGTTACTTTGCGTGCATAACTACCAGACATAAATGCACTCTTTCAAATTTACTAATAGTCAAACCTGAATTGGGGTATCAATACAGGCTGAGGGATGAAGGGATGGAGAGCACCCCTGGGAAGAAGGACATAGAATTAATAATGGATAAAAAGTTGGACATGGGCCAGCAATGGGCACTATCAGCCCAGAAGACCAACATACCTAGGGCTGCATCCAAAGCAGTGTGGCCATTGGGGTGATGGAGGTGATTCTGCCCCTCTGCTCTTCTCTGGTGAGACCCACCTGGAGTGCTGATCCAGCCCTGGGGATCCCAGCACAAGAAAAACGTGAAAATGTTGGAGTGCAGAGGGCAGCCACAAAACTGATTAGAGGGGTCAAACATTTTAGCTATGAGGAACACCTCTCTGTGCTGAGAGAGTTGGGGCTGTTCATCCTGGATAAGAGAAGGCTCTGGGGTGACCTCATTGCAGCCTTACAGTGCTTAATAAGCATTTAGAAAGATGAGGACAAACTTTTTAGCAGGGCCTATGGAGCTTGAACAAGAGGTAATGAATTTAAAATAAAGAGGGCAGGTTTAGACTAGAAATAAGAAATTCTTTACTGTGAGGGTGATGAAACACTGGAACAGGTTGCCGAGAGAAGTGGTAGACATCCTGTCCCTGGGAACATTCAATGTTAGGTTGGACAGGGCTTTCAGCAACCTGATGTAGTGGAACATTTCAGAGTCCATGGCAGGGAGGTTGGACTAGATGACCTTTAAAGGTCCCTTCCAACCCAAACTATGTTTTGATTCTGTAGTCTGGTAATAGTTAACTTCCTAACTTTTGGCCTTTGCTCAAGTCTCATATTCTGAAAACTGATTGCTCTCTGTCTCTTTTCTCCCATGACATTTCTATGGTGCTCCCATACTGTTCCAGAAAATACCGTAAGTCAGTGGATTTTATATAACCAATGTGGTGTTCACCTGCATTTTTTGGTGTGGTTGATTCTAATAGAAATCTGCCTGGTGCTCCACCCTGTGTTTATTATTTGTCTGCCTTCCTAGGAATGCCCCACATTTGAGGACAAAAAGCAAGATGGGTGAACCACAACTAATCTTCATGTTAATCTCCATGAGTCTTTTTCTCCTACTTCCCATAAGGTTTATTCTAACTTATTTGAGACTTGACAGCAAGTACAAAAACCCTGAAATACATACATTAGTGCCTACACTACTTCAGTAAGCAAATGAAGAAAAATTCCACCTCATTTCAGTCGCCCCTGAAGTGTTACTTCAACACTCCATGTTGTTACTAAATTACTACAGCAACTTAGGTAATGATCCTGTTGGGCCCAGTGACTCTTTGTGACTCTTTGTGTCCCTACCCTTCCTAGATTTCAATCAGTGTGAATAGAACTGCCAGCTTCTGTGGCAAACACCGTCATCATTCCCCATTTACCTGCAAAGGTTTTTGTGCATTTGGCTGTTCACATATAGACCACACTATTCTCAGAGGATATTTTAATGGCAGGCTGTAAGTCAACATAAGGGTATAATTTATATTTTTCAAAGTTTCTACCTATGAAAATATTCATGCATCAAATTTCTTATATGGCATCCTCCAGAGATGTTCAAAAGTGTTGTGCTTTGCTGCTGGGTATGTCAGAGTTTAGTGGGACTATATACACATCAGTAAAACGGCTACCTACCAAAAAACATTAATAAATCTTCAATCAGACATCATACTTTTCTAACAACAAACACCATGACCTCAAAGCCTTAGTTGCTAGTTGAAAGCCTTAAAAATTACAAAATCTGCAATGAGCTTTGCAATACAGCAACTTACAAAATCTACAATGTGCTCTGCACCACAGCAATGAAATTTGTTTGTTTTCTTCCCCCGTGATCTACTTCTCATGAACTGCCTGGCATTTGAGAAAGATCATCATGGTAGTAACAGCAGGAATACATTTTGTTTTGCTATTTTTCTGAAAGCTGTTCATTCCTCAGCCACAGAATCACAGCTAAATTTTGCTCTTTTACCCACAACACCATCAAATGGCAAAAAAATGGCATTGTTCCATGAAATCTGAGAAAATATGGATCATCCTTTTCACCATGTTCCCAATACAAAATTCGCCAAGATACAAGAAAGTTCTGGACAATCCTGTATTTCAGGTCCAACATATACGTTTGTGTATGTTCTGGACCAGTTTGAATGTGCTGCAGTGATACACCAACAGCTTAACATATTAAACATGAATAGGACAGTTTGTATATGACATGTTAATAACAGGAAAAAACAAGAGAGACCATTGTATACTAAGCAAATCGAGTAAATAGTAGTAAAATAACCAGCTCCATGGAACATGTTTAGCAAGGTGCTTAAAATATGTAATATTACTTGCTATTTCTATATTATAACTTATCAGCCACACTAATAACTGTATTGCCTTAGGGCCATCTTTTAAACAGAAATTTTTAGATACCCAAAGTGTATATGCCTACCTTTTATGACTCTACTTTCTTCACATGTCATTGTGTGTTAAACATCCAGCTCTAACTCCATTAATCTAAATTATCCCAAAACTATTATTTAGTGACAGAAAGACTGGAGATTTTTGTTAAATCCACCTTCCTTTCCTAAAGTGTCAATGAAGATAGGTGAAAGATAAACGGCTCAGTTAAACCACCTCTAATGGATATAAATATGTTTAACTTTTTGTATTTCCTGCTGAAGAGGAATATTAATTTAAATGAACCAAGGAATATTAATGTAAGTATGCTGAATATTCATTGAAATATGAAATATTAAAATAAAATTCTGATTTCATTTTTTAAAGTGCTAGTATAAAAGACTTTTCTAAAAAAACATGATGATAGTGTCCAAATCAGTTCCAAAATTTTACTAAGTGATTAATAGTGAAGCCGTTTATCAGTGTCTGTGTCCCTATAAAGTTCCTTCTCACACTTGCTCAAATAAAGAGTAGAACTGAATGGCAAGTTGTTCCTCAGCCATGCTTACTAGGGGTTAAGAATAGTGAGTGAGTGGTTATCTGAGTGATAAACCTCTCAATTAAAATATTAATTAGATAAAAATGTCAAAGGCACATTTTGCTCTCTTTAGAAAAGATGAATCTCTTAGCTCAATATGCATCTTTTGGCATACCTTAAAAACTTCCTTCTTTTCCAATATTTCTTTTTATTAACTTTTGAATCTTGTCAGTCAAGTCTGACTTCATGGTCTTCACTGCATTCAAGGGTTATTTGAAGTGGTTCTGTGTTTGATGCAAAAAGGAATTGAGAATGAGTGCACCTCAGACTGTTTCTATGCTGTTGATATTGTGATGACATAAATTTTTTTTAAGAAGTCATTGATGTTTAGGCTGAAATTGACCAATTTTATTTTTAGCTCATATTCAGCTGCAAAGAAAAAGAAAGGAAAAAACCTTAAAGGGTCATTTGAGTGTTTCTTGCTAATAACAAAGTGAAGCAGACACAGTTTATCATGCCAAAACTGTATCTTATACTCCAAGAAGTTCATTGGAAAGGAAACTATAAGCCCTAAAATAAGGCTGAATTGTTCAAGATCACTGCAGCATATTAAATACAGGTGTCTGAGATACCAAGAAATAGCATGAAGAATGATGAGTCTGGCAAAAACACCCCAAACATATAACTCAATTTCATTCTTTCTCTGAACATCTTTAAATAGGCAGAGGATATCTAAATATATTTTTTCTGTAAATCACTATGATCAGTGAGTATGCAGCGAAATATGCAGATATACAGGCATGTATTTTTTTTCTTTTCCCTCCACAAAAAAAAAACCAAACCATACCAAAACCAAGACCAACAACTAAAAAACCAACCAACCAATCAACCAAAAACAAACAAAAAACCAACACTACCCACACCAAAAAAACCTTTAAACAAACAAACAAACAACAACAACAAAATTCAACCCTAATGAGAAAAGAATCTTAGACTACATCCAAGAGCGAAGAAAACCAAATCTATCTTTATTTTGTAACATATTTGTAACATACAAGTAAACTGAGAGAGCAGCCCAGAGTAAAGAAAGAGTCAATTACACACTGTTAGGATGGAGTCCCAGCCTTACAGAAAATTACTTCAAATATTGGAGAAGTTTACCAAGAAGACAGGATCCAATAGGCTTCCTCAGAGGCTTTGAACTGCAAAGATTTCCTCCATGGATTTCAACGTTATTCTCTCCATATTCCCGTTTTTTTTTTCCTTTTCTCTTCTTCCCTAGAGGATTTTCTGTATCATTCTCATTCCTCCATGGACCTTGTACCTCCATGTGGAACAGAAAAACATTGTTCTTACTGTTGCACCAAGCAATACTTCAATGCAAGCTTCATTACCAGTTCAAATCTTAACACAGATTTATTAGCATGTTAGCCAAAGTTAATGAGCTTATATTTTAACACCTCCAGACCCAGTCAGGGTTTCAGTGTCAGTGCAAAAGGCATACAAGGACCAAGAAGAAAACTTGGCTGTAAATGAAACTTGAGTAGTTTCTGAATAGTACTTCCCTCATCTTTCTAGACAGAATCTGTTTGTCAAAGATTTATTTATTTTAAAAATAAAAATACTTTTTTTAAAAAAGTAGCAATGGTGCCTCTCATTTATGAGGCATCATAAATCATTCAGCTGTCAGCAAGTCTCAGTAAGAAGAAAGCACTGAACTCGTCAATCTGTATCAAAATCCTTCTTTTTCTACTGCTCAGTTTTCACTACTATTGTAAAGTCAGGACAAGTCCCAAAACAAACCTTTTAATAGAAAATGCCTTACTTTTCCACTAGCTGCCACAAAGAATTAGATGATTGTTCTGAACACTCACAAGATGACTATACATGGCTGTTTTAAAAGGGCATTTTCAACCACGGAACAATAAGAAAAGTTTATAATTTTAGGGTAATGTGTACCTGAGCAAGCTTTTCTGAATTTATCTGAGTTGTAGTAATATTGACTCTTTCAGAGTATCAAAATCCAAGATAAGTGTTTACTCAGACATTATATAACTTCACTGTGTACTTTGGGTATATATTTAAAGTAAATAATAGAGATAGTACTCCCTCTAAAAAGAATACTTCTACAAATATAGACCTCCAAAATTTAAATATGAGAAGTAGTACTAAATGTTCCCAACACTTTAAAAAAAGCTGCAGGAAGGAAAGAAATCACACACACTCACACTCAAGTACACACACACAGCCTGAGGGGGAACTAGATTCCAGTACTCCTAAACAACGTAAGATTTCCTGATAAGAAATATATAACTTCTTGCAAGTTTTCCCAAAAATACCAGTATTATACCATTCTGGCTCATTTCAGAATTAAATTAAATAAGTATGCCTAAAGTATTTGCCTTAATATTGGAGTTTTTTAAAAGCACCTTTTATGGGACAGTTGTCAGAAAAAAAGACTTTGATTTTAAAAAGTGAATCTTTAGAAAAAATATTTCAACCCCTGATATCAGAAATTATAAGCTAGGAATGACTGGGGTTTAGTTCTCAGTATGTGAAGGAGTTCATCCTGCTTATTTATTCTGACAATGAAGACTGTGATCTGGCTGCTAAGCAGCGCCAAATGCAGTCTTTTGCTCCTGGAGGATTTCCATTGAACAGGATTACAATATCCTTTCCTGTAATTTCCTTAAAAGTATTTATTAACCTTGCACCAAGAGGAGCGAGTATCAAAGAGGTAAGTGGCAACATGCACTAATATCAAGCTGTATAAATTCAATCCCCAGTGCTGAGTTATAAAACCTTTCCAATACACAGGATGAACAGACTATTCTTTGAGATTACTATTGACACATTATTTTAAAAAAAGGGATGATAGATCACGTCCATAATTATAGAGACACCTGACTTTAATCAATAGCAGGCAAATTTCATCCAGACTAATGCTGAAGTTCCCATTCAATCATAAGAGCTGTCATTTCACTTGAAAATTACTATGGATTCCGTGATAAATAAAGCATCATGGGGAAGATCCATTAAACTTGACAAATTCAAGAGGAGTGCCAAGAAAACAACACAAATCAATATTTGATATTTATCAGTTTGACAAAAAGCATTTGATAGAAGGTACAGAAGAGGCTCATGAACATTGCTTGATCCATTTTTTTCTTAAAAGCATAGTCATATAATAACTCACCCTCAAATGTCATGTACAAAAAGGTAATACTTGGGAAGAAAATCTAAACAACATGGCCTTCTCTCAGTAGTGTCAGGTATGTCTGTGTTTTTTGCCCTATGTTTAATATCTTTTCAGTTTTGGCAAATAGCAGCGAGATCAGACCTCAGTGCATCTGCTGTCTATGATTCAGATGGCAGACTGTGTGAACTTTGCAAAGGGCAAGTCAAAGCCAAACACTACAGCATCTATTAACAGTGTTTTGCTGATGACTGTGAAGTACAAATAGCCTATTCGTAGACAGAGTGCTCTTAATCATTCCTCTGAAAGTGCAAAGCACTGAACAATTTATGGGCCAAATCGTGACTGGCTTGTAAGTAGTATGAGGGCACAAAAGCCCCTAAGGCTAAATAAACCAGCTTTGCTTTCAGCTTTGTGATCCTCAATATAGCCAGGATCCATAAACAAAGTTCTAGGTATAAAAGTTAAAGATGATTAGAAGCCAAAGATTTTATACAAATAACCTTCTCCTTCATCAATGACCCCTTTCTCTTCCTACCAGTGTCTCGAGCTACAGTTAAACCTCCTGTGGCTGCTTTAAAAAGAAAAAAAGAACAAACCGAGATCCTCTTAGAATCATAGAATCATTGTTTAGGTTGGAAAAGGCCTCTATATCATTCAATATACCCGTTAATCTAACACTGCTGTATTTACCGCTAAACCATGTCTCTAAGTCTTAGATCCTCATGGTTTTTTAAACACTTCCAGGCATGATGATTCTACTGCTTCCCTGAGCAGCTTGTTCCAGTGCCTGGCCAATCTTTTGGTTGAGAAGTTTTTCCCAATATCCAAGTTATCTCCTCCTGGCCTGTCACTTGTTACCTGGAAGAAGAGACAGGCCCCACCTTGCTACAGCCTCCTTTTATGTGGTTGTTGAGGATGATAAGGTCTTCCCTGAGCCTCCTTTTCTCCAGGCTAAAAACCCCCAGCTCCTTTAGCCTCTCCTCATGAGATCTTTTCCAAGTGAACAGTGGAAGAGGAGACTTTGACATGATGGACTCCACCACTGGCCCTGATAACCACTTAGACATCTCACGGGTTGGGACACTCTAAGATCCAACAAAGTGCAATGCTCTGCAGACAGCAGGTCCTGATGACTCAGCTGCTGTAGTCAGCAGTCCACTTCTGCAGAGTGACAGAAATGTGAAGGACAATCACCGCTGCTGCTGTCATCAGTCTTTCTCCTTCCTCTTAGGGTGTAGAATGCCCTACACCACTTCATACCTTATATGACAATATGATGCAGTTGGGTAAAGTCTGGGTGCGCAGGTAATATGTGCACGTGACGGTTTGATATAAATCGCCTGATGGTCTGGTGAGGTTTCATGCACTGAGGCCAGGAGGTGCACTTAAGCACTCCAGTAGCTGCACAGCCCTACTCACCCTAGTGAGCTTTGGTGCAGAGAAAGGACTGCAACACTGCTGTGTTGAGAGGGGAAAAAAACCCCTCCATTTGCCAAATGGACTTCCTGAAGTTCTCACAGTCAGACTGGTAAAGATATTAACAGTAGAATTTCAGAATAATGTTAAAGCAATACTCACATAGATTGGATTTTTCATAAAGTCATAGACAGTATTTCAGTGGCTGAAAAATAAGAATATGCAGATTTTTGAAAAACTATTAAGAAAGATGGAATGCTTTCCATTACACAGTAAATGACCCCAAGACTGGAATCCAAGGCTAAACATAAGATGATCATTCTGAAATGAGAAACATGAGAAACAGATCATTCTGATAGACAAATAGGCTGAACCTAAAAAGTGCTAGGATATTTCAAGAAATCCTGTACAAATTCAGATGTGGCATCAGTGAAAGTTGTCCCACTGATTTCTATTTCTTCAGAATTTTTTCTAGGAAATTTATGGAGGAGGAACATTTTCTTAGAAGAAATGAGAATGAAAACAGCAAATGTAAACAAAACAAACAAAAAAGCCAAGGAAAAATCAAATGGTTCATTTACAGTGTGGAATTAGGGCATTGTTTATAGCAATTGCAGGTAATGTTATTAATAGTTTTCTCTGACTTCCACTAAATTCTGATCTTCAAGTCTTTAGCAGAGTCAAAATCTCAGTATAAGTTTAGCATTTACTTAAGTTTCCAACTTTTTCTGGTCCAGTTAACAAAAAGGCAAAAGATAGGGAAAATCCCATGCAATTTAACAGAGTGTGAAATTGGACACTCAGAAATGGGACTATCCTGTTATGGGTGGAACTCCCTCATGAGTTCCTCTAAGGTCTTTGTCAGTAATAAAGTGTCAGATCAGTGAGACACTCATACAGTAAACTTGGAAATCAGAATACTTTGAAATTTAAAAACAAGAAAAATAATTTTAAAAATAGAGGTATAAAGAGGATGGCACAGAGGGGTTAGAGAAGGAAACTCTTCTCCAGAAAACTGAAAAAGTCTGAAGCTTAAAAAACCTCATCCTGAGATAAGCCAGACTTATTTTTAAACCTAAATTTCAATTTCAATTAAATTCCATAATTCTTCTTTCACTATTTTCATGTTTAATTTCAAATTTTATAAATTTTTGCTATGAAGGAATTACTAGAACCATTTTCTATTTTCAAAGCAAAAATATGAAACCTTTAAATCTTTTTCTAAAACAAGTTTCTAAATACTTGTTCTAAACCAATAATTTCTCAAAACCAAGGGGCTTAGTCTTGTCAGTCAGTGTTGTATAAGTTGTTGTATAGCAAAATAACTTGCCAGCTCCACTTGCTCATGAAGGTTGCTTTCTAAGAAACCACTAGATTTACTGACTAAAGACTAGGTGAATTCTCTTGCTCTTTCTATGTTGAAGAAAAGACTTCTTAATGGTAAACTGTGTGAGGTAAGAGTAGTAAAAATCCCATTTTCGTCTTACACACAGCCCCAGTCACACAAGATCTCTGAAGCACAGCAGTACTTCTCAAAACTGAGCATAAACACAGGATTCTTTGCTGAGCTTAAAACCCACAAATGAATCCAAAGGTCAGGAAGTTGTAGAGGTTTGAGCTGTCCATCAGCCCAAAGCTTCACAGTTTCACTGAGACACAGCACATACAGTGTTTCTGAAATAAACACTGACAGTTTTAATCTTTGCATATTGTTGATTAGCAAACAGTTAAGTTAATGTCTGAGGAATGAAATGTTTCCTTTCTCCTGTCTGACTCCTTTTAACTTTCCCACTATTCTTCACTTTTTTACTTTATCCATTGAAAGAAGAAAATAAAGCACTTTTAATCTACCAGTGAGTCTCCAAGAATATAAGCAAGCCTTTTGCACAAGTTAAAGATACCCAACTGATTTTTAATAGTATATATCTATTTATATACATATATATACATGTAACTTGAGAATTATCTTATTTCAATATGTTGCAAGTTATGCATTGTGTATAGTTGCTGGAAGATATCCTGTTCTTGATTATGACAAATTTTTACTGAGTGAGCAGCCAACAGAAATCATAGAGTTCAAGCAGACAGTGACAATACCATACTGACAAACTCTGCCTCCTTCTCCAAAACCACATCACTGGAAGATCAATCACCTTGCTGAAATGTTGCTTTTCATGAATAGCACAAGTTTCATATAGAGCAAGCTGCTTTATCTGTCACTCTGGCAATGCAGCACAGAATATTTGCTAAATTTGTAATTTAGCACAGAATATCTGTACTCACCTTCTGCAAAACAGTGAATCTGTGGTCAAAATTTTACTTTGAAATTTTCCTCTGGAGAAACCATAAAAACTTTGTGTAACCATAGAAACACTGGAAACTAATTTAGGGATAGGTTTGTTATTTTACACTCAAATGTTTTGGCCTTGAAAATGAAGCAGATCTGTCGAATATAGATTTGAGGTTGACTTCTGTCTCATCAGCATGTTTCTCTTCAGCATTTTCTCATGGCTTCCCCAGGCAGCCAGGACAGAATGTTCTTTTACTAAAAATGATATATTACATGTCACTCTAAGTATCCTTGTAAGAGCTTCTGTTGGAAGAATTTCCAGCAATATCTGCAGTTCTTTCATCTTCTCAAAGTCATTAATTGCCCATGACTTTCCAGTTCTCCAAGTTCCCTAGAAAGTGTAATATCAGCATCTCTTGACCTTGAACTTCATAGCAAGAAGGGCAATGGTTGTTCACCATTATTTGAGTAATCTCAGAGTGTGAGTTAGGGAGTTCATCTTGCATATTTGCTACCTCTTCTGCTCTCCTGGCTTACAAAACCAAAATATTTATTGTAGCATTAAAAAAAAAAAAATTAAACCAACTAAGTAAAACAGAAGAGAATTCCAGTGTGCATTGTGAGAACATTCCAGGCTTTGTTTGAACATTGGTTTACCACCAATATGAAGAGAATGTTTTAAATAAACTTGGCAATTAGCTTTTTTGCACCTAGATTTGAAAAAATATTTGAGGAAAATAGGTCAAACAGAAGAACTCCAACTTTCAGGCAGAAGAAACCTTCCATAAGCAACATTCTATCAGGTACAACAACTTCTCAGTAAATTTCATGGCCTGCAATACAAGCTTTTATTGCTTCATTCTTTCATCCAAAAAAGTATATATCTATATCAAGCAAAGGAATAATTGATATCAAATCAACTTTCATATTTCCTATCTTATACACTACAAACTCAAATCTAAAATGCTCTAATGCTCAGTGGGCCAACTTCAAAACAGCAATTCTGCCTGGGGAAACCTGTCTGAAAATTCCCAAGACAGTGTAGAGAGGGCTGTACTATCCTTCACTACTTTTATTGTCTCCCTTTCCTGTGCCATTACCTCTTAGAAGAAATGCTGAGGATTCTGTGCTGGCTGAAAATGAAGTGTGAAGTTAAGAGAGAGTGTTTCTATAGTAAAAAAAAATTGTTTTATTTTGTTTTTGTGGGGTTTTTTTGTTTTTTTCTGATAGGACCAGGGACAGATTCAAACTTGACTCTTGGATAAAGAAAAGTCCTAATATGCCTTTTTACTTAATACATTATTAATAAAAAAAAATCGCTTTGATGGTTAATTTGCACCTAACTCAAATTACCTATTTTTCCTTTCTATCAAGTTTTTGGTGTGATGAACTTTGTTTAACACCTTAAAAGTGTTTAGATAAAATGTCTGTTAAAGTTCATTAAACCTTGGTACTCCGTAATTGTGAATCTCTTCACGTTAATTGTTCCTTTCAGATGGATGATGTTCTACACATGAATATAAGCCTTTGAAGTAATTTAACACTCATGATACAAGGTTTAAAAATTATTATGCTTTTCGTAACTGCCAAATCCATATTTTAGTGAGACAATTCTGCTTGTATGTCTCCCTCACAGTATTTAGTTAAAATATGAAAAGAGGAAGACTTTACAGATAACCATTACCCATGTAATGACACACTTCCCTAAATTAACTTTGAGGTGCTTTGGGTAGAAAAAGGTCTTGTTTTCACTATAAACACCACTGAAGTTTTAACACTGAAATGCTTGGTATATTTGGTATTAATCACTAAAAACAAAGAAAACAACACTACATTTACAGCATCTGATGGGACTTTTGTAAACTTTATAGTGAAAAGACACTTACACAGAGCATTCCCTGTATGGAGCAACAATTTTTTGAAAAACCCTATTTTCAAAATGCTCTTCAGAACACGCAATGCCTGCATCTCACAGCAATTTAAGACATTAAACATATCTCTAAACTAAGCACTTTTTTCCAGAGTTCCAAAAATCATCACTTCATATTGGTACCTTCTATCATAAAATTGAACAAAATTCAGGCTATGCAGTGCTAACAATAGAGAGGCCAAACATCTTATCACAAGGCTTTGTTTACAGAAGGATAACAGGCATGATTTAGAGAGAAAACTAATGAATGTTCTGAAAGCTTTTACATATAAGAGACTCTGAGGAGTAAGTGCTTACTGAAGGCCGGAAAACCTGAGTAGCATGTTTGAAAACCTGAAAATCTGTGTAGCAAATTTTGAATAGAATTGACAGGTGGCATACTTTCAGCCTTAACCTTTTTATTTTCATTTATTTCTTTATATAATTTAAATTGCATTTATTTGAAATTTTACTCTCCAGCACTTTCAGAAAAAATCCATTTAGATGCAAAAGAACATTCAGCCACAACAACTGCATGTAGATAAAAAAAATGGAATTGTGTTTTGAAAGAAACAAGCATATTAGCAGCTCAGTGATAGCCAGTATTATGTATTTAAAGTGTATATTTTACAAAGACATCAAAGTAATTTAGATAATACTATATAAATCTTCATTTCTAAAGCCTGCTCAAAAATCGTAATATTTAACACTGAAATGTCTTGAAGTTCTTTTTTCAACTCTGGAAAAACTGAGCTAATACAAAACATCAGTGTCTCGGCACATTTACTGCCAGATAGATAAACATTTAAAAGTGATAACTGCAGATGTAAATAAAGGTGGAAAGGATTGTTAAACTTTGGAATAGCTGCCCAGGGAGGAGACACAATCTCTGAAGGTGTTCAAGAAACCACTGGATGTGCACTCAGTGCTTTAGTTGATAAGATAGTGATCAATTAAAGATTGGACTTGATGGTTGTTTCCAACCATAATGATTATGTGATTCTGGTCTCCTGTATTCACATGCTAGTTAATGGTAAAGCTGCATTATATTCAAATTTCCAGTACTCTTTGTGTACTTTCTCTAACATTAAACTAATCCAAATTCTTACCTTTGCTTCAAAAGAATTTCCAGAAGTCTCCTCTATGTCTTTGGTCTTTTCTAGCTTTACAAATATTGGCAGGTACTTTTTCTTGTCTATCCAACCAAAGCAGAACTTAAATTAAGCTCTTCCATAACATTTCTTCACAGATGGTGCTACAGTATCTCAGGGGACAGCAGCACATTCATCCTCTCTGCTCTGGCATGTACATACCCTGTGGTTGACCAAGGAAACTGGAAACTTTCCAGATAGAATCCCACAATTTAAATTGGATGCAGAGTGGACAAGTCAGTGATGCTGAAGATTGCAAAATAAAGTTAAAATCCTCCCTATCTAAAGGAAGAAAGAGGTCAGGGAATGGTACATTTTATGGGAATCACACTCAGAAATCTTCAGAGCAATTGTTTTAAAATTATTAGGAAAGCTGATGGAGTAGAATGTGTATGGAGATTTCAATCTGCTTATCAGCAGAGACAGTATTGTCACTTTGGGATTAAACCCTAATAATGAGTAAATATACAGAACACATTAACCAGGTATATAATTATCACTAGCTAGAGAAAAATGTCTTTTGCAGAATGACAAACATTAGAAAGCTGAATAGAAGAGATATTAATTTAGTGATCTGAAAGACAGTGAGCAGGTTTGCAAGCTGCACATGCTATAACCATGTAGACACAGCATCTGCTTAACCTAAGTAACACAACAGTAAAAGCATGTGTGACAGGGTGAGAAAAATCCATTCAGCAAGGGCTAAACCTATTTCAAGGAAGTTATTGGACAACATCCAAGGATAGCAAGTTAACAGCTTCACACTTGCTTTCCTCATGGTACAAAAGAACTACAATAATTCATTAGACAGACAGCTTCAAAGCAGAATGATTAGAGGGGAGAGAGAGCAGCCCCTTGTCTGAGCTCACAGGTTTGGCTGCATGAGCCAGGAAAAGGACTGGCAAGAAGAGGCAGAGAGGATGGAAGCTATTTGCCAAAATGCAGGTAACAAACTGCTAAGAAAGCATGAAAACTACACAAGAGGCTTCTGTCACTTGTTTGCAGCCAAATCCAGTAACATACCTTTCCCATCATTAGCACTTGTATGTTTTTCTGTAAGCCAAATTTCATAAGGGAATTTATCTGGCTGGTAGACTCACCTAATCAGTTCCAAACCACCCGCTGATCCCAGGTTTTCAAGGGAAGCACTTTAAGTTCTTTCTGGCATATGACTGGAGATGGGTAAGGAAATACTGGCAAGAATTTGCTGAGGCTGTTTACTTATTAGAAACTATCTGTGAAGAAAATCAGAATTAACAGAGATTTTTTTTAAAAAAATAAATATAAGCATTGATTTGACCTAATGGAAAAAAATCTGAGCACCAAGACCCACAAAACATTAGTTTCAAAGACACAGAAAAAGATTTTTCAACTTTTTTCCTCCCCTCCCTCTAATTAGCAGAGAAATCCCTGATCAAAACAAGTCAGAAATTAATGTTGGCTAACACTGGCCACTGGCTTTAACTAGACAAGTTGGTTGTCTCTTCCTTCTTACAAAGGAAGCAGAGCATATTGATCTTGTTATTGCTTAGATTATCTTTATCATATCTCCTAGAGGTAAAGGCTACATCATTATTAAAAAAAAAAAAAAAAGTGACATGAATGTAACAAGCATATAGACAGAATAAAAGAGACAATCCTCCAAAAACTTAATGACTTCTTTGCAAAGCTTTCTTACTCAAAGATTATTCAGTGTAATATCCTATGAATGTATCATTTAATCTTTTTTTTTTCTAACTTTATGGTCATGCAAAAGAGGTAGCTAATTTATATAGCGACTCAGGAAACAGAAGACAAAGTGGGATATTTTGTGTTTTACATATTTGTGTTTACTTGTCTTTTCTATCTTGCTCTTTCACGATGCTGGGGAAACATATAGGAGCTTAGATTTCAAGAAGAAATGTCAGTTTTGCAAAGTAATTCCAGAAATGAAGAAAATTTTGAGATTACTTAGAATCCTCTTGAAGAGGTGAAAAAACTTCTGAGATTTTTTTTTTTTTAAGTTTACTAAGATCAAGCTGAACTAAAGATTCAAAATCTTCCTTTTCTTCAGCCCTTTTCTTAATAGGCTTCGTTGCATTTGAAGTTAGGGCCATTCAGGAGATAATCAGTTTTTCTGTTGATTAGCATTTTATATCATTATATATTCTCAGTAAATACCAAGCACACATGAATTAACTCATATTTGCAAATGGTTACATTAAAGGCAAAGATATCAAAAACATGCAGCAGCACATCTAGTGGAGTTTAGTACTATTTCATAGAGTCATAGAATCCTTTATGTTGGAAAGCCTTGCCAAAGGTGAGTAGACAATACATTGTCTTGCTCAATACGGGACACTGCACACCTGGACAGTGCTGGGTATGGTGTTGCTGCAGCTCTGCCCACAGCCTGTAAAGAATTCTGTTATGTAAACCCTAGCTCTGGGCTGATACTCAGTATTCAGGGATGCTCATGTATTTCATGAGAGAGAAGGGAAAAAAAACCACGAACGTGGGAACAAGAGAAAACTCTTTGGTTTATACAGGTAAGTTAGTGCACATTCTGGATGAGAAGCAGAAAGGTGTTTCTGTTTCGGCTGAGGCAGAATGAGGGAGGAAAATGCAAGGGAGAAAGATGAGTTTGCTGCATCTAAGACAACCCATGGCAGGAAACCTATGGCCATGTCTGCTGCTATAGTTTTTAGGATCACAAACTTGGATTTCATGCAGAGATCCCTTCTTAACTTGTATTCATTAAAATGCTATGGTTTTAACTAGGCTCATTCCCATGTTAATACAGTACACAATAAACATTACAAATATATCAATTATCACCTAACACAGCTTCTCCTTCCTTCCACCTTGCCCAGCAATAGTAACAAAATTTGCAAATAAGGTCAAAGGAATCAATTCAGAGGATGAAAGTAAAGCCAATACATTATTTTTAGGAATAAATTTTGCTCTGAACACAACTCATTTTTCTCAGATGTTTAAGGTTAAAACTACAATATAAGTAATATAGAATCAGATGTTAGAAAGCCATGCCAATCTGCAAAAGAAAATTAAAAAATAAATCTAAAGCAATTTTAGAGGCTTTGGATTCTAAGATTAAAGGTAAGCCCTGATATATATGGAAGAAAAACAGAAGGATTATTTCTCAATAAAAATCAATCTCTCAGAAAAAAAACCAAAAAAATAAAAACCCTACATATGACTGTATTTTCTACTTCTTTCTCTGAATATTTAACCTTTTCCTATGAGAATCAGTCATAAACACAGAGGAAACTTTTCAAGATTGTTTAAAAAATGGAAAGAAGCAAACGAAGCATACAAGCACTATTACATAAAGGCTCAAATTCTTCCATTTACAATGAGAGATTTAAAACTAAGAAAAAAAGAAGCTAGATAAAAGATTAAATAAGATATTTAAATAGCTGGTAGGTTACGTATACAAATTATTACTTGTGAAATCCATTCTTATAGTCTTAGGATCAAGGGCAGATTAGTTCATTGAAAAGCCAAACCAACCAAACAGAAAACCTCTAGTGAGCTGCGAGTAGAGGTAATAATTCCTTGCAGGGCTTCTTCCCCATCCTCTCCCCTTTTTCCTTAGGGATAAGACAACATTCTGAATATCGATTTCACAGCCCAGAAACACAAGTAAATTACTCAAGGCACCATGTGCCCTTTGATATGCTATTGCACATTGCAATTGATAGTCACAGAAAATGTCACAGACTGTTGAGGACAATTTATGAAATCTAAAGGACAGTATTTGCTTCTTATCACACTTTCCTGTTCTACTCAATATAAAACATAGCAAGACACCCTGATGTAGCAGCTACTTTTTTTTTCTTTTTTCATTTTTTTTTAATGCTGAAAGAAAGAAGATGGCAGCAGTTGAAAGCTGAGAAAAGAGGAACAGTTTGGAGAAGGGTCTTACCCAGCAGAACTCCACAATCACCATTGTCCATTCAGTTTAACCACTATGATTTCAGGTGCCCTGACCAACATCAGCAACATTAGGCAATCAGACAAAAAAGTTACTCTGCTTACCCTGGAAGAATCAAGACTCATAAATTCATTTTTATGAAAAGAGTTTTCCTTCAGCTTTGTATTCATCTAATAAAAATCTTTTATTATTGCATATAGTCATTTAGTCCATAATCAGAAGGATATATTTCTGTATATAAGGTAAGTTCATCAAAGACTAAACTTGAAAAAAAAAAAACTTGATTTGGTGTCTTGATGCACAGTTTACCTAGATTTTATTCATGAATGTCCCTCTATCTTTGTACAATTTCCTTTCTTTTGCCAGACACATAGCAGCATTCACAAGAGATGCTCTTCCTAATTAATAACAGAAATTCTTGGCCTATCGCTCATAAAAATGGTAATTAAAATTAGTAGTAACAGAGGACCCATGTATGTGTGTGTATTTGATTAGCTGTAGTGGAAGAAGCTAATTAATACTAGATAAAGTTCATTCAGTAAGGTTCTCCACATGCTTAGATTGATCTTTTTGACCAACAACAGAGGCACAGGAAGCCAGGTCGGTGGTCAGATGCCTACCGGTGGTTAAAGGAGCAGCTGTCGAGGTCCACTGAGCATGTCATTTTGGGAAAGCTGGAAAATCTCTCCCAAGAGAATGAAGTGTTCCAAAAAGGGCTGCAAGAAGGGACACACTACCTTAAATGGGGAAGTTAGAACTGTAACTCGACAGCTGGTACACCAGCCTGTGCACCAGCCATGCCTGCCTGTGGAGAGCTCCTTTACAGCCTCTTGGCCTTACAACATGCCAGGCATGTGGTCCTATTTCAGGAAACACTGAAGGTTTGTTCAGAGGCTTTCAAGGCATTTATTAAAGGGGAAATTTTAGTACAAACTACTACTGATAAAGAAGGAAAAACAAAAAAGAAGAAGATTGAACTTGATTGTGGAGTGGGGGTGTAAAAGGTAATCAAATGTGCTGGGCAGTCATATCAAGAGATTTCCAAGATTTCCACTCACTGCTTGTGGATACTGCCAGCACTTCACACTCCTGGTGGTGATGGTCTGTCATGAGTGCATGGATTCCTGGCTGTCTTTCAGCAAATGGCAGGACACCTCAGAAAAATAACATTACAACAACAACAACAAAAACAAAACAAACAAAAATACCCCAAACAAACAAAGAAAAAGGAGAAACTTTCCTTTAAAAACAATAAGAAAAATCTGCATTCATTTACCATGTAAGATTACATCACCATTACCCATATCACTCTAAATCAGTCTCCAATAATCTCTCTGTTGATACTGTCTATATACAGTTATATTTTTCAAGAAACATAAATATTCAGGGTAATGAAGGTGCATTCCCTCTTGCACCATGATTCCAGCATAAGTGATCAACTTATAAAAATACAATTCCAGAATATGGGTAACATATATGTTGTTATGCTGTTTTTGGCAAGGGTAGACTTAATCTCCCTCCTCATGGCTAATATGGGGCTGTGTTTTTTGGATTTGTGCTATTGTTTTTTACTATTTGTACAATAGTAATAATGTAGAGACTTTTTTGTTATTTCTAAGCAGGGCTTACAGAGAGCCAAGCCCTGTTCTACTTTTCTATACTGCCACGCTGTCAAGGAGGCTGGGAGTGCATGGGAGGCTGGGAGGAGACACAGCCAGGGCAGGTGACCCAAACTGACCAAAGGGATATTCCAGGCCATATGGCATCATGCTCAGTGGAAAAGAAGTAATTTCTCAGGTGGGAAAGAAGTAATGAAGGGGAGTGACATTTGTTCTTCTCAAGTCACCATTACACGTGGCGGGGCTGTGCTCTCCTGGAGATGGGTGAACACCTGCCTGCTCATGGGAAGCAGCAAATGAATTCCTTGTTTTGCTTTGTGTGCCTGGCTTTGTTTTCCCTATTAAATTGTTTCTATCTCCACCTAACAAGTTTTCCAGCTTTTACCCTTCTGATTGTTTCCTCAGTCCTGCTGGTGGGGGAGTGAGCAAACAGCTGTGTAGGGCTTGGTGAATGACCAGGGATAAAGCACAGACAGCAGTAACAAGCATTCAAGGATAAGGCCGTAATTTCAGCATCATTTTAAACCTATATGCATGCTGACATATAGGAAATTCCCACCGATCCACCTCTGCTTTTCCCCAGCTTTCTTCTCTCTGTGGCCTATACAGTTTAAAGATGAAGCAAAGTAACACATTCAGCTCGCTAAATCCAACATTTATTTCTGTTCTGATAAAACTAATTATTGTATTTCTTGATCAAATGCTATGCAAGCTTATGAAGAAGAAAAGTGACAGAAAGGGCAGAACTACTTTTTTGGAACTAGACCAAACTTCAATCTCCTTAATGCAGAAGGATTCAGCATTACAGTATAAATCTTTAAAATGTTAGTGGGATTTTTACATCTGAATTTATTGTAGAATTTTTTATGTATGTGTACTGACACCATATTGAAACATACATTGTGGATATATTTCAAAATATTTTGCAGCCTTCTACCTATTTAAAAATCATTATCTTTACATTAGTTCAAGCAAATAAAATATAATTTGGCCCATGATGAGCCTAATTTACATTCTTCATAATTACATGTGAAATTACAGCTCAAATCTAGCATGAAGGAATATAGAGAAATATGCAGCTGAACAATTTTAGACAGTGAAATATTCATCTGTACAAATGTTTCTGTAGAGAATCCACAACAGCATTCTCCCTCCAAAGAGTTTAGGTGGGAGCAGAAAACATGGTAAACACACCACAGATCTTCATCTTCCAATACTTTTATGAACCAAATCTGGAAGAGCTAAGAAGTCTCTGTTTTTTCAGTTTTAGATTTCAGCTGCAGAGCTAAAAGGGATTTGTTCTCATTACAGTAAATTAGTCAAACTTCGACATGAAAATGTGCATTTACTAATTTTTTGCTGCTTGTGAAAAATTCCCCAGCAACGAAATGGAAAAGGAAAGGTTAAAAACAATTCAGCTCACACAGGGAAACATCGTAGATTGAACAGAAAACTGTTTTCAAATGATAAATTACAACCAACTGCAAAAATAGTATAAAATCTTTGATTAAGGTAAGAGCTAGAAAGACAGACCTGTTTTGGCAAACCTAGAATAAAAGTTGACTTCACTTCTCTCTGAAAGTCAGGTTATTGTAAAGCTTTTAATACCAATCTAGCTTTGGCAGCAGTCAAATACTTTTCAAAAATTGACACATTTATGTCAAAAGAAAGTAAATTATTTTTGCTATTGGTTAGTCCATTCTTGTCAAAATCCACCTAGCTTTCCTTTTCCCTTCATTCTTGGAATGTCATTTCTACAGTTGTCAAAAGTTAAGCTATATGGAAAGAATGAAGTCAATGGAGTACAATGACACCTTTTTTTTAAAAAAAAGAGAGAAAAAAATCACAAAAAACTATAAAACCATACCCACACACAGACACAAAAATTTAAAACATTCACAGAATTATTATATAACACTGTAAAAAATAATCATCTTCAAGGAAAACAATTAGGAGTTTTGTTGAAATCCTTATTATAAAAAATCAATAATTAGAACAGTGATGAAGAGAATAACAAACCAAGGATGAACCAAAACCAAAGGGAATTTTCTTTACTTTTCTTTACAATACAGAATTGTATTTTGTATTGTCTAATGTCTTCCTGTCTCTTGAGTTGGTCAAGAGAAGTGTTAGGAGAAAAAGGGACCATCATTCTTTCTTTTACTCACTTCCAATAGAGCTACCAGTGCCTCCTTTGACAGTTGTCAGAAGATGATTCTCTATTAACTATAACCAGTTCTAGGGACAGAGACAGTAAAATTTAATCTTAATAACTGACACCTGACTAGAGTCTCCTGCAGGAAAATTACTAACAAAAACACGCAGTAATTGTGTTATTAGCAACTAAAATCTTTACATGCACAAAGCCAGTTCCTTTGTAGTACAAAAGACATAGGATAATGGAAACAATTTTCAGCTTGTACAAGAAGTAAATTTATTACTTATTTCTTGACACCTTCTACATCATTATCAAGGATTAATATTATTAATAATGATTATTATTGTTGTTATTATTTTATTTGAAAACAATCCTTCCAGTGGAATAAAATACTTTGCCTTTAAACATATTTGCAACATTATTTTAAGTGGTCTTGCAGCATCTGGCCTTTTTTAGCAGCCCTGAACTTATGTGGCATCATACACAGAACTGGATTTGAGCCTGCTCCCCAGAAGTTGGCACTGCATTCTGTCACATTAGACTAAACCAGTGCATGGGAGATGATCTCTAGCCTGGCATCTTCTTCATGACCCCAAATATCCCCATAGCAAGATTAGCTCTAAACATCTTTGAGAGACATATCTTATGTCAGAGTCTCTTCACAGGTATTAAAAATCAGAATCCCTTCACTCAGAGTCAGAATGGAGTCCAGTATCTTCCTTGTATCTGAGTGACCAGAAGCCTCACCCCTATCCCACTTCCTTTAGCTGATCTATTTTGAAGTCCTTAAAAAAGAAATCACTGGATCCCCAATATGGCTTGATGTCTTTTCCCTAAAAGCAATTTCATAACAAAGGTGAAATCACCTTAAACAACCTAAAGGAAAGAGAAACTTATGAGTTCAGACCTGTTTTGTACAATTTGACACATCAAATTAATATACATCAGTTACTCATAGATAAAATGCAACAAGGTAAAATAAGAAACCACTGCAGCACTCCACAGTAAACTGCAATGCAACATGACATGAAGGTGAGAATCCTTTCTTCATAGAATATTATTCTTCAAGAATAAAGGTTTTGAGATATACAAACAGTCTCCTAGCTGCAAAGATTTCAAGTTTGTTACCTACTGCTGTTTCTTGAGCATGATAAATAGCTTGTTGTGCACAGGATTGAGATATAATTGCACTTCCCACAGCAAAACACAGCCATCCTTATCCTTCTGGCATATATCTGGTCTCCACACATTGCTGTTTTCAATATCCTCTAAATCCTCAGAGGTCTGAGCTAAGAACATGCTAGGTAAATAGATATGATTCTTTCCCAAAGGGGACAATCAAGGAAATGGTTGCAAGGTATCTTCAGTTCCAGTGACTTGCTGTATGCTAATAATCTTTTCATTCCCTCTCACACCTACCTCCTTGCTTTCAATACCATATTTAGATCTTTTATTTGAGTCAGTTGAAGAAATATAGCAGAGGTGATCTACTAAAATAGAACAGAAAAAGGACATCAAGTTACAGGAAAAGCAAAAATCTGCTTTGCTTTTCTTTATAAAGAAAATTAATGATTCTCAAAACAAACACAATTTTAAAAGCTGGGTAGAACAGTGTAATTCTTCATTAAGAGCTTCACCATGTGTTCAAGATCTTCGCTAAATATTAAGGTCTTTAACTGAAACCAATGCAAGAAGTCATTAGTGGTGAAAACATAACTTCAAAACCAATAGGAGAAAATCAGATTAAATTCTTTTAAACATTATCAGAAGCTGCAAAGTTGAATTGATTTAATTAGTCTGACTGAGTATCAGAAGCTGAGGAAGGTGTTAAAATTCTTTTAACAATACCACAAAAACACTGCCTTCCAACAATTTTTTCATGCTTTCTCATCAGTAACTGATTTCTAGCTACAAATCATAAACTATCATATCAGCACTTAAGAACAGCACACAAAGTACCTGAAATGAAGCCAAATCAGAGTTTGCCTGAGGATCCTCTGATCTGAGAAAATCATTTTCGTCCCATGTGTCTACAAGATCTTTGGAAATTCCTTCTTTTCCTGGTAAAGCATTAGAGCCAAGAGTGTCTTTTCCTGGATGTGCTGCCCCCTTATCAGAGGGACAAGTACCTACCTCAGTGTCTGCTTCCCAGCCACTGCCATGAGGAATGCATAAACTGCATGACAACACTGCAAAACCCCCCATCTGCACACACATTTTAAAAAGGCCCCTTCCAACCCGAAGCTGTTCTAGAATTCTGTGATTCTAAAGGTGGGCTCAGCAGCTCTGTGTTTGAAAACTGGCATCGTCAGTCAGTTTATCCATAAGACCAAAAGGAATGGGAGTCCTCTTCCCCAAAAGCCCAGAAATCTAATCAGAGTGCAGTAACTTTACTCAGAGTGCAGCTTCTGTGCCATCACTAAAAGATGAGTTTAAGTCACATCTTTTATTTGCAAGATGAAGCCATAATAATTAGATTTTATTCCAAAGTATTTGCTTTCTCCCAGATTTGTTTGCATCTATAATGAAAATCCAACACTTTGCTTTCATAGTCAAAGGAATTGGAAAGATGAATAATTTGGATAAAAACTAACAAAATTATTGTCCTTAAAAAAAAAAATAACAAGGCACATCAAATGAAAGCAGGAAAACTCAACAAAAAGAGACTGATCATTGAAATTATTTCCTTCTAATCTACTAAGCCTCAGCTACATACAAAATAAAACCCAGCACTGCTACGAAAATTCACTAGCACAACGTAAGCGACAGCACTGCTAGCTGCAATGGCCAGTGCAGAATATGCTTAAGGTCTTTTTAGTATCTCCTTAAACCCCACCTTATACATACACTACATTTTTCATCCACCAGTTGGTCTTACAATATAAATTCACGATTTTAAATTATGGAAGTAAAAATCAGTAGTATAAAAGCATACTACTCATTTTGGGCTTCATTTTGTTTTTCTTTATCTTTTTAAATTTTTTTTCTTCTTCTTTTTTCCAGTGCAAACATATGAGAGCATTTATAAGAGAGCAGAGAAGAGAAAAAAGCAGAGAGACAAGGCATATATAAAGACTACCCTAAAGCAGGGTTTTCCTTCAACACATTTGCTACCTTGGCCTTGCTGAGTGCATGCAACAGAAGGCTGAACACTTCATAACTTGTAAAAAAAATAAAACTTCTTAAATCACAAAAATATCCAGGATGTTAAACTAAATCCTCTCAATTTAAAAATAAGAGTGTCATAGAGATGCATAAAATGGACTCTTAACCAACAGTGAAATTCATTATTACTGCACTCAGCACAAGAGAAATTATACCAATTTGCAATCATTCACACATCCCCCATAAGTCAAAATATTTAAAATATTTTTTATAAAGATTATCCTGTTATCAAGTAACATCTCATATTTGGTTAGTTTATGAGGGCAAAATATGGCAAGAAAAATCTGGTAATTATTTTTAAGATAAGCACAAATTAAAGCTGGGGCAAGGGAGAAGATGGAGTCTATTAAATGGTGATAATGAGTAGTGATCAAGAATATTATCTGTTTTTTACAAAAGTACTTCTGTGGATCCTCTCAGGGCGTAAAGTGCTACTGGACTCAGAGAAAACTGTTTCTGATTATTTGAAAAAAAGTAGTTTGCTATGCACAGTTTGAGTTTACCCAGTATACAGCATGTGAGAAGGATCCTTCTTTTTAGCACTCATTCTGTATTTAGAATGTTACTAAATTTTGCTTTTGCATGACCCATGCATCTTAATAGAGTCCTCTAAGGAATTAGACAGATACTGGAAGTGAGCAGACAGCTCCTAATAAGAGCACACCAGGCAGTGTGGGAGTAAGCACCATGAGAAAACAGATCAGGTTGTGTAGGAAGCCCTACCACTTCTCCTCACAGTCTCTTCTTTAGCAGAAACCCACCTGTGACAGACTGTCTTCCTCCTCCTCCTCCTCCTCCTCCTCCTGTTCCACACCTGGCAGAATGGAGCGATGCAAAGAACACAGTGCTGCTGTTGATATCATTAATGCCACTGCTCCATCAGATGCAGATACACATGTTTGTATTACGCAGTTCACCTACAGCAACGCAGCATCAGAAAGAACCAATAACTCTGCATCCTTACAAACCATTTCCTAACAGTGAAATGAGAAGACTTAATTAAGGTAAGTTGAAGGAAAAAGGGCCTTAACAAAGCTTGTTGAAAAAATGCCTTCCAAAGCTTTTACATAGCTTACTACACTCTCAATTACAAATTTCCTGACCTTCAGCTTCCTTCTAGGCTATTTAAAAAGATATTCTAACGTAAGTTTCACTTCAAAGAGCTAGCACAAACACACACAAAAATTACAGAATTGCAAAAATTTCATTTTTCTTGTTTTAAAAATATAGAACAGTACTCAATAACATTATCATTATTATTATTATTATTATTATTATTACTACTACTACTACTATTATTTTCCTTCACAGATCTTGCCACACAATGAACGTGGAAATGGAGCTCACTGCCCTTCCCTGCATTTTTCTTTTCTCTTGGTGGGCTAGAGTTTCTAGTGGATTCCCAGGATAAGCCAATTTCAAACGATGAACAAGAAGAAAGAATAAACTTTTCTTTTGCAAGAAAACTTAAACAGTTTTGTGCTGACATAACTCGTTGTGATTGACTTCATATGGGGTCAGACAAGAATCTGTATTTGCAACGTGGCTGTACTAGGAGGGCAGTAAGGTAAGACCACCACCTTTGAAGTCACAGAGAGTCTCATCAGCTTGACTGTGTCACAAAACCACAAACTCCATCTATGCATGTGTCCTGGTTTGGGACAGATTTGGGAGGGAACTTTCCAAAGGGGTCTCCTCCAGAAAGCAAATTTCAGCAGTCCCTCCCCCAACCAGTACAGGAAAAAAAGCTGGGAAGGAAGCACATGAGCCATTTCCCCACAAAAAATAAAAGTGCAGAGAAGAGGGCTGGTGTCCAGTAAAACTTGCCCTGATCTAGCAGGGAACTTAAAAGCACTTCTAGGTTCACTAGTCTAGAAGTAAAAATACAAAAGTATGTCTTTATCCTCTTTGTGACTCTCAACAAACCCCAGCTTTACAGCAGGAACATTACAGTTATGTTCCTGAATTAACTTCTTTTTTAAAGGTACTTTTTAAAATGTAATAAATTGTGGAAATAGCAATATCTGCATCTCAAGATGGACTTTTCATATGTAAGTACTATTTTTAGAAGATAATTCACATATCAATACATAAAGCCTTTATAACTTATAAAAAATATATTGCATAGACTGGTGATATGTGACTTCCAGCAAATCTCCCAATGCCTTATCTAAGCTTCAGGTGCACATTTGCCAATTCTAGCCTAGAACTTTATCAAGAAAGCACACTTGCTTAGTGAGACTTTGAAAATCTACTGACATCAAGAAACATGCTCCTTGGGCCTAAATTGCAACAATATTGACAAAGGCTGAGAGAGCTCATGTTCTCCAGCTTCTTCTCTGGCATCACCTATTCTCCTCATATTTGAATTCTCTCGTCCAAACAATCAACAGACCTTCTATACTAAGCCCTCATGATAAGTAGCTTTCTTCCTGCTCCTGTAGCTTTGTTACTGTGATCATCAGTAAAAGAATGACTTTTCTCTGAGTGACACAGGGCACTAACATGAGGCAAAAGTGTATGATTGTTATTACTACAGGCATGCTGCCTCTTTACCTATACAGGTAAAGAGGGGAGGAGGGAGAGAGAGACATTGATCTTCAGGAGTTTATTGACTTGGTTCCATGAATCCTGGTAGTTACAGCTTCTGAAATTCTCAAAGGAGCTGAACAGAGCTTGTACATGATTTTTGTACCCTGTTCCCTTAATGCATTCATCCAAATAAATCCTCTTGATGGAATAAAATTACCCTCTTCCTTTTCATCCAGTGAAAGCAAACAGAAAATTGGCAGTACTTGTCCCATTACAGTAAGAGCACAGGCATTATTTAACTGCTATTAGTAGAGCTGAACTATATTCTACCTGTCTTTTTATTTCTACAGTCAAAGCTAACACAAAGCCTTCTCCAGACTTTCAGGAGTAATTTTATTTCAAAAACTGAAGGAATACCTACCTCATAAATCATTTTTCTTTAGTACCTTCCATTTATCAGCTGGCATCACCCAGCTATGAAAAAACATTTACACAAACATTGAACATTTTCTTTCCCACTCTCAGAGAAGTAAAGGAAAAACAAAAGATACATTTAAGAAATAATTCTTAACAGTAAATAGCATTTGGGTTCCTCAACTCTTCCATTTTTCTTTACTATAGAAACATTACTAAATAAAATTTTAACTTGACTGAAGCTTCTGCTTCTTCAAGGAAAAACCACAACACAGAAACAAAAGCCTACTTTTTGTCGTTTTTTTTTAAATTAAAGTTTTAATCACATCATCTATTACAGTTCTTCCAAAAGTGTCACTCAGCAGTTGCCACTATGATCTCTGAATATCAGTCTCTGTAAACAAGGTAACTTTCTTGCTTGATGAGGCCATGCTTCTCCCTTGCCATTTAAAGGAACCCACTGTAAAGTCACTTCCAATTTAATTGAATTAGCCTGCAAAAATATCACTTGACACATCCTTTTTTAGCCTTGCCATCTCACCAGAAAATTCAGAACTATGTAGATTCATTTTAAAGAGGAAACCTCTCACAAAGATCTACAGGCTGAGAAAACAAGGGGCTCAGTAGCCCAGTGTAAGGAATCAGTAGCAATGTAGACTTTGCAACCAAAAGACTGGATTAACTGAGTTATTTTTCCCTGTATTTACCAAATACAGAGACTGATATAACCCACAGATGCATATTCCTAGGGAAAATGTGAAATGTCAAGGCTTTACCACTTCACCAGAGCAGATAATTAAGTAATTAGAACAATTAAACGTTGACAGAGCACCAGCGACCCCCAGGTGAATTACAGCCATGAATTATGAAAGCATGAGCAAGGGAAGAGAGCAGACTTTGGCATATATGTTGGACAGATTGAATGCAATTATAGTACTGGGCTTACAATTAATGCACTTAACTTAGAGATATGCTTAGCCTTCCAAAATTTTGTTGTCAAATTGCTTATTTAGTTGTCAGGGGCGAACCCATCTAGGTACATTTTCTCTCTGAAAAAAACAGTGAATTAGAAAGCAGAGTATATATTAATCTAGTCTCTCAACCTTTTACACCACGTGAAAGGGTTGAAACAGTAAAAAACATGCTTTAACAAATCTGCATCCATCTCAGTAAAATACATCCATCAGTCAAGGCACCTGGGAAAAGGAATGTCAAAGGGGTCCTTTGCACTAAACATACTTAAATCATCAATAAATGAGGCTTATAACCTCCATCACACCTTTTGTTGGAGCTGTCTGCTTGTCAGTAATTGCTCGTGTGCGACATGCAGGAACACCCTATTTACTAAATAAGGAATATGGGCAACACAACCATCACAGCATGAAGTTCAGGAATAATTTGCTTCTCTTACTATTAGGCCTGGTTTATTTTACTTAGTTTTCTTGGGGGTAAGGAATTTGGTTTTCATACTTTGTGATACTGCTGTGATGAACCAACTCCTGGTAGAATGAGCTGGCCTTGGGGACTGGATGCATTATATGGAGGGGAAGCAGGGATAGGCACAATTCCTGAGCAGGCACAGCTGCAGAGTGCAGGGGAGATGGGCAACACAATCTAATTCCCAGCAGCTGTGAGAACTTCAACTGCTAGATTTGTTGCAAGTGAGAGTGTGTGAACATCTTATATGCTGAAGCTTTTTTTTAGGTGGAAATTTGCTTTAAAAATGAAGAGAGAATAGCAAAAAGAAGAAGAGAGACCCACCAAAAAGCCAATACAAAACATGTCACATACAGGAGACTTCACACTTTTGTTTCTCAAAAGCACATCTAATATTCTTCTGCTCTGAAATTGTTAACAATACTTCATTTCATTGCCTTTACTAAATGGAAATAAAAACCCTAAAGAAAATAAGATTAAAGACTATTTTTAGTTTTTAATAGACTAAAAAATTAATAGGCTAAAACATTTCTTCTAAAATTATTAAACTATTTTATAATAGAAATATAGTAAGAAAGCAATTTTTCAAATAGTTGAAATATTAAATATACAATTAAAAACCTAATTATAATCTCTCACAGCAAACTCCATACAATTCATACTTTATTTATAAAATGCCTGTTGTAATATATATATATTTACTTAAAAATGAATTTTTAGACTTTTACAGCTTCGAATCAAACCCGATATTGATAGGGTTTAACACATTAATTTAATTAGACTTAATTTAAAAAATAGTTTAAATTAGCTGATGACAAAAAAGGTAGAAAGTATATAGGGTAGAAAGATTATAGGGTAAGGAACAAACCTTTCAGAATGGTTTCTGTAGATTAAGCATGTGGGTGGATAAGTAACTCTCAGAGTTCGGAGAAGAGAACAGAGCAGTCTCGATGGAATGAACAGAAGTAGGTGGATGGCTCCAGTTCGAATCAGAACATCTCCCACTTCATCAAGGCTGCTGAAAATGATTCATCCTATGGTACACTTTACATGCCATGGACATTCTGTAGGTTTTCTTTCCTACTTCTCAAAGCCATTTTCATAGTCAGAGGAGGTGGCAAAGAAAATGCCCTTTTGATTATGTTCCAGCATTCTTTTCTTTCATTAAAAAAAAAGTAATAATAAAATTTAAAAAAAAAAATTACACAGTAAGTTTGGAAACAAGGAAGAATAGGGAAACTCAAATCTAAACTGAATTCAAGCCAGAAGAGAAGAAAATACAAATCTAAAATATGGAATTGGAAAACAGATTTGGATGGAATGTAGGGGAAAATAAAAACAAATGGAGAAGGAAATTCCAAAAAGCAGTATTATTGAGAACGCTTAGCTTGAGTTTATATATCAATCCTTAATTAATACCTAGGTATTTAGCTGCACAATACCTTAGTGAACATTCTTCTAGAGGTTTCCACAGGAGAACAGACCAGCATCCATTCCTTAGAAATAGCCAGAAGAAAAAAAATAAAACATCAGCCCTCCACCATTAGTCTCCAGAATCTATGCAGCTCCCAAAAATAAAAGGTTTCTCTGTATTATATTTTACTAACAATGCCATTAATGCTCCAACACAGACCACTAGTTTAAAAGAAAGTAGAAAAGAGATGGAAAGCACAAGCTGGTAATTCATAGCTCTGTGAAAGAGACCTTTCTGAACTTGTAATGACCACTGACAGTGCTGAGCTATAACCTGGTTACACAACTGAACTGACCATATTCTGCCTCTCATTAAACCTCCCATTATACTTAAAAACATACTGAAACAAATTTTCACTGAATAGGAACCCAAACATATGTTTAATTCTGAGCACATGCTCTGCTAAATGCTGCAGAACAAAACCCATATCCTGTGTAGTAAAGGAGGCTAAATAGAGTTAAGAGCTTCTTCAGATCATTATCTTCCACCATGCACGTCTGTAGAATGACTTATGAATAGGCGAGATTGATTAGTACCTTCCAGGTCCACAATGTATTGCTAACAAAGTTATCCTACGTTTGATGCAGAAGGCTAGTGGTGTTTTTTTGGAATCACTGCTAAAATTAATTTTCAGGAAAAATTTCTTCTCCGTTAACATTTAGTTGTCTTACAAATTAAGCAGAATGAAAAGAAGGCGTGTCCTTTTTAACTGGAACTGAAAACCAAAAGTATGGCTAGTGGCCTTGGAGAATGTCCACTGACAGTGGAAAATCAAATGGAATCCTAGGGATTTAATCTAGTCCACTTGGCAGACTTTGCATTTCATATGGGGACTAGGTGACCAAACAGAAACATTCTGGATTCTGACTACTGATTCATAACTAGGTCTTTATACATTACAACAATCAAAGAATCACTGCCAAGAAATGGCACTTGAATTTGGGAGAGGGTGTAAGGGAGGAGGTTCAGAAAGACATAAGAGACACAAAGAAATGAAGACGGTAAAAGAGAGTGATAAAGTTCATCTACAAATACAGTCACTGACACCGAAAGTGATGAAGAAGAGATTAGTTAAGCAATTCAGGACTTAAGCAGATATCATTCCCTGTATTTGCAGCTTTGAGAAAACTGGAGTGGCTAAATATTAGCAGCAGTCACTACAGTCTTCTAACAGAGAGCAAGTCTCCTATTGATCAGAGCAAGAAAGTAATTTTACTGGAATAAAACATACAGTAGTGCAAGAAGTCATTTGCAATTAAAAAAAACCCCACTAAAATACAATAATATGCAGGAATATACATTTCCTTTTTATCACAATCCCACTAAACTACTGTTTTTAGCAGAAAAACAACACATGTATCATTTTAATGGCCAAGTCAACCAAAAAATAATTTTCAGTTTTGCTTTCTTCCTCTTTACCCAATACTGATAATGTGCACAAGTGTCGTGGTTGCGGGGGAAGGTCAATTTTTTCAGGGGGATGTGGGCAGGCCAATAAGTGATGAGCTTTTCTGCTGGCACCTGGATTGGTCACTCAGAGGTTTGGACACGCCTCTGAGGACACAAAGAGTTAAAAGCAGGACTCCAGGGGGGTTCAGCCTCTTTTGGGTTCCGGTTTCAGCAGTGGAAACATCTCCTCTCCCCTGCTCAGCTCTGGGCTGAGTGGGGGAGGGGAGCCACATGGCCGGGCTCAGGAACACCATGCGGCTGAACTAAAGTAAGCCGGAGCCCCGAGGGGAGAAGAGAGTGGACAGGACTGGAACTGAGCTGCCCCATCCAGGATGGAGGGGTGGAAAACTGTGGAAGTGCCTTCTGTGTGTGCTCACCCCCTTTTCCCCCCAAACTCCGGGAGAAGATGCCCAGCCATGTGGGGGTTGCCGAGCCTGGGAGTGCCTGAGCCTGCACCCTGCCGAGAGATAGAAACTGTTAACACTTGTGTGGCAGAAAGAAAATTTTCTTAGACATTGATTCTCATGACTGGTGGTTTCAGAAGAGAGAGAGAAACAGTCTGGGACCGAGATGATAAAGCACAATTGGAAAGAACCCGATGGGCAGGGAATTGAAGAAGAGTGGCTTCTGAGCTGGACTTTTCTTGCATAATGTTAGACATAGACTGAACTCAAGTCTCTTTTGAACATAAACTGCATTTGGGTGGATACAGCTGCCCCTGCTTTTGCTACAGTGACTGGCACTTGAAGAGTGGAGCAAGCAGAGAAGAGAGGGGGAGGGTGAGGTGGTGCCCTCTGCCCTCAGGGCAGACCTGCTCCTGGAACCCCGGCCCCTGGGTAAAAAGGGGAGAGCTCGGCATGCAAGTATCCTTAAAAGAGCCCTGTATGCAGCTTCAGACTATGGACAGCGGTGAGAGCGCTGGACATAGGAAAAAGAGAGTGTCACCCTGGCAGACTTCTCCGGGCGGTGCCAAGGGTGACATGGAAACACATAAGGGGTGGACCCGTGTTTTCTGAGGAACAGTCTGTGGTGTGAGAGAGATTCCTCTCTCCCTTGCTGAATTGAAGATTGGTTGGTTTGGGTTTTTTTTGAGTGGTGATTGTTTGATTTAAAACCCAAAGGTTTGGTCTATGGAGAGTAATGTGTGGGGGGTGGAAACTGGGGGAAGAGAAGAAATGTTCTGAGACGTTTTTATTTCTGTCTCTGTGTGTGTTTAAGAGTTTTCTGTCTCTGTTCTTATGTAATGTAATAAAGTTTTGGTTTTTTGTTGTTTTCAAGATTTAAGCCTGCTCTGCTCTGTCCCTGATCACATCCCACAGTAGTTGTTAGAGAAAAAACATATATTCATGGGTGCGTTAACATCTGGCCAGTGTTAACCCATGACAACAAGCTACTCCTTAGTGTTTTATAATTAAAACGTAGCCTCTCTTTCTGTGCACACATATGACTTCAGTATATGTTTAATTTTGTCTTTTGTGGACTCCTCACACATACAGTAGCCAAAAAAATTCCAGTCCACAGGCCAACTTTACAGTTGGGTCTAAATTTACTTACAAGATAAAAAAAATCCACACTCTTAATTTCAAACATATGGTTTCTGCTTATCACTTCGCCAGTCTCCCTTTCTTTTCCCCTCAACTCTGTCAATTTGCAGGCCTCAAATTCCATAAATGTATTGCATAAATCAAATTAACTGATTTGATTTAGCTATCAATGTAACATGAACCTTTACAGAAATTACTCTTTTAGGGATTGATCTGAGCCTCTGACAGGTACTTGTAAAGCTTCCTAGCAAGGGTACTGTATGTTTCACTCGTGACTTTTCAGTTTTTTCAGACTACCATTCACATCTCCACAACTTTTTGAAAAATGTATACTCTACAGGGTACTTAATGATAACTGAATAGAAATATTTTCCTTAAGGAAAAGCTGATATTTCAAGATTTGATATTTTTCTTTTCTTTTTTTTTTTTTTTAATTTTACACTTGCTAGGGGAAAAGGCACTTTCTACTACAAAACTAAGTAACTTTTGAGTTTTTGAGCTTTCTCCAGGGCAGGTTTAAACCTCTGGCATTAAATCTGAAAAGAACTGAAAACTTTTGCAAAGTTCACTGTCTTTTAAATGTAAAGTGTCTTCTTTGATGTATCTTACCTGAAAGACACAGCAGGATATTTGTTTTCTAAAGGACTTGTGTCAAAATGAAACCTACTACTACAAAAAAAAATGAAAAAACTCTCCTTACATGAAGAAGATAAGAGTAAACAACATATGAAAGATAGGAGTTGCATTAGTAATATACTTCTGGAAGACCCTGGCATATCTCAGAGAAAAATATAAGTATATATATCTTGGGAGGGGAGGAGAAGGTAATAACCCCAGGGGGAGGGAGGGTACGTTTGGTGTATACAAATATACACACAATGAATAAATAAACAAACCCCAAACATCCTCTCCAGCCAACACATATCCTCTTAGTCAGTGTTGGCTCTGATGGCCTTTAGCTAGTGATAGTCTCAACAGAAAGTTTTACAGTACCTAATGCAGCAAAGTCTCTAACTGTAAAATCAGTGGCAGCTCTTCCCTTGGGAAGATCCGTTCCTACCAAAACTCAATAACCCTTGGTAAAATATTTGAGGCTTTTCTTCCCTCTTGCATTAGGGAAGGAGCCCAATCTGTCACCAAGCCTGGCAGTCGAAGATACAAGCACAGGAAGCATTCTGTGCCTGCACAAAGGGCCCTCAATAGGGAGTTCCCTGGCTGCCCACGTGGCCACAGAGTGTGACAACTGATAACGCAGGGCAAGCACAAGCAGGGGAGCTTAAGAGAAAATGAAAAGGTTATTCACAAGCTAACAGGCAATTCTTCTGCTTCCAATGGGTACCAAATAAATATTTCCAGCTCATTTTTATTATTTTTACAATGAATAACCTTTATTGATCTTATCCAATGAATGTTGCTCTCTTAAAACTCTGTTGAACAAGACTACTACAAAATTTTCTCTTGAGATATCCACCAGCTAAAAGCATTACAGACAACACTGGTTAAAAGGATCCTTCAAGATAAGGGAGGATGTAGGGCTATAGGGACTTAATATCTCTGCTTCATTTCCCTTCATTAGTTAGCCAAATTGCACTTAGTAGAAAATAGGTAATTTCTTAGTTACGTCTTCCTGTGTTGAGCACAATGGAGGGAACTTGGTATTCCCAAACACTGTGCTGGGAAGCTCACATTAAAAAGAAAGTATACAACAGGAAAAGCAGCCATGTTGATGCAATTTTTGTTCCGTGGATTAAACATGTTTTCCTGCTACATGTTTTGGAAAGCTTGTACTTGGTTCTTGAACACTAAAGAAACAGAAGCTGCCAAAAATTTTACATACCATTTGCACAAAGCTAAAAACTTGCCCTTTCCCATCTGAGAGCAGCTATCACCATCTTTCTTGAAGCAGTGCAAGCATTTTTTATATAAGGTTAGACCTTACAACCATTTTAAAATATAGATATTATCTAAAACATTTTCACCTTCATTAAGTTTTATTCATGTAGGAAATAAATAACCAGACTTTCAGTGGATAGAAATCCATTGGCTTGTCCAGGATCTTTTGTAAAGACATTTTTCTGGTTGGCTGGCAGCTCCCTTAGAAACTGTACTTTTACACTGTTCAAAATGAGATGCAATAAACCAAGCACTCAAGATAGCATCTACCTACTTCAGCAGGATAGGGACAATAACAAATGCAGCTTTTGTTATGATTGGAGGCTATTTTTCTTTGAAGGGCCCTCTCTCAGAGCATAAGATAAGAGTAAGTAACATTGTAAGAATAAGTAAAGATCACGAGAATAGCTTCCATTTTTCGAGTTTCTGTTCCTTTTTAAGGATTAGAAAGCATAAGTGAATAAAGAGAAACTGGAAGAGTTTACATAGGGTTGGTGTAACTTCATGCCCTCTGGAAAAGTAGATCCCATTCTAGCACCTCCCAAAAAGATCCTGGGTGGTTCTAAGCAAATCACTTAAGCGGATTTCACTTTCCACCACGGGTAACTAACAGTGCAGTCTTCACAGCTGACCTATCTCTAGAAAGTCATACACAGCTAGAGCATACTGTGGATTGATTCTGTGAACTCACTGTGAAGAGTTCCAGTGACTTGTAAGAGAGAGGATCAGACTATCCTAGCTGGTGAGTTTCAGCAGCACAGCATGGCTCCTCAGAGAGCTTCGGCAGTGTTATTAGCCACGTTACTGGGCTCAGTCTCACACAAGAGACACCGGAACTAATTCTCCCAGCTGATGGGAACAGAAGTAAACTGCAGTTCTCAAAGCAATCTTGCTGTCACAAGAGACTCAGCTTCACCCCCTCATCATCAATATCAGCCAGTTGAAAAAAAATTATGACTAAATGTGTAGTCTAGGTACACTGAAACTCTTCTGTATTTGTCACAAGGGTTCATAGAATATCCTGAGTTGGAAGGGACCCACAATGATCGTTATCTGGCCTGTGTTAAAAACTTCTGTGCTTGGAAGTTTTGGATGAGGCAGCTGAAAACAGATCTCTTATCTGATAACTAGGGAAGATTCAAAATGCTGAGAATTAGTCTTTCTTAACTGTAATAAGTGATCTACTTGATACTGAAGAGTCAATTTGCTCATTACAACATGTACTGCTGCCTGTTCATCTCACTACCCTCAGCTGCAGCAGAAGCTTATAAAGAAAAACAACACCAATTCAAAAGCAACATTCAAAAGTTTGAAATGTGACAGTTCAGAAAACTAATTCAAAACACAATGAGACAGATTCATAACAGCACTCAGACTACATGACAATGTACCAAGATGTTTACACAGTGCCATACACCTGCATGAATTATTTACTTTTGGACCATGTAGCTTAAGGAAACAACTGGCCTTTAAGCTCAGTGATGGCTATAAATGCAGCTCCTTCTAAGCTGTACATAAACTTGGGATGAGATTGGAAAAGACAGAGGTAGAAAAATCTAACTACCCACCTTTCTTGAAAGGTAGAGAATTCCAAACCCATCAATCACTTCTCCTCCTGAAACCACTCCACAAGCCTGTACAACACTCCAACACAGTAGAAAGTTAACCCAGGGAGAAAGTAATAAAAATAGTGTTCTACATGACAAACTGAAATGACTCACAAAAGGGTTTAACAAGTTTAAACAAAAAGAAAATAAAAAAAGTATCAATTTATCTTGCGAAAATGCAGTCTAAGCTTCCATGTATCTCAGTTTCTCAGTACAACAGGAATATTCATATCATTGTACCTCAGAGGAATTTGTTGGAAATGTATTCAAATACATGTCTCAGAAGCACTGAGAAAAGCATGATGTGCTATACTGAGTACTGAAGAAAAGTCCATGAGGAAATTAATAATTCCACCTTCAGTGAATGTTCTTATAATTTGAAATAAATAAAATATAAGGCAAAATACTGAATGAAGGAGATAAAAGTGAAAAATTAAATAGCTGGTCATGAATGGTGAGCACCATTCATCCTGTGTGCTAAACAATTCACTGGTCCTATTAAGCAAACAAACCAAAAAACAAAACCCAGATAAGACTATTTAATTAAAACTTATATTAAAACCCAATTGTACTCACTGTTTTTCTTTAGAAAATATGAAAAGACAACAGTAGATAAATTCTGCAAGTGGTGCCAAAGCTCACTCTAAAGCTAATAATGCTGAGAACACTATAGCTGGTGATGCTCAAACTGGCCAGCCTAGAAACTCCTTGTAAGATGGGCTTGGCTGTAAAACATGCACTTCAGGACTCCCAAAACACAAAGCTAGGCACTGTAAAATGAACAATACATTACAGGTATAGAGTCCAGCTGTAGAGACCTACAGTATAGATGTAATAAACGGAGTGGTAGATAATGAAATCAAGTTGAGAATCATGACATATAACCAACAGAAAACCAGTCCCCAGTGTAAGGCTGTAGCTAAGAGGCTCAACATGAGGTTTTGGTGTATAAACAAGGGTAATACAGCAAGGAGATGACACTGCAGAGGATGACACAGAGCAGGGAGACAACATTGCATAAGAGCAATGTATTACTGACCTGGTGCTTCTCTGTCTCTGAAATTCAGCAATGAAGAGTAAATTTGTTGAGTACTCCACGCCAGCAAAATACTTTCACGAGCTTCTGTAGCTGAACCCTCCCACCTCTGCCAAAGAAAACTGGTGGAAACTGTAAGGTTCCTTTTTATCAGCTGTGAGGGCCACCAGAACAGAAGACTGACTCAGACTGATTAGTTGCTGTTGGTGTTTTGCTTTCTACATCAGCGAGGTTGAATTTGGGTAGCTGGTTGGCGAAACCAAAATTTAAACAAAGAGAAAAGGCAACTGTCAAATTCAAAAATATTCAGCAAGTGATGATTAAAGTCTTTTGATGTGTGATCCCACTGCAACATGGATGTTAGAATCTGACAGGCTCTACAGAAAGCAAATCAGCAACGACAGATAGTACCAAAGTGTCCAGGCAAGGTGGCTGAAGAGCATCTTCTCAATCATCTCAGGTTTTTCATCTGCAGGGTATGGAAATATCTCTGTTTCTGGATGTATATTTGTGATAATATACTGTTTTGACTTTCCATTTTTTTCCTGGGAAATCTCACCAATATATTCTAATTTTGTCTCTTTACCAAAAACTAGAAGTCATTCATTTATGCAAGTCTACGCTGACTTGCACAGGAGTGAGAAATTCCTGTTCCATTTACATTTTGGGCATAAAAAGATAAAAATATTCCCCAGATTACAGAAATTCTACCAGGTGCCATTAAAAACAGATTATGTATTTTGGTTCCAATTGTATTAAGAAAGACAAATCAAGGACAATTTTCATCCCAGAGGATCATATAACAGCTAAATTATTCACTGAAAAGGGATACTGAACTAGAGAAAAAGTAGTTGAACCAATTACAAAAAAATAACCCTATATCAAAATGCTATTTTATATTGCCCCAGCAAAGGAAATATTAACAAGATAAAAAAACTATTTTAGGAACTAGGCTAGCTTGACCAAGAGAGAAAAAAAGAAAAAGATATTAAATCCATTAAATCCTATGTCAATACCATGACAGAAATCATTTTGCAAGCAGGATCTTTTTTTTTTTTTTTTTTTTTTTTACAGAAAACAAGCAGGCGGCATGTAACAATGTTGACTTTGACTGAAATTCCCACTCGGAAACACTGCAGCTATGGAGAAATTATCTGTCAGAGGAATTGAAAAGAAAGTATTTTGCCATTTAGAATCTATTATTCAGAAGCAAAAGAAAAACATTCAAGCAAATTTCACTCTTTGCATCAGTCTGAGCTTGACTGAACTGACAAAATCTTGGTTTGGGATGTGTGTTTGCATACTGACCTATATGTTATTTTTCACTTTTTACAGCTCAGACACTTTCATTTGAAGTACTACGCCCAGAGAAAAGTTCTAACAATTACTGCAACAGCTAAAAACTTCTTGCTCACCCTTATTTTTTTCTTTCATGGGTAAAAGCACAAGGTTTTAAAAAGCAACCAAATTAACAGCTTTTTGAACTCTTGAGGAATTCTGACAATCAATATATAGTTGTTTCCAGTAGTATTATTATGCAAAAAGACTAAGAGGTAGTAAATCCAATGTACATCCTAGTAAAAGGGTTAGGCTCTAGATTGAGTAAAGTGCTTAAATGTCCTTAAGTGTCATCTGATCAGCAAAAATTCTTTAGTTGCTCTAGGGAAATCAGACTGAGTTCAATGATGCGGGTAGAGCAAGTAACTGGACAAACTGAAGAAAAAAAAGACACCATATCTGACAAGGTGACAACATACAGAAAAACTCATTGCACACAGAAGAGCACGTACCCCAGCAAGCCAGACATGCATTTTCAAACACACACACTAGTGTCTTTCTGGAAACAAAGTGAGCAGAAGGACATCAGCTCACTCGTGTCTTCATGGTCTGACATGGAAACTGCTGTCATCACTACATAACTGTATGTGTAGAACATAACATAGAAAAGATCCCTATATTCCAATCAGTCCATTGTCAAATAAAAAATTAAATAGCACATTGTACATCTCACTGAGGCCCTTTTACCTCCAAGCCTGATATATACTCAGGATCCTCCTGAAGCTAGTAAGATAACTTGATGATACAAATAGGGTTTTATCAAAACCCTCTTATTTTGAAAGGACGAAGAGGAAGCCTTGTTTCCTTATGCAATGAAAGACCTGGGAAATTACCCTACTTAGCAGTTTCAAAGATGCCTTTCAGCCAACACAAATCTCTGCATAACTCACAACTGTTCCTTTCTGGCCTGCAGCCTTGCAGGTGGGATTTCTGCTCAGCCATCCACCATGGCTCCAGCAGTTGAAGCCCTGTGGTGACATATTTTGAGGGTCTGACTGGGGAGCTGTGGGAATGAGCTGCCAGAGGACCAGGGCAATAGTGGCCATGGGCAAGGAAATGGTCAGCAGCGAGAGTCAGGCAGAGTGGAATATGGTGACTGATCTTACATGGCCCTTACACAGATCAAAAAAACAGCCATCTCAGAAAATGCTTTATTTTTATATTTATTTTAAATGCTTTGTAGATAATAGATAATACTTTGGTCATTTAAATTTTTATCCAGAATAGTAAAGTTTGGTTTCATTTCTTGCTCATCTTTCATCTCTTAGGAAAAAGTCATCACCCACTAGGCCATCAATTTAAGTTAGTGAATTCACTTTTTATTTTGAACTGGGTCTCTCACAAAGAGAAAAAGAAAAGAAAAATGGAGGAAGAAAAGGAAAAGGAATAGCGGAAAAAAGTAGAATGAGTTAACCACGCCTAAGTTTTCATCATTGGGACACCAACAGGAACATCAACCTAGGATGAGGAAACCAGATTCTGATTCATATTCACAGAACAATCTGTATAAATGATTGTGAAAGCAGAATTGATAGACAAGATTCCCCATCCTCAGTCCTCACAAAGTAAGGGTCCTAATTGCAAGACTACACAGCTTGTCCTATTCTTCTCCCTCCTGCACTTCCTACAGATCATTAGATAGAACATGCCACCTGGCAGAATGGTTGTATTGCCTGTCTTGATGGATAGAAGGGAGATCTGCTCCACTCTTTCAAAACTAATGCCAAAGTGTGTCCATCATAGGATGGCTTTTAGTCTCCATACCTCAAAGCAGATAAGTTTGTAACATCTGGAGAGAAAGGAGCTTTGAGGCATACTCTTGCACTTTGCATTTTCTCTGGCTTTTGGCCCAGCATTCAGGATATTGTTTTTATGAGCCTTTTAAATACCACAGTGCTGTTTGTGAATCTGTGTTCACAGAACCCATTCACAGAATGGGTAAGGTTGGAAGGGACCACAGTGGGTCATCTGGTCTAACTTCCCTGCTCAAGCAGGGTCATCCTAGATCACAGGATTACATCCAGATGGTTCTTGAATATCCCCAGTGAGAGAGACTCCATGCCCTCTCTGAAAAATCTATTCCAGTGCTCAGTCACCTCACACAGTAAAGAAGTTTTTCCTCATATTCAGGAGGAAATTCTTGTGCATCAGTTTCTTCCCATTGTCCTGTGTCCTATTTCTTAGCACAACCAAGAAGAGCCTGGTTCCATCCTCTTGGCACCCTCCCTTCGGATATTTGTATACATCGACGAGGTTTCTCCTCAGTCATCTCTTCTCAAGACTGAAAAGGCCCAGCTCCCTCACTTTAGATTTTGTCCTTCCCTTGCCTTTCAGAAAACAATACCTTAAGTGTGGGTAATGTTTAATACACTAATATTTTAGGCCATTTTTAAAATTCTAGTTCCTAGCATAGCACTTCTGCTGTCTCCAGGTCTCTTATTACTTATTTATTTTGCATTGCCATGAGATTTAACAAGATTTAAAGACACTCTGTAGACAGAAGTCAGTCATGTTTCTCTGTTGCAATGGAGTACATTAGCCCTCTTCACATTGCAAAGGATTGAAAGATTCATCAGCAGTAAAATGAACGTAAAAACTAATAGAACTGGATAACCGATAGACTCTAAATAATATGCAAAATAAATTCTCCTCTCTGCAGATTCTGATGCCTTTTTCTAGCAAGCCCAAGTGAATTTACCAAAATATCTGAATGGACTATTCACCACATTCACCATACAATATCTGTTTGAAAGTGAAGCTAAAGAATTCTCTTATTTTCTTTAAACCTTAACTTAGAAACAGCTGATGTTACCTTAATTAAATTTAGCTTTCCAAACATTATCAAATCTGTCCTGTCTGAGATATGTTATCCTGCCAAAACAGTCTCCAGTACCAATAAACTGAGCTATAAACTCATCAGCAGGAGAATCATACTGATGACTGTATGTTAGGATAAGGGGATTGTCAAGCATTCACTCAGCAAGAGAATATAGAATTAATGGCAGAAACCTGCAGCATTTTCTGCTTGCAAAAAAAACCCTGTTCATATATTTATAAACAATATTTTCCGTTTTCCCCTTCTTCTTTCTGTTTTAGCTCTAATGTCTTATTTGTAAGATAACTAGAGACATCGAGAAAATTGTGGTTTTATTCCCACAACAAGCATAACATAGAGGGGGAAATAAATCCAATTTAACTTAACTTAGTTTACCATATAAATTAAACTATTGCCTGTATAGTTCATCATTAGACCTTCATCTGTATCCATTCTTTCCTTCATGTGTTTATGAAATTAACCAGATTTACAACTACTAAAAGTATCACAGCTCACAGCCCACAAAGTGAGACCAAAAACTACCAGCATAAGAAGCTTTGCCAGCTTTGAGACACAGGAACACTGACTGTGAAAAAAGCAGGTTCTAGTGTGTGGCACTACTGTTGCCTTCCTCTGCAGAGGTAACAGTCGATGTGCTAAGCAGCCCTCAGAATGCCTGTGAAGCTGAGCCACTCCCAGGGGCTTTTACATGCCAAGAGGACATCTTCCAGCTGCATGAGAAAAGCAGACTGGCACAGCCAATGGTTCTGACCCAATCTCACAATATCCCTTAAACTGCAGAGCAACCTAAATCTGATATCACTTTCAGATACAAAAGACTCCTGGGCATATAAAAGCAAATTACATCAGTAGGCTACAAATTACTTTATTTTTCTGGAAAGGAAAGAACAAAGGGTAAGAAAATGCATTTTAAAAAAAAAGAAAAAAAAAAAGGAGTGGGAATTTTGTTTAAAGGAAAAGAAATGCATTTTAATGTGGTTGATATATAAGCCTCAGAAACTGACAAACTGCAGTGAAAACACATAAATTTATGAAATCAGAATCAAGTGAATTTCTATTTCTAAGCAAAACTAAATCAACCAGTTCTGACAGATGTGAAATGACCACCTTAACTGCATGCATTTAGCTAATGCTAGCTAGAACACGGATGTTAACACAAGGAAGAGAACTATTGTCATGAAGGAAACTGGAAAAGTTAGAATGCTGGAAATATATTGAGGAGACAGACAAGTGAAATGTCATTGGGAAATGAAAGTCAATGCAAAATTATTTGTACAGTGAAAGGAGAAGAAATACTGGGGAGAAATAATATTGACAGTAATTTATACACATGAAGAACTTGACATAAAACCAGAGGCAGGAAATGCCTTTTAATTGTTAGCAATAAATACTGGCAAGAAGGTCATTACAATCAAACCAGGTAAGAAAAGAGTAATACAATATTAATGAGAGAGGAAGATCTCCTGCTGTTACCCTGTTACTTTTTCCCCCTCTACCACCCAGAAAATCTGCTGACAGCCTGTTTCAATTAAAACTACTTCTTGAAACAGAAGTCCTAGTCTTGTTACAAAAAACTCCTGTTCACATTCCCCATCAGGGACACACCAGCCAGGAAGGCCCAGGTTGGCTGGGTAATATTCCAGCAGTGAGAAGAGTGCTTAGTTATTTGTTACCATGCATTACATAAAGACTCTGAACTAGAAACAAAAAAGAAACCGCAAAAAAACCATTCTGATTAAGAGACATCATTAAGATAAGTGCTTGTTTTTAAGGTGTAATGATCAAAGAGAAAATCACTTGCTTACAATTACAGGAACGTAAGTTAGATAATCAAGTAAATTTCCTGGATCAGAGGTAATTAAAAGTAGCTTGGTTAGAGAAAAAAATTGATACAATATGTGCTTTATAGCAGCACAGTATAAATTTCAGCAGTTCATAATATGATCCCTATGGAAAAAGTCCAGTTGGAAAATTCAGTCTTGGCAAAATCTAGGTGTAGTCCAAAAAGCTTTTCTGTTTCTAAAACATATGGTTCACAATCGTACAAATACTGGTGTAATGACATTCTTTCTCTGATGTTTTGCAGTATAAAGGCAGACATCAGTGGTTATCTTCAGAGGGGATATGAGTACTGTGCACAATAAAATGGTCAATAGAGAAGTTCGTTAATTAGATCATTTTCTATTTAATGAGTGGTTGATAATGAGAATGGCTCTGCGACCTTCTGATTCTAAGAAAAATAGAGGACTCTACTCTGAAAGTATTTTTTTATTTCAGCAAATTATCTGTTGTGCAATTTCAGTCAGGATGTTCGTGTACCACTGGAAGGCAGATACTAGCAATCAAGATGAGAAAATGCAGGCAGAAGTGTAACTATCATCTCTCACTAGTCATGACAGTTTTTGCTACAATGAAAAGTGTAATAGGATACATAGATAATATTGGATTTCTTGTTTTGATTTTACATTTTTTACTTGTTCAGTGAAGTGCAATAAAGCCAAGAAGAGACAAAATGACTGACACAGAGAGTTCAAACTTATCTAGTTCTTTCAAAGTCCTGATTTCTCTCAAATATCTACAAGTAGGGGAAGCAGGAAAGGAAAATTAGACAATGTTGTTTCTTTGCTAAGAGACAGTCCCTAGGTCAGAGAATTGCCCTTTATAAGGCAGCATATGATGCAATAAGAAAAGTAATTTCTAGAGGCACTTTCAGGGATTCAGGTTGAGTTTTGTAACACCCACTGTGGGAACAGAAGTCTCACTAATAAAGCCCAATAATGTACATTGGAAAACAGGAAAGAAAAACACAGCACTCCAGAACTGAAACAAGCCAAAATACTACTGTTTCTGTGACTCAAGGGATATGCAAACTGTAACCCTTATCATAGCCCCATGGCCAAAGCTCTAATACACAGAAGAGATTAAAAGTGATGGGTTTTTATGAGAGGGAGAGTGTAAAAAGCAAGGGTGGACCCTCCCGTGAAAGAGAGGAAATTAAAGGTGATAGGTTTTTCAGGATCAGCCCTGAGGAAAATAACTTCATAGAATTGATTCTCTTATGCTCTATCACTACACAGGAGGCTGAGTAAGGAAAGAAGAGCTTTTAGTCAGCTCTGTACTACATTTGTAAGCCTGTTCAGGACTCAATATGCTCCTGCTGTAAACTAATGGCTTTCCAGATGTGTTTCCAAGTCACAATTTTACACATTACCCGATGCCTGTCCTTCCCAGGATCATGTGCTGCTGCCTCTCATGGCATTTCATGCACATGCTGAACATACTGCCCATTGCCAAGTTAATTCAATTAATTAAAGCAGCAGCAAACTTATTTTCCCTAAGGAAAAGGAAACTCTGTCCTACTGAGACAGCAAACTGAACTGGTTCAGAGAAGAGCTGTCAGTGAGTTGCCACTAGAAGGGAGTGGGGTTGTCCCTTTTGGCAGTGAGGAATCATGAGCTTAGCTCAGCTGTACGTACCTTCAGCTAGCAGTGCGCTCAGCAGCAATGCTCCTTGCAGAGAGGGCATTTTTAAAGGCCTTTTCATTCTTCTTAAAGAACCTTTACACAGAGAAATAGAGAAAAAGCAGTTAATCAAGCCAAGCCCAAATAGCTCCCAGATGCTCTAACCAAAACACTTACAAAGGCAATCTTTGCTGCTGCTGACCCCAGACAGACGACAGCTCACAACTCGAGCCCTTGTTCTTGGTAAAATTCTTCTGTACAAAAGGAAAATGCATTGGATACTATTTTGCTTTTAGTTTAGAACAACACTCAAGGATCTTGGTGGACCACAGCTACTGAAATAAGGACTAAAGAGTAGCTTACACTGTTAAGCTTCCTCTTTACAATCAACTAAGTCACCAGCCTCTGGCGTCTCCATCTCTCCATTTAGTAAACTCTGCATTAACAGATTAACACAGGTGTGTTCTATGTATTAAGCTCTAGATACTTTTAAGTAAAATGCCTCAAAACAGTTCAGGTTCAAACCAGGAGAAATTATTTGAACAAAAAATCTTAATTTTTCCTCAAAGTTCTCCTTGAAGATAATCATGATAAAACCTCTTAGACAACACCACATCAATAAAAATGTTTAAAGTACAGATATTCAATGTCCTTGCTATGTAAAAATCTTATTACCAAGAAAAAAATTTCATAAGAACTGGGAAAGAAATTGGAAGGTAAAGGGACATAAATGTTATTATCAAGAAGGAACATATAAATGCAGAGTTTGAAGATAAAAAACATCTTTTCAAGTAACTCATCTGGATCAGTTAAAGCCTAGCCAATATATTTACAGTTTCACATACATCAGTTGGGCAGCATTTCCTTCTGTACCAACATCAAAGCCGACAAAATTGGCCACATGTATCAAAATAACCACAGGTAGCACCAGTCACACTGATGCCTTTTGCTTGCATGTTTCTATTCCATGAAACCACTTGCTTTCATTCCTGTTAATGCCAGCATTTCTGCATTACACAGAGCTCATCAAATGCTAAATGAAAGCCAGAGTCACTTTCCTGTCATGTTGTTAAGATCATTACAGAGAATTAAGGAGGGTTTCAGCACGAAATACGTATATACAAACATTTCATATTTAAAAACTCTACAAATCTCACTGAACTAACACCCTACGGGCACTCAAAGTCATACACATATGCTACCAAGTGGAAAAAGCACAAATTCAAACCAGCAGACAAGGGAGTGGAATCACCTTAAATTGCTGCTATAAGAATCATCCTGACATTGCTCTTCTTGAAAGTCATGCTCTGAGTAGCCTGTAACAGCTGCACAGAGGTAATCAAATTTTTCAATCTAAAATAAGTTGGTCCTGTACAGTGAGAAACTCTTTTTATGGAAAGGTGTATATGGGAATGGTACATAAAATCCAGAATGGCCTTGGAAAGTACAAGTTGAGTTGTACATTATCATGGGGAAAATGGCCCAGACAGCAGAGACTTTAGATCCTGCAGTATTCAAACGCAGTTCCTCACTATTCCTCCTCATGCAGCACTTATCACTGCCAAGGGCAGAGCGAGTCATGGACAAAAGGCATCCCCTTGAAGGATAAGATGAAAGTTTTGCCAGTGGATAAGGAAAAACACATGCTGGAGCACTTCAGGCACCTTTTTGTAGTTTACTGCAGTGGAAACACCTTCCAAATCTGAAGCTTAGAAGTGCTCCCAGATTCCTCTCCCACACTAAACTAACACATCCTCCAGCTACTCTTTTCTTTGGCTGAAAAATCCATCCTGTAATAACTTAGCAACCTTTGAACATGTGACAACAGGAAAACTTTTTCTCCTCAGTTTTGCATATGATCAATATTGCAAATTGTTTGAGGCTTTTATCTACAGGATTTTTACCCTACCATTACAATATAGAAGCATGGAGACAGTAAAGAAAGGTATTGCAAGTACAGATGGCAGTCCTAAGGTGAGACAGGATGAAGATCTGGATTCCGTCATTGTATTTTAATGGACTAGATAAGCAGGCTGCTTATTCTGGGTTTTTCCCACATAATCAGTAACAGCACATTATTTTATGGAGGTTCAGCTTGAGGCATTAAAATGTGATTAACTGCTTAATACCCCAAAGTATGAACTGAATAAAATAAGGGTAAGAAATTAAAGGTGGTGGATATCCAATCTGGGCTTCAGATGCTCTGTGTCCCCATTGTGGTTTTGTGTGCATAAGCTGAGATCAGAGCCTTTGTTTGAATTCCAGCTTCAGTGCTTTAAGAGCTGTGAAGCTTCTAGGACATAGGGTCTTGACAATCTCTAGTTACCAGAGGGAAACCATCCCATTGCCCCAATCACTTATATGAAGGGAAGTAAGAAAAAGTGCTTTGGGGAGCTGATCCTTATTGCTACTGAGTTCTTTGTTGTTGTTTTTCAGATCTAGTCTTTCTTCACACTATGCCTCTGGGCAACAGCAAACTCTCTTGCCAGTCATATGCAATTGCTGCCTTCTCCCAGAGTCCCCAGCACTTCAAAGCAGTATATTGGAACAAAAGATTAGTATGGAAAGATACATATATTTTTATGTGACACCAATTCTTTAAAACATTCCAAACAGTTCTCCCAAAATCCCATTTCAGCCGCTGATTGCATATTCATGATTATAAATATATTCATTGAGGTTTTAGTTGTAGTATGTTCTCCAGAGGTTTTTTTTTCTTATAAATTCACCTACACTATACTAGAGATAATTCACAGAATTCCCCTTTTTCCAAATTTATGAGAGGTGTTACTGTGAAAAACAAGCTTATTGAGCAGTCCCCGTCCCTCATCCTTCCACACAGCTTCTAACTTAGTATCAGAAACAATAATATAGATATACTGCTGCCAGAGTCCAGATAAGGCAATGTTTTCCTGATCCTCAAAGTCATGATTTGATTGATAAGATATGTTTCAAAGATTTTTTTTCTTCATACTGACTTGAAAAAAGTATTTGACACAAAAATCTGAATGGAAAATACATCTTTATCTTCCTGGATGTTTCTTACACAATCTCCAAGATTCTGATCTAAGGTTCTGTTCAAATATAGAGGTGTTAGAGGTCCAGAGGCACATGCTGCTGAATTACACTTCACAAATGTTTTCTTTGTTGGTCTTCATAACCACTTCATTTTTGGCTCCAAATGCCTCAGAATTATTCAGGCTTTGTTAAGTAATTGCAGATATGGAGACAACCGACTTTGCACTAAGATAGGAAGGTCCTGTGATTATGGTGTAGGAATGTGATCAGGAAATGTGCTTCAGCAGGCAACAGTGCTATAGATTTTCAGTCAATTACAGTCTAAGCTCTTGAAAGATAAGCTCAGAAAGCTGCCTAAAGATAGGTCCTTGCTTTAACATTTCCTTCATGTCAGTTCCCCTCATCTGTTAAATAGAGGCAACATAATTTCATTACAGAGACTTACAAATGCAATTTTTCAAGGCTAGTTCTTTTTATACAGTTATTATGTTTCTTCAGCTTACCTGAGGGTATACATACAATCTCCATGCCTTTTAAGACTGCTGCACCTTGCATTCAGGAAACTCTTGTTGTGTAGATAATGGAATTCTAATAAATAAACAAAGAATTTGGTTTCCATTTCCACAAGGGACATGCAACTTCAGACTATTAGGCCAGTGTCTTTGAAAAGCTATGAGTAAGTAAGTAATACTCATTTGTTCTTCTTATCCTATCTCAGAACATCCTCTAAAGTTTTCAAAATCTTAATATTATTAGACTGTGTTAATTCTAATATTAAGTCTAACATTACTATGTTAGACTGTGCAGAAGAATTTTAGAACTGAAATGCTTGCATGTGATATGTTCTTACAACAGGTATGAATCTGGACTGCATTTTAACTACCACCTTTGCCACATCTACGAATATGGGCTCCCATATGCACCTATACAGAATTTATAAATATGTCCAATGTATGTGTCTGAATAACGCACATGCATGAATCATGTTATCGTCCCAAATTGTCCCAGTGGGTGAGAAGCAAGTAGGTAGATTTTTTTCAGATATTGGCATCAGCTGGAAATATGAGGAAAATTTGTGGCAGTCAGATGATTCTGAGTCCATTCCTTTCCAGCTTACATATTAATTGTGAGCTGAGGAGATTTTCAGCTATTAAAATATGACCACGCAGCACATCACAGGATTAATTTAACGTCTCAAAAGTCTCAGCAACATTACTTAAAGATAAGCACTCAGAAATATACATCCAAAGTCTTTCTTTTCTTTATACAGGAACATTGTAAACCAGCAGTTTCTGCAGCAGATTTGTATCTGAGCTATGTATACCTGTGTATTTCTGTGTTTACCCTTTCTATTTGTTAGGACATCCATTAAAGCAAGGGAACATGAAAGAAGGACCTGAGACATTAATCTCAGGACTCCAAATCACAGGCATGACATTGACTTTTAGTATTTAAAGGCAATTGAAAACCTGTTCCATCTCCATAACACTTTCCATCATTCAAAAAATAACATAAAATTTATAATAGATGACAAACAGACATTTGCTAAAGGAATATGTCAGGAAAGATCAGAGGTAATTTTGTGTTTTCCACCCCTGCAGCAGAGCATAAGGATATCAACCTAGGCACTACTCATGCTCCTGTAGATTACTGAGAGGACGGATGAAGGAGAATTTCCTATGCTTTTTTCTTCTACTCAGCTCCTAAAGTCTTCATAAGCCTTTACAGATGTTGAAAACCATGGTCCAAATATGAAGTTACCAACCCATAATAAAATCAATCATGTCTTATATAAGGGTTTGCTTTGCAGTCACACCCCATACTTACTGCATAAGCCTGTGCAGTACAAAGTATCCAAGTAAAGCTGCTGTAAAGGAGGAGGCTGGATGCACTTCATTCTTCCACCTCATTTCTCCTTCACTGTTCAAAAATCGCACCCCCTTGGTCACACTTACTGCATATTTCAGGACCAGTCATAAGAAATTCACCTGCAGGTTTGGACTTTTATTTTTCTTCCTACACTTTAGTGTGCAAAAGACTAAAAGAAATCTAAAGCGTTTTCCAGGCCCTGATGGGCAATCACCTCTGAGGTCGAACAACTGTTGAGACAACACAAAGTACATCCTTGCACATGAATTTAGTCTGAGTTAAACAAGATCTCTAGAACAAACTATAATTGTAGGAAGAACTAGTTATGTATAACATCGTTATCCATAATTAATGCCTTGAGAAGTAACATCAGCTTTACCGCATCTTTAAGATCCCTTCTGACACAAACCATTCTATGATTCTGTGATCATCTAAGGGACTCTCACTGTATAGCACAATTCTAAGACGTGACAAAACTTGTCATTGTCAGCTCTACTTCAAATAGAAAAGTAAACATTTCTGAAACTCTAACTGTTTTTTGATCTGAGAACTTTCCAATTTTGTCTACTGTGGAAATATGAATCAATCTGGACATTTATAAGAAAGGAGAGATATTGGTGCATCCTAAAACTACCTTATATCTGACAACCCAACTCAGATATTATGACTTATATTAAAAGATAGTTTATCATGGAAAATGATATGTCACCATTGATGTATAACAGCTAAATGATGAAATGCTTGAACTCAAGTCTCAAGTGAATGCTGGCTTGCCATAGGTTCTAGATAACACAGCTGCTTCACCTCTGTCTCATAACTTCATTTTTTATATTCCACACCAGCAAAAAAAAGCAAAATTCTTTCATTTTATTATTGCACTGATACTACTGGGCGACCCCATAACCCAAATCCAGTAGCTTAAATCCAGCAAAGTGTACAATCAGTATAAGGAAAATTAATTTTATCATAACATTGTATGATAAACAAAGTGATGTGTTGTAAGTTGAAAAAGAGAAACATTACAATTACAATATACAGAAAGGATTATTCTCCTTTGCAGATACGGAGTTCCTGAATCTCTGATGAATGGTGAAGGAATAAACTACACTGTCTTCCAAAAACTCCCACCTTAAGTAGTGAATTCCGGTGCAACAGAGAAAATCCATCGTCTGAAAGAGCAGCAGTTTCTCTAATAAAGTGATCTTCTCTATACCACTTCAAGTAGAAGTCAAATACTGAAGTATAAGATAAACTGTATCAGTCAAATTAATATATATTAATATATATTATATAATGCATACACACATTAAAGTGAAGAACATCTTCCCTGTTTTAAGATGTTGCAGAATCATTTTCTATACAAAACAAACAAACAAACAAACAAAACCAGTACCACAAATTAATTTTAGACTGTTAGGAGGGCTTAGTATTAAAAGGGAAGGTAAATGTCTTATTAAAAATTTACCAATTTTTATTTTCATTTATCAGTACAAATGCAGTCATCTTGATGAGTCAATATATATATAATATTTCAATAATACTTATCTGTAATATGACTGCACAGAAATCAAAATTGGGATGAATAAAAGTAGACCAGAATTATTCAAGTAATGATTGGAGTCATGAATGTTGCACTGAAATTAGAAAGACAAAATGGACTGCCTCAAACAACAAACACCTAAGTTTATTGCTGGTCTATTGTATATGTGGTATTTTCTAGGATAAAGGAAAACATTGTGGCACAGCTCAGTTGAGAAAATAACTTCAGAATGCAGCTAGATGCCCAAGCCAATGGCAGTGGGTGAGTTCTGCCAATGTTGTCTGGTTTTTTTCTAACTTAACCACAACTCAAAGTAGCTAAATGCTCCTCTTATCTCACTCTGAAAATACAGTTAAACAAGGAAACCAAAAATTGTCTCAAAAATCAGTCCTTGCCTTCTCTTACATTCTAGAAACTTCAGGTAAAACTGCAGTTTTAAGGCATGCAGAAGAATGGTCTACTTAGAAGCACCAAACCATCCTTCTTCAGTATTGTCATTTCAAAAATGATTTGCAATATTGTGATGATACTCATCGAATTATTTCTGTTTTGCAAAATATATCCTCTTTTTCACAGAGTTGCTTGGAATTATCCATTCACAGGGAACATAAATTAAGAAGAAACAAAGGGAACCAAATAAGCCAAACTCCATTTTCTTAAATCCAGCAAACAGAACAATCCATCATTATCAAGTTAAATTCCCTGACTGAAAAATAAAAACCTTATTATCTGGTGTTGCCCATATAAATTAATTTTTAAATTGATGATTTAGAGATATCAGTTTGAACACACTGAAATATTTATGGGCCCATTACAAAGCAAACTAATTATTTAGAGTTCCTTTCACTGGAAACAGGAGACCCTTTATATCCATTGCACACTCAGATGCTGTCTCTTCTTATCATATCCTTCACTCTTTTCAATTTTTTACATCTTCTTTTCAGAATATTTCCATGTTCTCTCTAATCATTGGAATATTAAAACATTTCCTGGTCATAAACGATTTTTTAAGCAGAGCTTCTTACTTGTAGGGCAGAATCTAGAGATTAAAATGAGACAGAAACACTCTTGGAAATCATATGAGAGTCTTCGGTTAACAAAAGAATAGGTGGTACTTATTAACATATGTCCTCCTACAAGCCTCTTTTCTGGAACAGTCACAAAAGATATGCTAAGAAAGCCCCAAATGATGGATGCCCTGCAGGGACTAAGGGAACAGTTCTCATTGCTGTGTTCTTAAACTGTTTTTTAATGCTACCACAGTTTTGACCTTCCTCTGCGGTAGGATGCGCATTTCTATCAAGCACTGCTATGAAAGAACATGGTCATCAAAGAGATCGTTCATGTTATTTTACCACAGATAACTCTGAATTTCTATTTCCACAAGTGAAAAGCTAGAGCTGCATAACAATTTTCTGTATACTCAGTATAAATACTTGGAATTCATTGTCTCTCACATGTTGATACACAGGGTAGAAAGGAAAAAATGTGAAAACAAAGTCTTGGCTTTTCACAGTACAAGTAACCAAAAAGCACAATATTAGGATGCAGAGAGGAGTCTAACTAGCAAAAAAATAGAGCTGCTAGATACAGTTCGGGTATCATATATGTTACTGACACAGCCACCAATGAGTTTAAAAAACAAAACAAAAAGAAAAGCAACAAACAAAACCAAAAAACAACCAAAACAGTATTTATTCTCATGGAAACACTACTGGACCATCCTTTCTGCCCATTCTTGCTGCATCAATTCCAATACCAGGAGTTTGATTCGAGCCTCAATTCTGAAAGCTCTCAATACATGCAGAACGTCTATATATAAGCATAAAACAAAGTTTGAAGAGCAAGACTTGAGACTGCCTTGTTTATAAAACAGCCCACTTCAGAACAGCCAAGTGGAATTCCCTGGTTACTCAGGTTTTTCACAAACAGGATGTTGCTCAGATGCTGCTGAAGAGTAGTGTTGCAATTCATCAATTAAAAGGAGTTGGTGCCGTCAGCCTGTTATTTGGAGATGCGTGACCAGCCACTCTGCCCTAGTTGACTACAAAAAAAGAAGCTTTCACCACCACACTGACTCTCCAATTCCATCGTTTCAGTCTTAAGTGACTATTGAGTCATATCTCAGGAACTGTAAGAAACAGCCAAGCAGATGCGCTCAGTCAGCCTTGTCAGCTTTTCCCTTGTGCAAATCCAAATGTATCAAAGTTTGATTAGCACCGTACATAAAAAAGACCATCTGCTAACAAACCAAATGCATGTCTCACTGCAGAAAAGGAGCAAAGAGCTATTAGATAGCTGCAGTGCTGAAATGAAATAGAAGAAAGAAATTGTCATTTCTCTCAAACAACCGTGTGCCCAGAATAATATGGTAAACTGTGAAACCAACACAGAAAAGGTAAAATCACACAATCAGAGCACTTTTTTTTACAGTCAATTTTTGCTTTATGCCAAAACACAGGAAGTACTGCTGCTGCAGTTTTCTAATCAGATTAAGGAAATCCTTTATTCACTGGATAAAATGATCTTGATTATTTTTTTAGTTAATCCTAAACAATTTAGATTAAATTCCTAAGCCTGCATCTGCTTAAATTCCTGCTGAAAAACTTTTGGAACACCCTTTTTAGCCATATGCTTAAATGGATAATGTAAGGTCACATTCAGCACAATTCTTCAATGAATGGTATAAAATCTTTTCACAACTCTTGGTGCTTTTGAAATATTGGCTTGGGGTGAACAGGAAAAAGAAAAAAAGGTCTTCACATCAATTTTGGTTCTGTTTATCCAACAGCTATTGCTCCATAAAAATTGTTAGGAAAACACAGAATTTGGAGTGATATTTCCTTCATCCCTGCAATATCTATTACTTCATGAAATAAATGACCCTGCAAAAATGTCAATTTATATATTGTGAAACAAGTTTTAATTTAGGCTTCTTGTCACAGTACAGAGCAATATCATAATTAACGATGTGAAACTGGTAGCTGAGATGTCATTACACATGGGAATGTCACATTGAATCAAGTTAAACTAGCCACTAAAAAAAATTCAACGCTGGAATATTAGTTTTTATACGCACAGTATATCAAATAAATCTTTGACAAGCCAAAAAATGGTATGGATTAAATATGATATGGGATGAGCAGCTTTGGAACATGGCTGGCCTGGAATCTCAAAGTGCCAGCAAATCAAGGCCTGTGGGTAAGTCAGGCTATTTATTTGCCAAGCTGACCTACTTCTATTACCCTTATCTTTCTTCTGAATACCATTTACAAGTCTTTCTGTCACAGCAAAAGACAATGTTAATTCATCAGCAGTCTCATGTAGTTTTCTAAGAAGGTTGCATGCCTCCTAAAGCTGTTTTTACAAGGATTTATAGGAAGTGCTCTGAGCTGCTCAAAACACCTTTATCCTGTTACCAGCAAGCTTTTTTTTTTAGATCAAATTGCAGTATAACTAAATATTAGGAGTTAAATCTAATAAATATGATGCCAGATTTAAAAATCATTTCATTGTTATTTATCATTACAGAAATAAACTTGTTAGTGCCATAAGTTACTCCTCATCTAAAAAGTCACTAACGAATTTTTAAGACATCATAACATAATTGAATCTGCCTGATATTCTGGAAGAATGCAATCTTCTAGAACTAGCTAAGAGCTACATAGCCCATTCCCCTTGTGGCTGTGTCCTTAGAGTTCCTATGGGTAGGTAGAGGAGGTGTTGGGGCATGCTTACTCATCAAAATTCCCAGCCCTGGAGACAGAAGTGGAATTTACACTAGGAATCTGAGCTGTTGCTTTTGTAAAAGTAATTTATGGCTTATCTTTATTCCATTGTATTCAGTACATCTTCCCTCGAACAGCACACATTATTCATTGACTAACTGGAACAGAACAAAGTCATTTAAAAACAAACAACTACAAAATATCCAAGTTTTACTTATTATATATGCATCAGCTTATGGCAGGAAACAATTACCTGTCTACTATTAGTGTGTTCTGATATAGAGCTGTTCTTATAGCAACAAATGAGCACATATAAGAGCTATTGCAGCACTTATCCATGTTGGTGGCTTTTTGTTCCATTTTTCAGATGATTTTTTTTCCCTTTAATAATCCTCCCTTATTAATCTTCTTTTGTTTAAACTTTATTTGTATGTTTGAATTGAAATCTCCCCCACAAATATGGACTGCACTCCCATGAAGAGTTTCTCTAGCCACTCATGCTTATGCAATCAGACTTTGCAGCTACTGGAAAGCCTGACTGCTACCTGGAGATGTAACCAGGCAAATTTCGAACTGGTTTGTTTGGACAAAAACTTCAGTGAGGATTCAATCTCATGGGCTTCCTCCTGACTCTCCCCTCATATATCCAAACATTTCCACAGATTTATATTTAGAAGCCCACACTGCTCCCACTGCAATCATCAGCTGCTTTAACCAGAAAGAGCTGTTAGCTGCAAAGCTAAGCATACAGCAGTCACTTCTCCACTGTTTTATAGATTCACCTTTAGGCAGTATAAATATTTAACAAGGATGTTTTGGGAGCACCCCTATGGAGAGTGCTTTCTTGCCTCTCTCTTTTCCAACAGATATTTAACTTTCCACTCATGCAACCCTGATTCCCTGCATCTTGCACCCATGACTTAGCTGTAAGGACCTCTTTGGTACAAACACACTCAGGCAGGACTCATGGCTCAGGGAACATCTGAGAGTCCATCTGGCCCATAGCACTGTTTGCTGCCTTGATACACAGTTCAGCTCCTGAATTTGTAATATGATCATGGCTTTGTGTGGGAAATTTGTGTAAAAAGTCACATTAATGAAATGCACAACGGTGCTAAGTGATGGTATGAAAGTAACTGTACAAATAGATGCTTTTTATTCTATTAAAAAAGGCAATTTTTCAGCAGTAATTTTATTTTGGCTCACATATAATCCCATTTTGTTGATCATAAGGGTTTCAACACTACCCATGCAGTCCTGTAGATGACTGAGGAGAAAGGAGAATTTTATTTGCTTTTTCTTCTAGTCAGCTCTTAATGTTTTTACATGTTTTTAGAGACATCACTGCAATAAAAGGTAAGATAAGAACAGTTGTATGTATACTTGAAAAAACTATTTCATGCTGTGCATGCTGTCTCAGGTCACCAGTTATCTAACTTGTATTTATTTATACTCCAGGGGACTTTTCTTTTATTCTTTGTTTCTGTAGGAAGGAGCAGTTAAAATCAATCAATCAAAATTTTCTCTGATTTTAGCATACTAGCACCAAAAGAGGGGCGTAAAGAAAGGCAAAGGGATGGGATATCACAGCACATCACCACTAATATCATCTCTAGGGAAGACTTGGTGCACTACTGTTGCTTTCCTCTTTCCCCTGTGAATATAGGAAATGTAGATTTGTAGGGAAAGGATATACTGAAAATGAAAGGCATAACCTTGTGTTCACAGATAGGATGCTAACCTCATTTGATGCTCCCCTTTATATCCCACAGTCCTTATTCCTTAAATATGTAAGGAGAGGTTGAAGCCGTTACTTCTTTCTTAATTACCTTCTCTCTAACCTTTTAAAAAGGGGGGCTGGGGGGAGGATGGAGAGGGTTGGCAAGAGAAATGTGCCTTGATTTGCACTATAATGGTTTTCATTCCTTAAAGTAGTCCTGGGCAGGTATTGGACAGGTAGGCTTTTAGAGTAGTCATTAATTCCGTACTTGAAATATCTCACTATGGAGCAGGAAAATGCAAAAAACAAAGAACCTCACTGCTCACTGCAGTAAAGACATCATGAACAGTCTCAAAAATCAGCAAAGTTTCTAGGGCATGCAAGGGATAACGGATCATAAGAGTGTGCTTTGTATTAGGCAGCCTGCCTTCTCCTCAAGTACCATACAATTGTCAAGTCTAACAAAGGTTAGCATTTGGTTCAAGTGACTAGATGAAAGTGAGGCAGGTCACCTTGCCAATCTGAAGGCATTTATGGTAAAACACTGGCAGCCCAATTTTTAAGGTGAGGGAGGAAAAGGAAGAGAACATATTCACTTAGAAATTCAATGTTATTCAATTCATATACCCAAGAGAACATGGACACTGTATAGAGGTCAGCTCTGTGCCAACCACTGCAAACTGGAAAAGGCTCAGAGACTAAATTATTCTCTTTGTATGCTGAGATGCAGAAGCTATGAGGAAATATTAAATAGTTATAAATAAGGATTAAAATAATATTGTATCAAAATATCAACTCTTTCAAAGGGCATCTGTTGGCCAAAAAAAGGCAAGTTTGACTAACACCCTACCAAAAAACCAGCCAAACAAACAAAACAAAAAACTCCACCAAACACAGCAATTCATGCTATCAAGGCATTTTAGAGAGAGACTGAGTAACAAGATCTGGGCCATGAAGAGCCTCCAGTCTCAGATGACAGTTATACAAACCAGGACAAGGTAATGGGAGAACAAAAGTGTGAGATACACATAAAGTATCATTTCAAAAAACAGGTAAAGCCCAAATATCAGTTCACTTCTGTTGAATGGAAAAGTCCCTCCCTACCTCCTCCCCTCCATGATTTTTGCCTCACATCCTTACAACCTATCACCGCTCCTGCATCAGCTTCTCTTCTGGCAGAATCAGAAAACTTGGAAGGGACTTTTGGAGGTCGTCTGATCCAGCCCATAAATCTCTCTCCACTCCTTCCTCCAAGATAATTTGGCATATTGCAATGCCAAATTGCAATGCCAATACCTAAAAACAAAAAAACTAGAAGTTTTTTTATCATCTTAATGGGTCAGACCACATCCCAAATGGAACCTCTGAGGTCAGATCTTGTTGCAAGGGTAGGACCCCAAAACTGGGAGACAAGCAAGATTCCTGCTTCTGTAGCCAGCATTTTAAATTCAACTACACACACAGTTATCCCATCCTCTCTGATCCGCCCCTTGTGGAATATTACTACATTAGTTTTAAATTTGTATTTTTCTTCTGTTTCTAGTAATCTAGCTGAGTAGGTTCAGGGAGGTAGTGCATTGTGTGACTCTGAAAGTATGCTGTCAGAAGTGTTCTTATTTTGCTCTGCCCCAGGAACTCTCCTCTAGCTAGGCAAACAGACATGTTTACTGATGCTGCAAATGAGAGATTAAAGATCCATGAGATTTGTCCCCCTAAATCTCATAGGTATGGTTCAAAAACCCTATTGCATGACTCTTGAGGTTATTTTCCTCTAGCACATGTTTCTGTATCTAAGCTCACTGCTCTTTGAATGACCTCACTAGAAGCACTTCAAGGGATTTTCTCTGGTGCTACACTTCTGATATAGCCAAACCATGAGGGATTGCACTGGGAGCCAAGCCAAAGTAGGTGCTACAACCAGCCACTGCTACATGCTGCGACTGCATGACTCTTATCTGCTGTGAGCATTGCTTTCCTTTTGATTCCTTTGCTTTAAAGATGTGTGGATATTTACTGGCTTCTTGTTGTTGTTTTTATCAATACCCATTACTATCTTACTTTTACCATAACTAAAATGCATTTTAAAGGAAGGGGAATTTTAGGCAAATAAATTTAATTCTGCCTTGCCCATGATTCAACATTTACTTTTCCCTTCTTTTAAGGGCATCACACTGGGCTCTCAATTCCATTTTCAAGCTAATCTCAGACAAGTACCGGTTCTTACCCTTTCCCAGACAGGTGGCCAGCCAAGAGATTTTGAAGCATTAGTGCTCAACTCATTTAGACTTCCTTCAAGACAGAGTGATTTCTGGGAGGGAACTCAACCTCTATGACCTCCCACTGCACAGTACTTTGCTGCTAATCTCTCTGCCACCAGTCCTTGAAACGCAATTTTGCATAATCTGCACCGGGCAAAAGGAATTACAAATATTCCAACAAGCCTGTTGCTCTACTTCTGCAATCAAGTTACAATGTTGCTTAGTTTTTATCCAAGTATTTTCATCCACCTTTATGTACAGATAAAGCTCTATATATTTATACATTTTATCTGCATATATATGCAGATGCATTTTTACGTGGCTGAAAAGACAACTCATTTAAAGACAATGGTAATAAATTCAGAAGCTTAAATAAAAAAATATTAAAACAGCCAAGGCATCCAATACTATATAATGGGAAGGTGAAATTTGAATTGAAAATATTTACACTTTCTTCAGTATGTCACATACACTAATCTGTAATAATCCTAAAATCACAAGATAAGAATGACATTAGTGGTTTGAATGAATACTGACCTCTGACTCCTACTTTCATAAATCCCAACTGCATGTTGGAAGTTCTGGAGGCTCCAGCTGCAGCTCTTTAAAACATGTGGCTCCTTCTCTTCAAATTACCAGCAGTCCCTTGCAGAAGCTGCAGAAGAGATCACATCAGTGCCTCAGCTGCCCCAGTATATAGAGCACTGCCACCTGGTAAGAGGCCAGCACAGCCACACAAACACTGATAGCTCTAAATAAGAACAGCTGAAAAATGAATACATATTACTTCAGCTGCTCCTGCCAGGGAATTGGTAGCTTTTAACTGAGAGCTGTTTGTCTTAAACTACCACAGATGGATTTCTCCAACTGCAGGAAAGGTGACTGCTGTACTTGGTGGTGTTACTTTATAGTGGGTGACTTGTGATACTCAGGCCTGTCAAATGTTACATAAGGTTTCAGTGATAACATATACCATAGCTGTGCTGTATTTGAGGATACTTTGCCATTTGAAATCAAATATGGGAAACGCTGCCACAAGAGCTCAAGGGTCAAATAGGATCATGCCTTTCTTGTAAGCTTTATATACCCCTCTCCTATGTGCACTATGCTTCAGCAGAACTGAGCAGAACCTTGCATGCAGGTGTCAGGGCTGAGGCTGGGGCTGCCCAAGAGAAGCTGGAAAGGAACTGAAGGAGCAGTGGATGTCAGATGTAGTCTAAAAAGTAAAAAGCAAGGAAGAAATGAGAAAGCATCAAAGGGAAAGTGCAAGTGAACAAGGAAGAACAAGCTGTCAAAGGATGACTTGTTTGATTGCGGATGTTGGTGTTTCCACTAGTTTCACCACAGTGAGTCATAAATGGTCAGCAAGAATGGTTCTCTCTCAGGTTTTGTTCAGAAATCCAGACCAGTGCTACAGCAATAAGAGCAAATTCACTCTAAGGCTAAGAATTGCATTCATATTCCAGCCACCTCCTTTCAGAAGGGAAAAAAATGGTGTCTGTCTTGAGTTCAAGAGTTTGACAGTAACACTTAAATGCTCTACAAGTAGCACACTGTGCAGTTAGAGCTGCAAAGGAAATATGGGGATTCTCACACAGCTTTGGACTGATAGTGGCAGCACTCTGGCGTTTTACAAAACTAATGGAGAAAGGCAAAACAGAGAGAATCTCTTGCTGTTTTGGAAAAGCACAGCCAGAGAAGGGGTTACTTTTCAAGAGAAAACAATAAAATAGTGTTTGTAATATATGCTGATAATAGAAGAACTGCTTAATCCTGTTCATAGGTCTCATAGCTTCTAAGGGAATTTAAATAAGTTAGTGAGGTTTAACATTCTTCTGGGAGATGAGCCTGTGTATAACCTTGTATTTAATAATTAAAAGTCTTTTTGATAGGGCCCAGAAAATTGATTATAGTAAATTACAATCTGAACAACCACACACTTGACTCTATGAATAATGCAGGAAAACTTCAAGACCAGACTTCTCATGTCTGGATGGTCTACTGAGGATATGGGGCAATGGAGGACTTGGCTGAATAAATGAGAACGACATGCTCCTGAAGAAGAGCTTCACTCTCCTCCTCATTAGCACTAACCACAGAGTGGCAAAATGTGCATAATTTCAGCAATAATGTGAATGGTATACTACTAATAAAAGAAACTTAATCCCTGGGCTGGGTTGAATGTCTAAAGAAGAAAAAAACTGCCAGAAAATTTAGACAAAAAAAAAATCCACAAAAGGAGATGAAGAAAAAAAAAGACTAAACAGTTAGAATGGGCTGGCTTTATTGTGTCTAAGAAGTATCAACTGGGTCAAAGAAAGGGCAATTCAAAATAAAATAATAGCTCAACCTCAGACACATTGACATGAGCTATTTTACTTCAATAACACATTAATTTATTTAAATTAAATGCTTTACATGTTATTTCAGTAACTGAGCTAGCTATAAACTAATATAAGTGTACACAAGTAGAAATAATATAATGTTTAAACATAAAAACCTTGAATCTTCACCTTTCTATTCCTCATCACCCCTCTTCCAGAAATCAATCCCTTTATTCCGGAAGACATTATTTCAAATTAACAAGCAAAGAGTTTCCCATTAAGGTAATAATGTCAAAGCTGAACAAATAGAAACATTATCGGGGCACACAGAAAAGAGAATTTCAAAAGTAATATGGCAGTATAAAAATTATTTTAAAAAAGAACATCTCAATTCTATGTCACATAAAGAAAAGCATTTCTACATCTCAGGCCCCTCTGAATTCTACCTACAAAATAGTTGTCCTTTATCTTCAAGCCCTATTCACACAGAAAATACCACATTCTCAGCCTTTTTGCTGTTATTGAGCTCCAAACCCTAGAGGTATGCCTTAATTTTCCTCATAGAGGGGAGTGATAAAATTACTTTGTTCAGCCCTCTTTCAGTTCCCACGTAGCTTTTCTACAAACCATCATGGACAATGTACACTACAACCCCCAAAAAATATTCACAGACAATCAGGACAAGGTGTAAAAAGTATTATAGATAGAAGTCACGCTCTATCAGCTTTACTAGATTTTATTTCTTAAGTAGGTTCTATTTAAGGATGGGTCACACTTTAACCCCAGCTGTCAACTAAGCACCTTGCAGCTGCTCACTCACTCCCTCCAGCAGGATGGGAGAATAGAATTGGAAACACAAAAGTGAGAAGACTCATTGGTTTCCAACACAAATCCAAACCATAATCCCATAGTAGGTACTATGAAAAATTTCACTCTACTCCAGCCTAAACCAGCACATGATGTTTATAGGTGATCTTTCTGTACAAAGATGAAACCCTGAAAGATAAGCTATTTGGTCTTAGGCCCAGTTCATAAACAGAAAGCTTGAGAAACACTTTGGTTTAAGTGACGTGAAACCATTGTTGGTTCAAATTTTGTCATCAGTTGAATATTGACTGACTAATTTGTAAGAGATTTTTCCATAAATTACTTTTATAGGCATTTCACTGAATTTTCCCCAAAGAGTATCACAAGTACTGGGGGTTTGTGGGGTTTTCTTAGAAAAGGTAAAACAGGCAGAAGAGATATGTCCAACTTAAAATGCCAGACTAAGATGAAAAGTGACCCCCATGTTTTCTTCAATAACTGTTTCCAGTTGGCTTTCTCAAAGGAAACTCTCTTTAACAGTGAAGATGTAGCTATTTTATTAAGCAGTTCAGTTTACAGAATAAGTTCCCTAGTCTCTACAGCAATTTATAAATAAGGAGTCATAAATCTCTTTCTGCACATGTCATTTTAATGTTGATTCCAGTAATAACACCAGATAAAAATCTTTCAGAGCTCTTGTGGTGTCCCACCTCAAAGGGGATGGGAGTGTTGAGGATTCATAAATGCCCACAGTTGAAAAGGAATGTCATAACTCACAGGGGCTGCAAAAAGTCACAGAGTTTTATAAGTAAATGATACACACAGAATGGAAATTGGAAAAGACTAGTCCCTTATCTTCTGGTATAAACACATGGCAGTGGATTTTGAATAAGAAGTAGGGTGAAAGAAGGGAGAGAGATTGAAAAGAGGGAGAGGCACTAAACTCGGCACTGGACTCCAGCAAAAATACTAAAATGTACTATAATTTTTGTCTGGTAAATCATATCCTGTGTTTGCTCATTAAAGAAATATTCTGTATATATGACTAGAATTTTCCACTATGGGTCATAGCAAGGTCAAACTTCTACTGTAGCCCTGCATTTTTTTTAAGTATCTGTACAGTCATTTGACTGCTGCATACACAGCACCCAGACAAATAAATAAGAAGAGCATTAAACAAAAGCTGGATAAGAGGTGATTGCTGAGAGCTGTGAACTAATGATAATCCTTTTTTCTGGTTTTCAGTGATGTACTCAGCAGCATACCTGCAGTGACTAAAGTAGCAGAAAATCCCCCATCTTCTTGTAGAATCCCAAGGATCCCAATTATTGTCAGAGGGCTACATTTTTAGCCCTACAAATAGCATCCACCAACTTCAACTTTTCCCTCTTAAAAGGACTGAAAATAGTGATGTCTCTTTTACATTTTTGTTGTCATTGCAAATTTGTCTGCCCATACTACATCAATATGATGGCTTTTCTAATTGGATCTATTTGTGGGAGGAAGAAGGATCAGTAGCAGAGAGAGACATAGAGATACATTTTCAGAGTTGAGCTAGGAAAAATATTGAAGCTGAGGTTTTATCAGTATGACAGGAGTTCTGCATCTAATTTCCATGAACATGGAAAAATAGAAAATCTTTCCTTATAAAAGCATATTTTTAGAAAGAGATGAACATTTAACTAAATCAGATGCTGTAATTATTTTTTAACCAAAAAAAAGTCTCAAAGCACATACTTGGAATATTTAACTAAATCTCTAATGGTGCACAAATTGTTTATGAACAATGGAGAGACAGAGATACAGCCCATGGTCGGCAGCAGAAAGTGACCCAGGCGACCAGAGGCTGAGCTCTTCATAGCCTACAGGTCTCTCCACTCTCAGTACGATGACAGTGAAAAGTCTAGTAACTTTGCTAGAAATACATCTTCTGTGCTGGTTTATTGCATCAGCCATTTTACAAATACTAAGGTCCAAGTACACAAAATGTCTTTAACTCCTCATTTTAGTGCAGTAGAGTAGAATCAATAGCCTTTTGCTCACTTAGGAATTCACATGAAATACAGGTATTTGGTAAGGAACCATAGAAATGGTTCAGCTCATGACTCACTGACTGCATGACTCATGGATCTGGACTTCTGCCAGTCCCTTAAAAAGAAAAGTGGCATGACTTTTTTTGGTTTTTTTGGTCTAGGACATCTGGACAGAAAGATATTGGTACCAGAAGTTGTCAAAATAAAACCCAAACTGACGCCTAAAGAGGCTACCTGGAAGAGAGGCTAGACAGAGTTAAAGGAATAAAGAAGGTATTTATTAAAGGGCCTTCAAAGGATACACCTTTGGCAGTACAAGACCCCAGCCATGGCTCTGCCCAAGACGGACCCAAGATGGATGATGGATGACTGGTCACGAGTTTTCACACTTTCATAAGTTTTGGTCCATTTACATATTGGGGTCAATTGTACAATTACAGCTTCACATTATGAAGGCCCATCCTCTTAGTTTGTTTTCCTCAATTTGCTGTTGTTTATACTTTTTGGGCCCGAAGCTGCATTGGTATCCTTGGTTCTTGGGCTGGAAAAGGATTATTTCAGCTAACTGCACTGTGAGGAGAACTTGGTAACACTTTGTATGAAGTTCAGAGTAACACACTAAGGCAGTACAGAAGCTGGAAAATATGACAGCTAAAACTTAAGGTATCAAAACCACTCCCTTCTATACCTCAAAAAAATAAAATAATATGGGGCAGGATGGTGTATTTATCAAAAGTACAGAAATGGCTCATTGTTTTACCCTAGACATATCACAAGATTCAAGTTATTAAAAAACCAAACCTACCATTTGACATTGTTTTGCTTAATGAAGTAGAAATTAATTGTTTGGAAATTATAGTTTTACATCAGGTTATGGGAGACAAAAATCCTATTTACTGCTCATCCTGACGGATGGAGAATTCAAAGTTCATACTTTTCACTGCTCAAGAGAGTGTCTTGACCATTGGCTAAAAGAGGATGATCTCAAGCTCCTGCTGTGAAAACTAATCCATTCTGTAAAAGCTACAAGTTCAGTGGCAGCAGAAATAGTGCACAAGTGGCCCAGCTTCCAAACAAGATATTTTTAGCTCACAGCACCTCTCAGATTGCATAACATGAATTTTTACTACAAAACTCCATAGTTTTTGTCCTATCATCTTAAAACAACAGGATTTTAATTAAGTCTTGCAAAGCTAAAGAAGAATAAATTTATTTAACATGTCTTCCCGTTTCTCACCAAAACACATAAACCAAAAATTTCAAAGCCTATCTACTGTCTACCATAGTGCGTAGAAACAAGATAATTTTCAAAATTTCTGTATAGTATTTCCCAACACATTTGGGAGGAATGATGTTAATAACTTGTGAATAACCTTTCCAGTTGCTGCTGCTATTTTCAAACAATAGTTATTTTTGGTTCATGTGTTTGAAGCACAGAGGCTTTGTAAGGTCAGTCTGAACACAGAGCTATTGCTTACTTGCTATAGCATTTCCATGACACCATCATTTAGTTCTCCTAAGTGACTTCACAAATATATTAAAATTCTTGTCTCACTGTCTTTAGTTCTGCTTCATGCTAAATGGATCTTGCACTGTGGCATTCCTGCCAATAGTGCTTTTTCTTACAACAAACATCTCCAAACTTAAGAGATAAAGTCTGGCTGCTGCTGTGGTGCTCCCTGAATTTCTGTTTCAGATAATAAGCTTCTGAATCAGCGAAAAATTTTATGTGTAATTACTGGAGTCAAGTTTCAGGGTAATATCTATATTCCCTTTTACTGAATTTTGTTGCTTTGATTTTTGCAGCGTGTACCTTCTATTAAGGATGTGAATTATGGGGACAAACTTATTAGGGCCTGTTGCAATAGGACAAGGGGTAATAGTGAAAGGGGTAAAGTGAAGGAGGATCTATTTAGATTATATATAAGAAAGAAGTTTTTTACTATGAGGGTGGTAGTGAAAATTGGAGCAGGTTGCCCAGACAGGTGGTAAATGCTCCATCACTAGAAACATTCAAGGTCAAGTTAGACAGGGCTCTGAGCAATCTGATCTAGTCAAAAATGCCCCTCTCTGTTCACTGCAAGGAGCTGGAAGCAGATGACCTTGGAAAGGGGTAGGAAGTAAGAGCATTGTGTCCCTGGCTGGGTACAGAGGCTGCCAAGAGTGGGACAGTGAAAACTGAGGTTTAGCGGTTCTTTTCAAAGATGGTTTCCAGTATACATAAGTCCTAATGGGATGCATCCATGTGTGCAGAAGGAGATGGCAGATGTCATTGCAAGGCCATTTTAGATACCCTTATTGATTATGTTGACTGGAAGAAATTTTTAAAGACTGGAGGAAAGCCAGTTGCTGTCATGTTGTTAAGGAGGGCAAGAAGGACAATTAAGGGAACTACAGGCTGGTCAACCTCAGCTAAGTCCTTGGAAAGGTGATGGAGCTGCTAACCCTGGAAAATATTTCTAAATATATGAAGGACAAAAAGGTCATCAGGACTAGTCAGCAGGGCTTCTCAAGGGGAAATCATGTTTTACCAATTTGATCAACTTCCGTAATGAAATGACTGGGTTTGTAGATGAGGAGAGAGCAGTAGATATTGGCTATCTGGACTTCAGAAAGGTCTCATGCTCATAGGCAAGCTGTTGGAGTATGGACTGGAGGAGCAGACAGGGAGGTGGATCGAAATGTCCAGGCCCAGAGGGTGGTGGTCAGAGCCATGAATTGCTGTGACAGATCTTATTAGTGTGTCACAGATGCATGAAAGGAGGCTGCAAAGAAGATGGAGCCAGGCTCTTCTCAGTGGAGCCCAATGACAGAACCACAGGCAATGGGCACAAACTGAATTACAGTTTGGGCAATTTTAGCAAAGTTGATGGAAAGAAGAAGAATCAAGAAGAATTATTTCTCATTATACTTTATTTAATTGCTTATTTGCTTTCCTCTGGGCACAGGCGAAGGAAAAAGATAAGCAGTTTACTTTAATCAAGGGAACTACTTTTAAAGTCTGAAATTATCAGATTACTTCCCATATGATTAAGGCAAAACTATTGTCAGTATCCCTATTAATAGGTTTTAAATTGTTCTTCAATATGTTTCTAAACTAAATGTAGGACTAATGCTTGAACTCCAGGGTTTATCCCAGCACAATTTATAAGTCATTGATGTCTCACCTAAGTTAGATCTATGACTGGGTTTTTCCTCAGCTGCATCAGTGGTCATCAGATTTCTCTTTAAAACAGTGGTATGTATGGGATTTATATTAAATCTGTTTTCTTTGCTGCTCTGCTCCAATGTACAATCAAACTGTGAGAAGAGAGAATGGAAAACAGAGGCCCAAACTTGGGCTAAACATTACCACAGAAGGAAACAGGACCTCTTTAATTAGACAAGGACCTGTCTTAGGTAGAGGACACATTAGAAAGAAACACAGTGCCTAGAGAAGCTCACTGAAGATGCCTTTACAGCCTCTAAGCAAAACATGTACTTCTCACTCCAGAAGTCACAACCACATTCATAGTGGGTAATCCAAACAGAACTGGGGTAAACCATGGTAAACCCATAGATTGCTTACAGGAATGGCTGTTCAATCTTGTGCTTGTGTAAGCTTGTGCTTACACAAGCCCCTTTGCTGAAGGACTGATGATTCAAATCAGCAACCTTAGTATCAAGAGAGAAGAGAATGAACAGATTTATATATTTATGTCACCTTAATCTGAACTGATAAAGTCCCTCTTTATCTTGACATCAATCAAGGTAACAAATATTTTTCTATTTATTTCTTCATTAATAATTTCAAATTGAACACTTATTTTCTTCTTTGTCAGGATCACATACCAACTATTTTTTTTTACACAGCTTTAATGATGGCTTCTAAGAAACTGTCTGCCTGCGATTCAAAAGCTTAAGAGGTGCTATGTTTATAGACAAAGTACCATTATAATTAGTGACTAGAGAGTCTTAAAAATAAATGGGATAGAGACTAAATATAAACTTTAGGAAAACCACATTTACCCACCAGTGTAAGTTCAATCACAATAACCACGATTCATGTTATAGCTGACTTAATATACAGGACAATGCATTTAAAATAAAAATGCCAGGTTTCAGCCAAACTTATAAGTTGTCTGAAGTAAAAGGCTTAGCTGTGTGCATCCAGAGAAATAAAAGTTGCAGGGTTTAAAATATCTTCATTTGATCTGTACAATCTCAGCAATCCTGGAAAATGATGGACCCGTTTTAAGTATCATATAGGCCCTGACTACCAACAGTGTTTGGACAGGATCTTAAAAACTTCTCAAAGAAACAGAAATAATGTCAAAAGACTTTCAGGCAAAATTTTCAAATGCATGCATTTTATTTCTTATGACCCCTCTAGATAAATGGCATCATTTTAATTTTTGTTTCTTGGGACTTAAATTTTTGGGGGTTTACTATTAGAAAGGTACTTAAAGCTGAAATCTTCAATATGTTCATTTCCTGTAGCATGAGGCACTAGCATCCTTCAAATGCTAATGTATTACAAATAATATTCACACCAAGAAAAGATTTTCTCCCATTTCTCTCAAGATTAATTTTTTCTCTTCTAGCTCACCATCCTTAACCGATTTACCCCTCTTCCCCAACACTGAATGCTTACCAGATATGCTTACAAGTATTTGTGGGAATGTTTTCACTTCTCTTAAGCCTTTAAATCCTCTTGTCTATTAATGCACCAATCTAGTGCAGTTGTGTACAAAATAAGTCCACAAAGGAGCTTTCGGTGTTGTGCCAAAAGGGAAAGATTTCTCTAAGAGGACAGTTTGTACAGGGGGCCTGTCACCTAGCAAATTTTATTTCTCTCACCTCATTTTTACTTCTTTAAAACCCCTTGTCTCCTATTACTCAAAAGAGATCATTTAGACTATTATCCAATGTGCCGTACAGTTCTTGATGATACAAATAGGAAACTCTACCTAAATCTCAACACCCTGAATTCCTTTTCCAATAGATTTTGTAAGTCTAAATCCAACACACTATGTTTTCTTAGTAATATATATCAACAAAATTATTGCATAATAATATTTCTCTTGCACAAGAAGTAATCAGGATTTGAATTTTCCATCTTCATTGCACATTTCACCATTGTCTAAAAACTAATGTGATAGCAGCTGCAGATTTACCTGGCTTGCAGCTTTTGCTTTTCCAGCTAGCACAAACTACAAGTACTGTTAATATGAGAAAAGAAAAATACAATATTCAAAGAAGACACTTTGAATCCAAATCCCATTGGTCTTTTCCAGTTACTGCAGGGAAGATATATACTCATGATTATCAATAATGTGAATAGCAAAGAAATTCAGTTTTACATATTTCTTCTCACATTTGGCATCAGCAAGTATGATTTTGTATTTGGTTTTTCATCTGATTTGTAGGATGATTTTTTTCTTCTACATAAGAAACATGAATCCTGAATCAATTAGAAGCATTAGCACAATATAATAAAGGATGGAAGACCTGACCCACCCAGCAATTATCATCTCCCTAAATTATATGGAGAAATGCCAGTACTGTGGAGAAAGCTGAAGTCTTCATGAATGTGATAAATGACATGGGATAGTTCGTGTTTATGGTGCATATAAAATATAAATTAAGAAATGTTCTGTAAAATAAATAAAGAGTCAGTTGGGCTTGGGACAAACGGATTTTTAGGATGGATAACTGTCTTTACCAGGAATTTGAGATGAACAAATTCAGGAAACCTGGAAATACAAAATTAGCAACAGAAAAGAAGGTGGGTCTGGAGACAGATGGGTCTTCTTGGGCAGTGGAACTGTGAACGATCCAGCCATTAGGACCGATATGGATCTTGCTCCACCATCTGGGGGACACCTCTCTATCCATGATTCTGAGAAACTGAATTAATATTCATTCTCCCTCGGAAGACCCATTCAACAGACCAGACGGCAGAGAGGAACTCCCATGAATATGAAAGAAAAGACGAAAGACAAAGAAGATGTGGAGAAACACTCTGCCCCTGGCTAAATAAACTGTATATAAGAAAACCCCAAAAAGACTGGATTTGTGAACGTGGCAGTTACAGTGCACTAGAGGAGGTAGCTAAGGTTAACCCAGCACCGATCCCGCGACTCAACACTGAACTTTTGATTGTTGGCCAACTCTAAATTTTGTTTTGTTAATTCTTGATAATTAATTAAAGTATTTATTAATTTGGACTTGGCTAAACGTTTATAACAATGAACAAAGGGACAAGTGCAAGGTGTCTTATGCTTTCTGAAGTGGAAAATTCTCAGGAAGGAAATCCACACAGCAGCTCCAGGAAACTTTTTTAATGAAGGTTATCTGCAGTCTTTGAAACCTTTGTTGCTATAAAGTCTCCTGACTATTTTCTCTGCCAGAGTGTTTATGCAATAAATACTGATATCTCTAAGGGTTTCTTACAGCACACAGATGCCATATTTTACTACCTTTCTGTACAGAACTACTACTATTTATGATTCTCTATTTAAATAAGAGAGGTATTTTTTATATTACATGGCTAAGCTACCAATCAAATGACATTCTAGGAATAAAAAATTGTAAATGTCTACTAATTTCTATCTGCTTTGACTTCAGCATGATATATCTTACCTACCTGAGCTTACAATCCTTTCTGTTTGGCCACCTGATTTCACTGATTTTCTAAATTACGTAGTTAAAAAAAACCCTTCTATTTTGTAGCTAATTCTACCTGCAACCTTTTTTGCCTCCATTAACCCTGAGACTCCAAAGCCTTCAAAAGAATACCAGACTCACAGAAATTGAATTCTGAAGGAAATATCTGAAAATGGCTAAAAGAGAGAGGTGATTTCCAGTTCTTGAATATTAAAATAATTTCAAGATAATATATTTTTTCAGGGTTTTTTGTACTAAAAATACTGCTTTACAGATAATTTACAGTCATCCAGCATGTTTTTATTTCTCTGATAAATACCTCAAAAGTACTGTTAATTTTTCAGATCCATTGAACCGTTCTCAACAAGAACCAGTAAAAATACTCTTTGAAGCATCACCAAACTCTGCCTTCAGGAGCTCTGTTGCAATCTGTCTGGCAAATGATCATAAGAGTAATGTAGAAACGCAATAAATAAAACCTAAATATCATTCATATCACCTGTCCCTCACTTGGGCTAAGAAGAAAATAAGACCCTCTGAAAATCAGCTGAAGACTAATTTGTACCTATTTGCACCTTGCTTTTGGTACACAAATGCTTGATATTTGTTGATATGATGCCATTAAAATATTATAGCATGGCCATACTTTAAATTCACAATTCCCAAGGAGCTTGCCATTATGCTCAGACAGAAGTCATTAACACACTAACAAGGCAGCAAGAATACTACAGGGAAAATAAAATTTGACTTTGTTATCAGCTTCATAAAGTACATCAAAGACTACAGATGGAATGGCTGTTCCTGTCAGTGCATTTCCATGGCCCCATTTATTACTCTTTTTATAGCCTTTCCTACAGTATTTTTTATTTTGTTCTTAGCTTAAATCAGAGATCAGCAAGCAAGGTACACCACGAATTCACAAATTTATCTCTCTGGTGATACAAGGATGATATTGCAGAGAGCCTGCCTGGGTTGGAGTTATGATTCTTCACGGCAGCTTGTACAGTGCTATGCTTTGTAACTGTGGCTGCAGAAGAGCTGGTGCCACACCAACGTTTGCCTGTTGTGGAGCAGTGCTCACACACCATCAGGGCTCTCCCTCCAGCTCCACACCACCCAAATCCAGGAGGCTGGCAGTGTATCTATACTATCTCTGTTTGCTAGTGTTGTGATGACGTTACTTTGATTTTGGTGTGAGGCATTTTTTGTTGTTGCTGCAAGAAAAAAATCATTAAAAGTATGCAATGAATTTAAATATTCTTGGTTATTCATAAATATGGGTTTCTAAGAGATGGAGATAGAATGTACTGGATACAGTGAGGTGGGGGCACCTCTGGGAAACCATATTTTAAAAAAGGAACAGGAGTTGGGAGACAGGCATGAGGAAAAACACAGGTGAAACAACTCTGCAGATACCAAGGTCAGTGAAGGAGTAGAAGGTTCAGGTTCAGGAGCAGAAAGTCCCCCCCAGCCCATGGTGAGGCCATATGGATCTGAATGACTGCAGCCTGTGGGAAAGAACCACATAGGAACAGTTAGTGAAGAACTGAATACCCCAGGAAGGACTCCATCCTGAAGAAGGGGAAAATTCTCCCCAAATCAAGACTGTTTTGCCCACAATGGTAACTGGTAAGAGATCTTTCCATCTTAGTCTCAACCCACAAGCTTTGCCATCCTATTTTCTTCCTCTGTGAGACTGAGGAGGGGGAATGAGAGAGAAGCTGGGTGGGTATCTGACAACAAGCCAAAGTCAACCCAACACAGCTTGTTCAGGACATGGACTTCCAAATCCCAGATGTTCCTGTGACATTAGTCCATGTATCCTGTGTGTGTATTATCTCCCTAAAAACAGCTAGGAGAAATGTAATAGCAAAAAATTTTTGCCATTCCTCATTTATTTCCCACTCACAGCTTGAATAATAATTTCACTCTGTCATGAACATAGTTTTAAAGGTCTAAATGTCACCAGTAGAGCTTCTTCCTTAGAAATACTGATACTGAATTTCAGTGTCTTTCACTTCATCTGTCAGTAGAAAGCAATATTTTGTCAGCAATTCAAGCAATTCTAATTGACAAAATCTGTGCTCTTAATGTGTGTCAGTCAGGCATCACAACTGCAAAATCAGTTTTCACCAGAACCATCAGAATAATGTAATGAAAAATGTTGCAGAAAGACAGCATAAGACAGAGAAAGAAATTAAGTGGTAAAGGTGAGGAAAATGTTGAGATTCCCAGCTTACTGAAAGACAAGTAAAAGCTTAGTACCACATCAGTTATGGAAATATTTGGGCATATAATCATTTACTGCTACCCTGTTTTATACTTAGTCAAGTATCTCTAACAGAGCAAAATTAAAAGGAAAAAAAAAATATTGAAGTTAGTACTGTATTTCTAGCCTGTACATATTATATTATTACAGTATATGATGTAATACATGTCATTTATATTCTAGCCTATAATTTATAATAACAGCACAGAAGTAAGCTTACACAGTGCAATAAGTATGGCTAAGAGCCATCATTACCTTATTGTACAAAATTTATTTCTTGTTTGGACTAAAGTTCAAGAGAATGGCAGGATAAGAAGGTTCTGGGAAAGTACTAAGCATATGCAAAATTTCTCAATGTGTTTTGTATTGTTTCATGTGTAGAAAAGGTCACTGAAATATTTCACCAAAATGTGCTTCAACCAGATCAAGCCCCTATATGTATGCTCCTTGTACTCAGAGATATTTGTACTGAGGTATATGTATGGTAAGTTTAAATAGTTTTAAAATATAACCTCACCTTTGAATTGAAAAGTATATCAAAACAGATGTGAGGAGCATGCATTACATAATACCCGAGAGTTTAAAAAAGATGAAAAAAGTCATCTTTATGGTATTACAAGAGCAATTTTCTTTCAGTGGGTTAGTAACTCTAACAAATACATGTTTGTGTACTCTAAACTGGTGCCTTAGTAAATGAAAATAATGGAGATTAGAATGGGATTTTGCATCTCTATAGTACGGCCCTAGGGCTAATCCTAAATCTTATAACTGCTTAAAATACTGTATGTGGTTTTAATAGAAAATAGCCATTTAACTGACTTTAATAGCTGACAGCTCAAAAAGATTCTTGCTTATCTCCTGAAAAATTGAAACTGTGACAGCATGTGGAAGCTTCTTTTCTATATCTCCTAGGTGACTCTTAATATGAATTCAATTCAGATCATTCTTGTTGTCAGTCAAACAGGAAAAGCAAAAAAATTTATCCACACACCATCCAGTAAAGAAATACTAAAGGCTCCACAGAAATCAGTAAGTAAGCTTCTCTCTGTTTCTAAAATTTATGCTGAAAGCACAACAAAACCAAACAAAACCAAACACACACACAAAAGTACTTGAAAGCCTAATATTATTACACTAAATAAAATAGAAAGTATATATTCAGGTGAACATTTTGGCTTGTACTATTTATTATTGCCTGAAGAGTTCTGCCTGGAAAATCCCTGACTAGAAAATATATTCTTTACTGCAGACAGATCTGACAGCTTATAACCATGCTTTACTTCTTTTTTAAGACCTCTTTTAACACCTCTTCCTTTTTTAAGTAGGAACAGTCCTTTTGCATGCCTTAATTTATTCTTTATTGGTCTGAAGATAACAAAATATAGGAAACATACTTTTTATGTCTTACCTTAGAAATTATAGTGACAAACTTTCACAAATAATGATGCAGAATTTCATCCAACTGAGTTATTATTCAGTTCCATATTTTATCAATCTATTTTATATTGGCTTAAGTAGGCCTTCAAAAGACAGTTATTCTCTGCTGTCACAATTCAAGATAAGTCTTTAAAATACAATGCATATTATTAGCCTGCATAGAGCAAAAAACACTAATCTAGAAAACACTTCTTTTACTATTCACTTTGACATTTGACACCACGTTTTGACTCAAACGTGGGAAGTAACACTATCCCATATTTTTCTCCTCGTTCCTTCTTTAAAACCAACACTAAAAGTACAATACTTCGTCAGGAAGGCCATCAGGACTGCTTCTACATGAACTCTAATATGTATGAGCTCTAATACTTATCGTATTTTACTTGCTTAAAAACTGAAGGAACACCAAAACCCAGAATCTTTCATCAGGGATTGTGGAAATCTATCCTATGGTTGCCCCTCCATGCAATACCTTATTTATATTGTATAACTAAGGGTAAGTTAATTTTCAAAAAAGAAAATAAAAAAAACAAACCCTGTTTCCAAGTACAACAGAAAGCTATGTGTTACTATTAACTGCAAATTTGGTTTTAGGTATATTTAGCAATTTCCTCTGAAAATTGTTCCCAGTATATATCCAATCTAGCCATTCATCCAAACTGTCAAAATATTATAAGAGATAAGAAAAATTTGATAATTTCAAAGAAAAAAATAACATTGATTTTAGTCTTAGATGCTTTCATATCAATCCTACATGCTCAAATCTTTATCAGAAAACAGTACAAACTTAATGAAGGATTGTTTCAAAGCTATAGTTTTTAAGACTTTCTTCTTAAGTGTTTACATCTATTTAATCTTAATTCTTTAAATTCTTTAAATCTATTTATAGATTCCCCTCCTTAAGAAATGTATAATTCTTACATAAATATTAACCAAGCAGAAAAATTGTATTTTTTAATGTAAATGCTCTTTTTTACCCTCTGATTACTCCCCTCTGAACCCTGACTACCACTGGGACAATTTCCTTTCATGCACAGAATGACCCTTTTGAATCTCTCAAGCTAAGCTTTAGGCTATGTCCAGGAGTGTGTTTGCTCTCATCACCTTCATACACACTCTCCTCCAGCTGAAACAGGATCCAGTCCTGCTTCAGAATCTATATTATAGTAGCAAAGTACCATGTTGCTAAAGCTCTAGAAGAAATGCAGAATACTGGCCTGATCACACCTGTCTTTAATGCAGCTTCTTAGTTTCTGAACCGAAAGTTCTTTTGGAGCATCTTCTGATTTGACTCTCTCTTCCAAATGCCTGGAAACAAAGCAAAAACTTAAAAAAGCAAAAATCTTTAAAACAGATGCTCAAATTTCTAGTTTAAAATAAACAATTATTTCTTTCCCTCTTACCTAGGGATGACAGGCGAGATGAGCCCGCAGGGGCCAAGAGGGAAAATGCACCAGACTCTAAGTCAAAACTCCAGGCACTCACAGCATTCTGAGTATCTCAGCCTAATAAGTAGCTAAAACATATTAAAATTAAAGCCCCCCCAAAATATACAACAGGAATAGTGTAGAAGGATCAAAACATTTATTTTTCATGATGTCCAATTATTACAGCCTGTTAAAAGTATGTTTCTTCAGTCAGTGAAATTTTATTGAAGTTTCATTGACAGCTGCACCAAACTGGGACAAGAAGAAAATGCTATGACCATTATGTGGTCTTCAAGCAGACCCAGTGGGTTATTTTGAATGCATACTGGAACTGGAAAACAAGGTCTTCAACTATTTTTGGCATGCATTTGACTTAACCTTTTTGTTCCACTTCCTGAATATTATTGTCCTTCTCATGGTAATGCAAAGTGCTCTATGTGGCAAAAATACTCACATAATAAATATAGACTACCTATGACCCTAATATATGTATTAGACTGTAAAATGGCCTTTTCTGTCAGTTTGGCTGAAAGTATTTGGGTCAAGTGCACTGTGGCAAAATAGGAAATATATTTTCTTTTATTCTCTGCTCTGTCAGAAAGGTGAAAGTTATATTGCTACTTATTGCTCTGGAACAGGCCTCTTTTCCTGTCAATCCAGCATAAACTTCAGCAAAAAAGAAAATGTACCTACACATTCAAAAGAGAAAAAAGTCAAGGACAGATTTATTTTGTATCACTTAAAGCATGACATGAATAATTGAGTGAGTTATTTTTCTCTTTAGTGAGAAGAGAAAAATGTATAAATCCCATCATTCAGAGTGAAACACTACCCCCACTCAACTGCTTACAGATGTTATTAGAAACCATAACATCAAAATCACATGCCTGAAGATCTATTTTTTAAAAAATTGTGAACTTGTGAAGAGCATATATTAATTACACAACTTGCCTTGGCAGGACTGGAAATTTTATATTGGGCTATAAAGAACAAATAATTCTTTTCCTTTGGCCTAAAACTTGCTTTAGACTTTTTTAGTTAGTAACATAACACTAAAAGACCAGAACAGTGTCATGAAATATTTTTGAAGAGAACCTAAGGAATTATAGCATTGCATTTTAGTTGTCTGAAGAGATACAATATAGAAAAACAATTCTGAAATACCTGCTTCAAAAATGAACAATTCACAACCCATGAATGAAGATCATTTTAGATGTATTTTATAAAGTGCATTTACACCTAGCTAATCTGATTGCTTAAAGCAGTCCCAAGATGCTCATCACTATCAACACGTGAATATTAAATAGCCAGGCAGCTTTGCTCATAGCTGCAGTTTTGAAAATCAGGCAAGAAAAGCTTTTTAATAAAACAACCCTGTGTGATTCAGAATGGCCCCTAGTGCTATCCAAACTGATGGCTCAGCCTTCATTACAACAGGAAAATACAAGAGCTCACACGTAGAGTACTGCAGTTTGACATTTTAATGCGACTGATTCCTGCACAGTGCTACAGCTGTAGCTCCAGGGACTGAATTCCCCATTGTTGGCACCGAGTTGTTTGCTTGACTGGCACAGTGCTGGCCAGCTGGCGACACAGGAGCTGGACCAATGCCCACAGGATGCTCCTGGCTGCCAGCTCCCTAGAGGACATGCCTGAGAAGCCAGCCCAGGAGAAAGGGGCTGACACCACTGCCCAGACCACCAGCCAGTGGCACAGCAGTGACTTGGCAGCAGTAGCTGCCACCTCTGCCTCCTCCATTTCACCCTCTTTGACAGTAGCAGCCCACATCCCTGTGCCAGAGCACACAGTGACAGACACCGGCAGTGGGAAGAGAGATTCAAGAGAGAGAAAGGCAAGGGAAACATTAATGAAGTGTCTGTAACATTCTTGCAGCAAACAAGATTGCAATATCGAGCAGTAAGATCAAGCAATGCTGCATGACAGAGGTCCGTATGATCCCTGAGCTCCAGGAAAATTATCAATACAAGACAGACTCTTAAAAGCCTGTACATGGAGGCTGGTCTTTCCTGCAAAATTTGCTCAGGATTCCTCATACCTGAAGTATAGGTGTGTGTGTCTATATATGTGTGTGTGTGTGTATACACACCTCTAGGTATATAAAGAGAGTGTTCCTATTCCAGCAGAAAAAGGGAGGAAACAGCACAATATTCATCCACCAGTGAAAGACATTATTGGAAGTACTTACATTGGATGTATTTACATTTCTATATGGGGATGAGCTTTCTTAATCCAACTTCACTTACCTAGAATCCAAACAACACACTCAGATCAGGGACAGTGCTTAACTATTAGGAAAAAAAAAGCATTCAAAGGGTTCACCTGAAGGAGTAAAGAAGTCAAAGAGCAGGATCAAATCCTGATAGTCTCTAACCTTGCAGAAGTTTGAGGTACTTTGCCTGCCCTTGCATCTCAGTCTTGAGCCATTGCATGAGTCTGACAAGCCCTCCTTTCTCCCCCAGTTCCACATAATTCAAGGGTTTTTGCTTAATAGTTTTCTGTATCCAAGCTCAGGATAAGTATTAACCAGTAAATCTCAAAAGGTTTCAAGGTTTAATTCAGAGAAACATCTGAAAGCCTTATATCCCTCCCAGCCTAATGAGCTGAGTAACTCATGGGAATCAGGTCTCTGTTGACATTTCCAGTAACTTGATTTTTACAAGGATTGAAATATTGCAACAGCTTCTCCTGTTGTTTCAATATTTCTTTATATTTTTCTAAAGAAAATCAGACATAATACACAAGGGATATGAAGGGGGCATAGGGAACAGAGGGGGAGGATGGACATGATGAATAGCAAAGAACTGAATTAAAGGAAGAAAATTTAAAAGTACCTCAAGCTTTAATCAAAATATTCAAAGTTTTTAAGTAGCTAGCTAGTTACCCATGGTTTCCAATTTTCTTGTCAATTTTTTCCCAAATGTTTAAATCAAGAGTGAAGAAACCATCTGACATTGTATCATAAAAATATCACATCTTTGGCAATGATGTATGATCTCTTCTTCAGTTGTTTTTTTTTTATTTGAAATGTGCTTGTTTGAGCTACCAAGTCAGACTAAATCTGAGTAACTGACCTGAGGTCACATGAGGGTAACTCTACAAAGTTTTTATTTTCCATAGGTCATGGCCTGATACCTAAGTTCTGCTTTAGTCTCAGTATGGACATAATACAAGATAGCCAGATGTGTCACTGATTTCCTATATGCAACCTTGAAATTCAGTCACAGATAAGGTTCTTACTATAAGCAAAGATTCTTTTCAAATACACATATTAGCTTTTTAGAACAACATTTCTTAATGTACATTTTTCTTCAGTTTTAGGTCTTTGCAAAGGGTAATCCTGTGTGATTTCCACATCATGTGATAGAATAACTCATTGCTCACACACCTGCATCTTTTAAAATTCTACCCCACAAGGGTTAGCTTCTGTTCAATAACCAATTTTATCCCTGTTCTCCTTGCAGGGGTTGTCCTCTGCAGCCTTGGCATTACATCACCCTATGCACAGTTACGGTAAAAATGCATTCTGGAGCAGATTGTTCCCTGTTGTAATTCCTTTGAAGCCAACCCATTTTCATCAAAGGTAACTCAGATCACAGCCTTTTAACATGAACTCCTCAGTATTTATTGAAGGGAATCTAAAGAATTGTTTCAAAAAAAATCTCATTAAAATTTTTAATGTACCACTGGGTACTATTTCAAGACAGGAATGGTTTATTTACAGTATTACCTTAATCTAAAACATACAATAGCTTCTCAACTCTCCAAGACACAATTATCTTTTAAGTACGTGAAGTGAAAAGGTCATAGCAAAGACTTCCTGACTGGATTTAATAAATCAATAACAGTCCAGGTCTCCAGTTCTTAAGTTGGGCTTGTATTTGGTTACTTACCCGTAGTTTAGAGAGTACAGAGAAAATTACAAGTATTACTTTATCAAATGTTAACTAGCTATTCTTACTTTTCTCTTAAGCATAATAGTCTTTTTCCATTAGTTTTCATTTTGCCTTGTGTTGCTTAATTTTTTGACATCTGAATAGAGAGGACAGGAGCTATTACAATTGTATTTTAATATTTTATAGTTTGGAGGTTCTTTCTCTGTGTCTTAATCTATCTCTGTCAAGGCTAGGGGTTTGCATTAGTCTCAAGAATACAGGAAAAGATAAAGTTTTGTGAATGTCACATCAAATATAATACCAATAGCCAAAAAAAATTTGACATTTTATGCAATGTCAAAAAATTAACCATGCCACTCTACTTGAATTAGAATGGGTATTTAAGTAGTCTCATAAAATCCACTGTACTTTGATCCACAATACATTTAGTACTTCAATGAAACAACACAGAGGTGACAGTCACCCAAATTGTAAACATATGTAAGATGATATTCCTCTCTGACAGAAAATAAAAATAACAGGGCAAGTATTAAAACCTAAGGAAGGTCTAGCATGATACAGTCAAAATTATGTATATGATTAGAGTGGTTTTCATCATGAAAGCCAGATGGTTTATCCCCAATAAGGCAGAAATTTGTTTTCAGATATTCTCCTTAATGTTGGTCCAGTCCCACCTTGAACATTGTTTCCAGTTCTGGGCCCCATAATTAAAAGAGGATGTTAAAGTACCTGAACTCATGCAGAGGAGAGCAATAAAGTTGATGAAAGAGCTGAAAGGAACCAAGCAGGTTGAAGACACTGGCTTTGCTGGTTTTGGAGAAGAGGAGGGTGAGGGGTGACCTTTGCTCTCTCTACAGGAGGGATCCAAAGCAACATCAGGGGAGGTTCAGACTTGACATTGTGAAACATTTCTTCACAGAGGGTGTGGTCAAACAGTGGAGCTCACTTCTCAGCGAGGTGATCAATGCCTCAAGCCTGCCAGTGTTTGAGAAGAATTTAGACAATATCCTTAATATAGCTTTTGGTCAGCCCTGAAGTAGTCAGGTAGATGGACAAATGATATTGCAGGTCCCTTCCAACTGGAACTATTCTATATTTTTCAATTCTTAATCTTAAATTTTTCAAAACCACATAGAACAAGACAGCTATCTCCTGATAACCTACACTCAAAAAGAGTATTGTCATCCATTAAAGGGGTAGGACTTGACCAATTTTTATGAAACAAAGAACAATACAGGTCCCTTTTCACTATCAAAACAGCAAGAGCTGAATTTTATCTTTTCACCTCAGTCATTTTTCCAAACTTGCTGCAATGCTGGGTCTGCCAAACTTGTCTTTCTTGTACTGTTCCCAATACAGTGTGCCCCAGAAGATGGACTCAAGCTTCAAAGTATTGGCACTGGTCTGGCAGAGGAGTGGGGGACTACGAGGCAAACTTCCCTTTACTTTCTCAGCTGATTCTACTTCTTAGTCATGTGGCAAAGGGTATGAATCAATTGTAAACAGAAAAGGTCCTTACACTCTGGAAACATCCAGGTGATATCCGCTACTTGTGTCCCACACTGTTCAACACACAGACTTGAATAAAATACCACTATATCAGACAAGCTATGCTTGACCAGAACAAGCTCCATTTTGGCCACCTGTTCCTGTCCTTGATGATTATTAACAGTAAGCAATTAAGTACAAAAACTGAGCAAATATATAAAAATACATTTCCTGAATATTCTCACAGCCCTTAACTTCAAAAGAAAATTATGTGGAAATTCTGGTTCTGTCCAATGATATAGTGTATACCAATTCCTTCTTAAAAAAAAAAAACAAAAAAAAAAAAAAAAACAAAAAAACACCACAAACAAACAAAAAAAAAACCACCAAAAAAACTCTAAGGAGACTGAATTGTACTAGCGAGAATTAATAACTGTGTTGCTGGGGTAACAAAAGAAAATGGTCAATGTACCCTCCATGCTGTACAGTTTCTAAACATTTTTACCATCAGTCACATAGCTTCTGGATATCTTGTTTTTACATAAAATCAGAAACCCAAGAGAATTGCATATCCATTGTAATAACTGATTGTTTTATTTATTATTTCTCTAATTCAGTGGAAGATAATATATTTTTTAGTGCATCTGACCAAGGCTAAAACAATTTAAAATGCATCAAAATATGGAGTTTTTACTTGAAAAGAATACACCATTAATAGAAAATGCTCTGCAATTAGGAATAGATCAGGTATCTAATTATTAAGCTTAAAAGGGAACACTCTCCAGGCAGAAATATGATTCCCTGATACCAAGTCATCTTAGGAACTCGGCTTGAATTTTGTACTAAGGTTGCACAAGTAATTATCATAATTCTTAACAAAGCTACCACTTTTTATGTATAAATAAAATACTGAGACGCGATACACGTAGCATTATTTGGACATATGTCAAAGTTCCTGATTGCAGCTGGCTGATTACTGTATGGTTTTAGATACTTCAACATCCATTTTTAATTTTGTCACTTGTCTGCTGTGACAAAATCACTCACGGGAGGAGAATCGACAATTAAAACTTCTGCAATATGTAACAAGTGCAATAATGTGAAGAATGTCTATGTCACAGAGTAGACTAGGTCAGCCTTTGGACTACATGTTTCCTGAATTTAATTGCTCTGCAACAAGGTTTCATTGCTTCCCTCCCACAACATCTAAATGCAGTCACCTGTGACAAAGAATGAGTTCACTCCCACAGAAAAAGAAAGGGAAGGAAATAAAATGAACGTTGCTGTATACTCAAGACACTTCTACACCATCATGAAGTCAAGGTAATGAAAATGCAAAAAGCCTGTCATTGTCCCTGCCTCTTACTTTAAATATTCCACAGTGTGCTTTACACCTCATCTGACACCCAGCCTATTAGGAGTTAAGGAACTACATGAGAACACAAGAAGTCTCTGCCTTCAAAGCTGAAAAAAACCCTTCAATACACCACAGGAGTATAGTTTAAGAAGTCAAAGTCAGCATGCTTATTAGCCTCTAACCCATGCAGCAGATTTCCTCTCTGCAGGTTTCTTTCATGGCACTACCACTCCTGAAGGGGCAAAAGAGAATCTGTGAATCCAAGGTGGCCAGAGTGCTTTTGTGATTTGAGCTTACTCAAGGTACTTATAACTTTGCTCTTGGAAGAGGCTGTGTGGCAGTGTTTGTCGTGATTGAAAGAAGTCCATATGCTCAGGCCAATTGAAAGGGAAGATATTTTTAAAAAGATGAAGTTACAATTCCTTCCTAAAGATGATTAAGTATTTCCATCTCTGCTTAAGAAAGTGTCAATTACAGGCAATAACACTGTCTCCTTAGAATGTTTTAATAATGTAGAATCATCAGAACACACCACAATACACTCCTGTAGCAATATTTAAACATACCTTGAGAATGGTTTGTTCTGTTCATTCCAGGCTCTAACCTGAAGACCCCTCTTTTTCTCCAAAGACTGCATGCTTGATGGAAATCACAGTAAAAGTTATATAAGGAAAATGTGACCCAAGGACTCAGTCTTAAGTATGACCCTGGCTCTGATCAGTCACTAGATCTGACACGGAGTCGGACATGAGGCTCTGCTCCACGAACTCTTCCGTTCATGGAGCTGTGGACTTTCTCAGGTCCTTCAGATCTGAAGAACAAAGAATCCCCAGGGCAATGACTCTCCAAATATACAATTAAATGCCCATTGAAAGAGAAGATAGGCACCAAAATGTCTCTAATTGAGCTGCTGACAAACAAGCAAAACAAAAACATGCATATGAGAAAATCCTCCATTTTAAGAGAATTTGAAGTGCTCTTTTTCTGGTTTGTCACACTTCACTCTGAAAAGAATGCACTGCCCTAATTTATACAGAATATGCACTGCCTATACAATGCTCATCACAAAAAAAAACAAAAACAAAAACCAACAACAACAACAAAACTTCACATATTTCAAAAGAATATTTCTAGTACTTAAGTGTGTATAAAAAATTTCTAACTTTGTAGTGATGGTATCTCCTTTCCACAATTACTAATTCTCTGGACTCTTGTTCTAACTCAGCTATTTGATACTTAGGTAAACAAAAGCAGCGTTGCTCTGCATTTTTTTCACTTTGTTATTTATAAGTTAAACCAGAAAACACATAAGAATCTATCACCAATAAATTATTTCATAATCAAAGAGTTAGACCATCTTAATAATCAGGTTGCAATGGAAAATACTTCAGGGATTGTGATTAGACTGTCTAGAATACGTTCTTATGTAGAATTCATAATCACCCTTAGATTTATCCCATTTTTATTTTTCTTTTCACATCTTCAAAAAGAAATAACTAGAAAATAAAAAAAAAGTCCCCAGTTATGAGGAAGATAGGAAGAGAAGCAATCAAGAGTTTATAGGTCATTATTAAAGAGAGGGCAGGGAAGAATGGGGGGACTGCTACAGGCTGACTGCACATGAAGACTGGGCCACTGATGCTGCTGCAACAGACAGGAACAGCCTCACATTCACAATCCCTGGTCCTCATGAGGGACTTAAGCCACCTCACTGTTCATTGGAAGGACAATACAGCAGGACACAAGTAATCCAGTAAAGAAGAAAATTCTTTATTGTAATGGTGGTGAGGCCATGGAGGCCCAGAGGACTGGCAGGTGATCCATCCGTGGAAATGTCCAAGGTTAGTCTATGCTGGGATTTTGAACAGCCTTGTCTGTGGAAGGTGCCCCTGACAAAGGTAACAGGGTTGGAACTAGACGACCTTTAAGGTCACTTCCAACCCAAGGCTTTCTGTGATTCTATGATACATCAAAAAGTCATTCATGGGTATAGTTGCTGTGGAACAACAACAGAAACAAGAGAACTTAATGCTTATGAGAAAGAGATCTCAGTATCAGCAAGTCAACAAGTCAGTACCAAAACACTATTGCTAAAAATAACGTTTTTCAAAAAATTATTCATTTTCTTTTTGGATGATGATCATCAACTTATTCTCATAGCAGAAATGCAGATGGCAATACCCCTCAAGAGATCAATGATGCTCCTGATGAAACAGACTTAAAATAGCAGAAGAGAGATCAACATTAAGAATTCTATGTACTAAAAGCAAACTTCTTGTACTGTACATCGTTATTCTTCACTAGACTTAGAATAGCAAATTTACAGTGTCAAGTGTTTTCAATGTCAGCCATTATAATTTTGGGATTATAATAATAATGATAATTCTCCAGATAACACTACATGAGAAACATAAAATGAAAACATAATATTTTCTTTTCCCACTAAAATAATAAGATGAATTATTCTTCCATTGCTCCAAAGTCAACGAAAGAGAATAGGTTCCAGAAGCTGAGATGAAATAGGAAAAATAGGAGGCATCCACCAGCAGCAAACTTCTCATTTTAAGTTCTGTCTAACTTCCACTGAGATTGAATTCCTTCGGAGAAATTCAGTTCTTTTTCATACTTTCCAATTCAGCTCTCGCTTGAAAAGGTTCAACAGATTATTTCACATAAAAATACCTTTGGATTATCTCCTAACCAACTTCTCAGAATTTAATCAAGTATTCAGTCATATACTTAATGTTTTGGCATGATAGAAGTTAAATTTTTTCATTAGATCCTATTATGGTTTTTATACTTACTGCACCTAGAAAACCCACTAAAACGAGCTTAATTCTCCTTACTATAAAACTGAGCTGTCTGCTAAACCTATTTCAGAGATAATTCGCTAGATTTATAGTGAGTATGTTCTAAATCGATCTAATTAGAGTGTCTTGAGAATAAAGGTTGCAAGACCTTTTATGATTAAAGCACTAATTTTAGTAATTTATGTTGGGTATCTTTTTGTCAAATAAACTCCTTTGGAACTGCAGTCGTTTATTGTTTTTCATCAGCCCCATAATTTGGGGAGGGGGATGCTACAGTATCAGTTAGTTATCCTTACATTTGTCTTTGGAAATTATTAGAACCACAACTTTTTGTGATACTCAAAATATTCCTAATAAGTGTAGGAAAAAAGTATATATTTCATGACAATATTCCATAGTACATGGGAGGAAAAAATTACATATTATCATTTTTTAAGAAAGATCTCCAAATTACATACAAACTGTTAAAAGTCAGTTATTTTCTTCAGTTTTGGAAAGGCAACAACTTCTTTTTATTGCTGCTGTAGAGTAGCAGCTACACAGACAATGCTATGCACCTATGGTAAGACTGAGAGGAGTTGTTTGGCAGGGAGTGGATCAGGAAGCAGGAACGATACTACAGAGTGATAGCACTCCAGGTGAATTACCTTCCCCGGATTGCTGTGCTTCCTCACTTTGTCAGGGACTTAACTCTGCAAGGTACTGGGAGTTTCGGGGACTGATTCAGCAAAATACCCTCACATCAAATATGTTTTTGAATGTACCTACACAACACGCCCAAGTGTAATATTACATGAACCTTTAAAATAGTTTAATCAACAGGAGGTGTCTACAAAAGTCATAATGTTGCACATAACCTCAGTACAGAAAGGCATCAGACTGTAAGCTTAAGTGACAGTTTCAGGTCAAAACCAGGCAGAAACACGAATTTGTGTAGTGGTTTCAGATTCGCTAATTTCTGTATCCGAGTCATGGCACCAATTAGTGCAGTGGTTTGAGTGCCCTCTAGAATTATTTACTCTTTTTCTGCTGTGAGATACGATTACGAGAAAAAGCAAAGCAGGCTCAAAACTTTAAAAGGTATAAAGACAGGTTTATTAACAAAACTAAGAGAAAAAATCAATAAGAATCAGAATAAAACCTTCAAAATACTTCCCCTCTTTCCTACAAACTGCTTTATTTCCCTCTGACAACATGTAGAGACAAAACAGACTTTAAGTTAGTTATCACCTCTAAAATAGTCTTTCATCAGAGAGTTCTCTCAGAGAAGTCTCTTTTGGTCTGCCATGGAAACTTCCTCACAAGAAAGAACAGTTCTCTTGTGGCTTTTTAATTGTCACAAAAGCACTCATCCAGGACTCTGCATTTGTGAAGTCCCTCCCATATCACGCAGCCTTCCCACAGCTGCATAACAGGTCATGTAAACTCATGAGGTATCATTTTAAAGATGAGCAGTTAAAAAGCAAAGGTTTTCTTCATTTCTAGGAATACATTTTTTTCTCTTTCTGGGGGCAGATCTTCATCTTTATCTCACATCTCTCTCAGTTCCAGCTTCTCATAAAATCATAACTATTTGATCAATATTTACTTAGTTCACTACAAATGCTTTTGCTCAGATCTACAGTTTAAATACTCTCATCTTCACATCCAAGCCTTCCCACAAGTTAGAGGGATATTCTAGTACATCACAGTCTATTACCATGGCTTGCAAAAGAATTTCAGCCTAAAACCAAGGCATCTTCTCATTCTCTTTCCATCTAAGATTCAACTCCTCCTTCAGTGACTTTGGTATCTTCATATTGTCTCTCTACCAGCCTTCATCTGTCTTTTTCTCACACTTAAGAGAGGATTAGTGTTTTGCAAGTTTTTTACTGGGTAAAGAAAGAGTTAACACTCTCCCAGGTGTGCAGAAGGCATGATGGTTCTTCCAGGCAGTGGCTGAAGGTGGTAGGGTCAAGCCACGCTGGGCTGGATCAGGATCTCAGGGGGGTTCTGGCTGCATTCACTTTTCAGCTGTGGGGCCACCCTGCATGGCCACAGAGATGCCCCTGGTCTTGGCTGCATGATCTCTCGAATGGGTGGGGTTCCTCCCCCCTTTCCCCTGCCTGGCATTCTCTGGCCATGGTGGGGGAAGGGCTTAGCAGCAGGATGTTAACAGCTGCTGGAGGTCCGATCCAGCTGGGACAGGGCTTTCTCCCCTCCCCTCCCCCTGCGCAGCAGCCGCGGCTCCCTGGTCCCAACCCGGGGCCCAGCAGCCTTCCTGGGAAGGGGCCTGGCCCTTGGAAGGGGCTCACCTGGCCTGGTTCCCCGCGGCAGGGAAGATGCCGGGCCTGCTTGTTACCTCTTCTCAGTCTGGTAGGAAAGAGAATTTCCCAGGATTTTTCCCGATTTTTAACCTTTGTCCAGAGCCATATCCATCTCTTTAATTGGTTCTACAGGTTGTCAATATTCAAACCTAGTCACTGATTGGTTTTGCCATGGCTTTTCTTCAATCAGTGCAAAACCAGCACAGCTTAAGACACCTGCACAAATATTCAAAAATACACTCTGCAGGAGAAATTAATCTCAACTATTTTCCACAGTATGTCTGAAAATACCACCACAATGAGATCCAGTATTCTTATACTATACTCCACTTTCCACTATAAGCAAGACATGAGGTAATAACATCAACTAGTCAGGAAAAAAATGAAACAAAGTAAAACAAACCCTTGAAGTGTGCAAACCAGGTGCCTTGTCTTGATGCTTAGATCATTGTTCAACATCCACACTCACACTGCAGCATAAGGATGCCTCTAGGCATGTTAACTATGTCTCTGGGTCCTTCAGAATCACTAACCATTAAAATTTCTCCAACTGCATCAACAGCCACTAAACAGAGAAAGAAGGCACCAAATGCAGATGCCCTGAATGCTGACTATACAAAGTGTTGATGATTTATACATACTCAGAAAAAGCAAAGCAATTGTAGGCTTTGTGTGAACAGACGCATAAGAAGGCTACTCTTGTTGGACAGAAGGCTTCTTCATGTTCTATTCAAAAATCAAAATACTTACTAATCATTGCTGACACATCATCTGCCACTATATAAGAGCATAAATAAGAGGATATACATTCACATGCAAGTGGAAACACTGAAGACAAACTCACAGCATTTGAGGGTTTCAGACAGGGCTAGGATAGTAAGCGAGGTATCTGTAATGAAGAAACTGAAGTTCACGGGGGTTTGAAGAACAGGCAGAATTAGAAAACAATTTCAATGTTTCTCTTCCTTTCCCTCATCTCCTGTTATAAGCAAACAAATAACCTTAACTTTCCCCCATGTATTTCACTGAAGAATAGATGAAGTAAAAGACCAACTTTAGAGAGAATCTGTTGCAAAATAAATCACCTTGAACAGAGAGGATGCAAGCAAGAGACTTAAGTATGAGACTGATAAAAGGATCCTAGTATTTCTTCACTCTTAAAGCTTATCTGAAGTTATTCGGGGTCTCCAGCTCTAACTGAAAATTGAATTATTCCTTCTCAAAAAGTATAAACAGGAATGAAATCTCTCAAACAATTTGCTCATTTACGTTTCCACAGTTTTTCAGTAATTACTTTCTAACTGAAATGAAAGGGCTTTTAGGTCATGACTTGAACAGTTCTTTTGTTGGCTGAAGAGATGATGGATGAAGCACTTGTACAAGGCCCTGCTGTTAGAAAATCTAAACCACAATACCTAAGTTTAGGAGCAGAAAAATTGCTGTGTATTAGCCATAATGCCAGACTCACAGTCAGTGCCCAAGATATGGTGACAGAGATGTTTGACTATCCTCATAGTACATCTTCTCTTTATTTCAGAGGCATAAATCCTGGTAATATGGACACATTATCTTGGTAGCTGTTTAAAAAGTTTTCTTGAGTTTCAAAAGCCAGCAAAATTTGTTAAGAGACCTTAGTCAAAATGGTTCCTAGAACCCACACTGCTCCACAACACCTACAGTACCAAAATATCCCATGTAAAATCAACCAAGATACACCTATATGAACTCCAGCCACATCTTGCAACCTGAGCAGTGATGAGTTATCCTATATTTGTTTTCTATTATGAGAGGTATTTTTACAGAGATTTTTCAGATCTTCTACAAAGACCTTTCTTCTAAAACAGGTATAAAAAAGACCCAGTAAGACAAAGACAGTGCATGAGTGACAATGTAAAACATTACCATTTTCACTTTGTTAGATTAACACATACAGCAATTTCTAATATCAAACCACTCAGCACCTACTACACAGGTTCTATTACTGTTCTTTTCACTCGGATGGTATTTTTTAAAATAAAAACCACATATTACAGGTCTACAAAGGAAGAAGCAAGAAAATAGATCTCACCAGTTTATGAACCAGATTTTTTAGTTCATGAATAGTTCATGACACTATTCACCTTCCAATGTCAGTAGTAGTAAACTACTATAAATAACAGTATGTTTTTCAGAGTCATATGACATACTTTTTTCTAGAGTATAGCTCATAAGAAGCTCTACTAATAAATAAACTGGAGCTGAATTTCCCTCCAGTGAAATTGTGGTCTGAATACTGAGTGCATAGAGTATATTAGAAATTGGGGTTTTTTCACTTAAGAAAGATGCTGTATTTCAGAAGGCAAAATTTCACCGCTACAATTTACAATTTTTTAAAAACACAAGATTACAGAGGAGAAAGAAAATCCTCTTGGGTAACCTCACATTCTGGTGCATTAACAGTGAGCACAGTCAATACAGTGAACTATTCTTAGTTAGCAGCAAATTCGCAAGCATCAGCTGAGGAACAAAGAGAGATGCTCCACTTAAAGTAGAACTGAGGCCCTAATTGGAACCAAATATTACTTTGCTCGAAGAAAAATCATAGGTTACATCTGCATGACTGATTTGAGTCACCACTTAGACCCTAATAAAAGGGGTGAGTTTTAGACCTCGATTGATTTCTGGGTGCTGTGCTGAAAAGAAAGTATTGGAGCACAGTCCACCCACAGTGCACTTTACATGATTCAGAGCTGACAGGCAATAAAAGAAATATTGTTCCTCTCATTTAGTAGAGCAAGAATAGCTGTATGCAATTTTATTTCTGAACTTGATAAGTGAAAAATGACTCATTTTATTAGATAAAGACCATTTAAAAAAGCTTGCTCCTATAATTTGCATATTTTGAAAATGAAATTAGTTCATCATGAAATGGTTAAATATAGTATTATGAGATAGGTGAAAGCCTGTAGAATATAAAATTGTTACACACAGGAATTAAATTAAAAGGGAATGTACTGAAAAGGAGAGCCTGTCTTGAATTTTATGCCTCTTCCCTCCATTTACAAATGGATGTGCCAATCAAAACTGCAATTGCAAATTACTTTATCACACATGTGACTCACAAAGCATATAAACAAATGACCTTGTAGCTCTATTGCTTTACTAGTTCTGTGCCCCAAATCAGGTAATGAAGATTTTACAAGTTGAGAGGATGTCCTTAAATGTATATACTGTCATCTCTCTTACATACATTTTTAATTAATGAACATTGGCTGTGTAGTATATCTTTCCTCCCTCCATCCTTTTCCCAGCTGTGCCATCAAAAAAGAGGGAGTGATGAAGAGGTAAGATATGATTACACACCCAAGCTGGAAACAGTTCTGTCAGGTTGTTTGCCGGGTGTTAATAGATATGTAAAGTAAGATAGATTTTGAAAAATCACATTGACACTATCAAAATCTCACAATAGAACTACCACTTTGCTATGTACAGTCAAATTATGAATATCTCCTCTGTTGCCAGTTATTTAATTTTAAAAGTTTAATTTAAGGGGAATACTGGCAGAAAAAAAAAGACTTCTAGGAGTCTAGAGTCTAGAATATGAGTCAAAAAATATGATTTAGTTTTTACGTCACTGAACTGGAATTCAGGATGCAGAGTTCAACCACTATCACTGCAGACTTTTTTGTGTGTTTTTAAAACCATGTAATTTAATCTCTCCATAAATATCTTTTGTCTACAGCTTTTTCAGGGTATTCAGATCTCTTGGGGAAAGAAGCAGGGGTTTATGTGTATGAATTCTGCACGTAGCTCATAGGGCCTTGCAATGGCCACTTACACCAGGAAAATGAATAATGATGTTGCATGATCTTTCTGCTTTCCCCGTTACTCATGCCTGAGAGAAGCCCTCAGTGAACATCTACAAAGCAAATTGATTATTTTGATTATTCTTCTCCCCAAACCTTCATCCCTCCAGATGCTCACGAATAAACACAATAGCATCCAGAGGTGACATGCTCAGAAGGCAGTGTTACACCAACCAGTATCATCTCATGTTCTGTTTTACTTTCCCATTTTCCCTTTGCTTTTAAAAGCAGATATTGCATTTTTTTTCCTGTGTTTTAACAATGTCTAGAGCAAAGGGAATCCTGATCCACTGGGATTATGGTGCTCCTGTGTTGGCAAAAAAGCCCAGTTCCAACACAGTGCCCTGCTGGTCCCTGGGGACCCTGCCTCTTCCCACTGCTACAGAGCCCCCAAATTACGGAGCATCTGGCTATGATTTTGGTACATCACATTGCCCAGAAGAGTTGTGGATGCCCCACTGCTGGAAGTGCTCAAGGCCAAGATGGATGGAGCTCTGAACAGCCTGGTCTGTGGAAGTTGTCCATATCCATGGTCAGGGGGTTGGAACCAGATGATCTTTAAGATCCCTTCAAAGCCAAACCATTCTGTGATTCTGTGACTGTTACTCATTTGAAAAAGAGCAGTACAATGGAATCCTGTTTAAGCCTCCTAGCATTACAGTAGTTTACATTAAAATAATTTTACATTCTACATAAAATTGGTAATAATACACACTAAAACTAAAAGCATTTGGCTACAAATTATTTGACAGTATTATTTCTTTGAATTTTTCTTGATATGTGATCTCTACTTCTATTGAATCCCTCACTGAAACTTAACTCGAAGTACAGCTATCTCTACTTCTTTTAGGGTGTGGTGGGAGAGAGGGAATTATAATCAAAATAACTACAAAAATTTTAAATCTAATTTTATATATCTTTCTAAATAAAAATAATTTTAATTTAATAATTTTAAACTGTTTAATCTAGCTGATAAAGTTAAAATTAGTGCAAAAGCATAAAGGAAGAAAATGAGCACATCTAGAAATGAGAAACAGTGAATTTGGACAAAAACAAAATTATAAGCTGGACTGGAAGAAAATGGATTAATTTTTTGAAGGAAGCTCATTTCCCCTTTCACACATTTAAAATCATTACCATATATTGTGCACCATTTTAATAATATTTCAAATAATAACTTTTTACTGTCTATGTGATGCAGCATTCTAAACTTAAAATTTAGAAATTGATATTAAATTTTGTAATGTAAAATCCTTTTCTTAAATAATGAAGTTAGATGTTAATAAATTTATTTTGTTCTGCTTTCATTTGGGGAATATTATATATATTAAACCAATTTAGGGTGCCAAATATCTATAAAAGTCTATGAAGGAAAGTACAAAAGTGTAATACCTTGAAAGCCAGTCTAGCTTTTCCTAATGAAATTTTGCTGATCTGAGTAATTTTAGGAATGTGCTTGGTCTATGTAAGAAGTTGGAGAATAGCTACTGAATTGATGTGAAGTCCAATTATTTTGTTCAATTTCACATGTGATCTTTTACATCCACTTAATGACATATAAAACAGGCAAATGTGTACACCAGCACAGAATGAGGTGTTCTATACCTAGAACAATAGCCCACAAGTTAAGGGTTCTGTTCAGAAAATTCCTCTCTCCTTACAATATTTACAGAAAGTGCAGCAGATCTGAAAATAGCCACATTCAAATTTGGAGTTTGGATGTTTGATGACTTAGGTTCTGTCAGGATAGTTTCCATTGTAAAGGTTGGAAATGGAGTGAAGGCTTGTGATTGGCTCCAATTATTTCAGTAGTACAACAAATAATTCTGATTTTTAATTCCAGTTCAGTAGATGATAAAACTTACCTTTAAACCTCATGCAAGGATTGCAGGTGGTCAGTAGATACTGAAAGGTCCTGTTTACAGAAAAGGAAATATCTAAGTACTGACTAAGTGATCTTTACCTCAAATTAAGAAGTAGTGGAGTTTTTTATTTATTGTGATAGTCCAGAAAACCCTCTTGCGATGTTAGAGATTCGGCTATGGGTTAGAGCAAACACTGCTGAGAAAAGCTTGACGGAGCCCTACAAGTTCTTCTGGAAAGGCACAGCCATGTTTCTTGCAGCCTTGCTCTGTGTATTTGCTGCCAAGGACAGCTCTGGGCACAGATGAAGTTAAAAGCTGCCCAAGGCAGGGTGCTACAGAAGGCAGCAGGGTACCATAGGTACTCTGTCTCATCAGTCTGACAGCTCCCCAACATGCTACGCTTGCATTACACTTACTTAACAAAGAAGCAAAAGGTCTTTCTTTTGGTAGAAAAAAAATATAAACATATATGTATTTCCACTTCTTCCTCATTCTTCACCTTGACAGTATGTTTACATCAAAGGAAAAAGTTCAAAGAGAGTTAAACATATTTATATAAAAATCTAAAAGGGAGGAAAAACCAACCAAACAAAAACCCATCAAATTATGAGATGCAATTTTTGATCTCCAAATTAGGGTCTCAAGTTATAGTTAACACTTTTCAGTCAGGAAGATGTTTAAATATCTGACTTGATCATAAAAAATGTCATTTAAATGCGTACGTCCAAGATACGGGGCATATATATCTCTTTTCTCCTCTAATATAGGCCAGATGTTTTTGAAACACTGAGTTCTGTGAAAACCTCTCCATCAAAGGCCATCTCTTTTTAGATTAAACCTACCTTTATTAAATCAAGTTCTTTTAAGGACAAATTGTTCACTATTGACCCCATTATCTAACTTGTGTGTGTACTTACTTGCCCACATGTACTCTGGCAAATGCTATAATTATCCTGATGAATCACAAATAGAATTTACATTTTACCTTGCAAGTACCGGAAAGCAGTGACTAGAGCATGACTTGATTATATAAATGCTACCTTATTTCCAGGAATGACGACAGAGCTGGTAAAAAGTGTCATTAAATATAGCTCGAAATGAGCCACTCTGTTTGGTAGATAGAGAGAAAACAAAAAACAGGAAAACACAGTGAAAGAAAATAACAAAAGAGGAAAGACTTAAAAAAAGTCACCATGATCTGACGTAAAAGCTGAAAGACAAAGGAAACACCAATAAGCTGAAATTTTTAAAAGCCTCCGTAGGAAGGATTTAAAAGTGGGAAGACAGAAAAAACATTACATAATACAATACTCAAAAGGCTGGGAACACAATTGTGCATCTTCTCCTCCAGTTTTCTAATGTACTTACAGCCACTCATTTCCACACAGCCTATACATATGAAGCCACTGAAAAGCCCCAGCAATTTCTGCCAGTGTTCATTGAAATTTACACTCAGCAGATTACCCTTGCAGAACCCTGAAGGGCACTTGTTTCAAATCCCTATGACTGAAGGACACTATTGTTTTTTCTTATAAATAGGTAGTGGCATGGCAAAATCAAGCTGTGTTATGTCTTCAGACAATACTTCAATTCTTGTTCAAATTCTGAAACCAGAATTCTAGAAGGACATGAAAAATTTGTAAAGCTGTTAGGAGAAGTATATGAGACTGCCCTTGAGTTCTTTACAGTAGATTCTAATGGATAACACTGGCCTTGCTTTCCCCTGGCTTTTCCTTTTTGAAAGAAATGTTTGAAAACACTAAAGTGTAGAAATTGATTAGTGAACTTCCATCTGTGACTTAATTATGCCTACACCTCCATACAGTGGCATCATGATTTATAAAGGCATGTTCATTCAGAAAGATGTTTAAGCAAGTACTTCATAAGAATTTTTCTGGGAAATAAACATTTTTTCTGAAACAGCTATTGATCACCATAATAACTTCTAATCTACCTCTGAATTATGAGGTTACCAGCCAAAATCTTTTTTTTCCTCAATATAGATTCATATTTTCAATTACAAACTTAAAAAAATCTAGAAAAATAGTATATTTTGAACAAGGTTTAGGTTCCAATGCATGGGATTTAATTGAAGCTCTGATTCTTACTTTTAAAATGTTGATTCTTTCATTCTTTAATCTTCATTAGAATATATAAGTGGGGAGAGGGTTTATTTTGGAGAGATTTTAATTTTTTTAAATTCTTTATTCTTTTTAGGGGAAGAGAATACTATTTTACCAGGGACAAATCCAAGCCTTGCTTTGACAAGACGACACAAAAGCAAACAAAACAAAAAAACCCCAAAATTTTCTGAAATTTATAAAGGCTGTAGCAGCAACTAACATGGCTTTGTCATTAACAAATCTTTTTAAACACATCTAAATGCCTTTAGGGCAAGGCAACAGGCCTTACAGAGGAGATGCTATAGGTGCTGTGCATCTCAGCCTCTGGCACTGTTTCATGTGGCCTTTTCAAAGCAAGCTACAGAAAATCAGTCAAGCCGAAATTCATGTTAGGTGGGTGCAAAATAAAGAAAGAAAAAATTACTTGCAGAATATCAGTGGTTCAGAGCAAAGCCATGGTGAGCTGTGTATTAGCTTACAGTGGTTTCTGTAAGCTAATGGTACTGTTCACTACAGCTAATCGTAAAGTTAATAGGCTTATGAGATTGAAAGAAGTGAAGCTGGAACAGACTGAAAGTACACTGAGGAAAAAATTATAACTCCAGAGAAATTCAAACAATGACCTGAAAAAGAGGAATACAAAAATCATTAAAGATAAATGCCGGTGGGAATAAAACAACTTGCACAAATAGAGAATGGCAAAACTGATGTTGAAATTTAGGCCGTAGTGAATTCCGACCTGAAAACAGTCAACAGAGTGGGGTAAAAAAACTGCAAAACACAATGCAGTATGCATAAAAAGGACTCTAAAAGACAAGTAATGCATCTTCTCCCGTCCACATTATTGAGTCTTTAATAATATCTTACCCAGTCAGGATCCACAGGTCAGAAAGGGCACAATTGATGGTGAAGAGTCCAGAGAATGATCCAGTATCTCAAAACCATTCTTTAAGAAAAAGCTGATAGGAAGATTAAAAATATGAAATATATAAAACCATACTTCCTTCATAAATTTGGTCAAAACATCTCCTGAAAACTGTTACATTCTTCCCACACTACTTTACCATTATCTATTTTTCAGTTATGGTAAGGTCATATTTTCGTAAAGAAAATAGTTTTGATTAAATACATTAAAAAATACAGCTCTTGCTAAATGCAAAACAGACTGAAAACACTATTTATGAGGAAGAAGAGAAAATATCCAATGCTAAAGGTTGCTTAAAAATATCTGACCACAAACCATAACAGAAAACATCAACTAAACATTAAAAAAATATAAATTAGTCATACCTCTATTCAACAATGAGAAAAACACATACACAAAAAAAAGCTTGAAACACTGATAATAATTACATTTAAAATAATGTCAAGGGTTCTAGTTTACTTTCAAAATCTGAAGAGTTTTTCTTTATGTTCAAAACCAATTAACATTTTTGTCATCACCTGACGTTAATTAATGATTTTTGCACTATATTCAGTGAGGACAGATGTTCTGCAAGGTGCATTCTGTTAAAAGTGACTGATGGTCTAAACAGTTCATACTAACCACTTGTCTCTTCCTCTTCCCTGTCTATCACATACCCTAAACTAATTAAAGATAAGAGTGTTTACTACTAATTTAATCAAAAACTCAAAAATCTTCAAAATCACTGAAATTGCTTTGACTCAGAACTACAAATGGGTTTTAAAAGATAATCTGTGAATTAAACAATTAAGACTACTAGATGTGAGCAAGTGAAATTTGAATTTGGAAAAGAAAGTTCCAGAGGGACTACAATCAGAGAAGATGTAATAATAGAAACATATGAAAAATGTCCCTGAGAAATTGAGACAAACCTGTAAAATAGAAACTTACTTTCACAAAAGAGAATGAAATCTTGAAATCACAGCAGAAACTTAAACACACAAATTTGAATGAAATTTAAAAAAAAACAAACTCAATGGGAAAAATAAAAGGAAGAAAATTAGTGCTTATAATTAAAAACATTAAGAGAACCAGACACAATAAAATTTGGAAAGTATTTGAAATCTCAAAATCTCCAGAGGTCTAGCGCCTTCAAAATTTAAACATTTATACTTTGAATGACACCTTGAAATGAGAGAACAAAGTTTAACAAGATGGTCCAGAAAGAACATATGAAAACAAAAAATGAAAATGAAAAAAATTAGAAATGTTCAAGAGCGAGTAAGAAAAACCAAATATAATACATCCAAATAAAAAAAAAAAAACACACTCATACCAAAAAAAGTTAAATTAAAATATGTTATAACCAGAAAATGAAAAATATGACACCAAGTGAAAACAATAAAAGTCAATGGGATGACAAGAAGTGAAGGGAAATGGACTGAAGTCTGCAACGCTAACCCTCATTGAAATCGCAAGATTTCATTCCCTTTCCTGAAAGGAAAGTTTTCCTTTCAGGAAAGGGAATGAAATCTTGACATCAGAAAACAAAGTCTCACAAACACACTGGAAAAGAGGTATTGTCAAACTAAATGCAAATCAAAAAAATCCAGCAAAATCCAAAACGGAGTCGCTACATCCAAATGGACTGCGATCAAATGAAGGGCAGGGAAAGGGACCCAACAAGCAAAAATTATCCAAATAATATCCTCAAATCAAGGAAGAAAGATAAACCAAGAAAGTGGAGAAGACAGTAAAGAGAGGAAATGTTACAACCAGAAAATGACAAATCTGACTCCAAGAACAAACAACAAAAGTCAATGGGACAACAAGAAGTGCAGAGAAATGGACCAAAGCTTGCCACGCTAATCCTCATTGAAATCACAAGATTTCATTCCCTTTCCTGAAAGGAAAGTCTTCCTTTCAGGAAAGGGAATGAAATCTTGAAATCAGAGAACAACGTCTCACAAACACTCTGGAAAGGACATACGGTCAAATTTAATGCAAATCAAAAAAAACCAGCAAAATCCAAAACGAAGTCACTACAACCAAATGCACTGCGATCAAGTAAAGGGAAGGGAAAAGGGACCTAACTCTGCAAAATTATCCTAATTCATCTCCACAAATCACAGAAGAAAAAAAAATTAAGAGAGAGGAGGAGAAAGTAAAAAACTCAAATGTTACAACCAGAAAATGACAAATCTGATTCCAAGTACAAACCACAAAAGTCAGTGGGACGACAAGAAGTGAAGGGAAATGGACCAAAGCTTGCCACGCTAATCCTCATTGAAATCCTTGAATTATAGCAGAATTTTCGACATTCATTCTGGAGCGGAGGTTTGAGCAATCTCAATACCATTGAAAAATGCCAGAAAATTGGCAATTTGCACCACTTTTCTTTTTATTAATGTTTGTTTATAATCACTCTATTTTTAGGGGTTTTTTTCAGAATTTCCTGTGTTTTTTTCTTGTCTTTTTTCCAGAGTTCTTGTTTTGCTTTCATCTGTTATTGAAAGATTTTAGTAAGGGTTAATTGTTCCATCTTTGGTTCTTTCCCTGTACTTCATAATCTCATTTACTTCTATTGTTTTCACTTTACTTGAGATTTTTCCTTTTTGTTTAATCTTTTTTTTCTTTCAATTTCTTGTGTGGTCTCATTCCTTACCCTTCTTTTCTTATCTTGGGTTTTACTTGCAAATATTTTTGCAATTTTTGTCATTTTCTCTGCACATCATTTGTTCTGATAACATATGGTTGTAGTCTGTCTATTTCCAAATTTTCTTCCCTTTTAATAGCATTTTAATTTGGTCATATTTCCTTCACAGAATTTTTCTAACATGCCAAGACTATGCTAATTCTTTAGCCAACTGGACAAGGATCATGCTGCCTTTATGCTGGTTAAATGTTTTATACTCTGACCAGAACTAGCTACATAGTAAATCTGTCACTGGTGAGGCCGAAATTAATTTTTTTCACTCTGTTTATGCAAGTTAGTTTTTCAGAGTGATCCACTCCCGTGTCCAACACCCTTCTTAGGTACTTAGCTCAAAGCACAAATTTACAGGATTTAATATCCTTTCAGTTATTCTCAAAGGCTAGCTTATGGATGCAATGGTTGGAATTCAGCCTGTGCTATGTGGGGGGTGCCATTTTCTTTTGTTCCCGCCCTTAAAGTTCCAAGGTACAAGACATTTCTCACAGTTCCTTAGGTAATCATCTATCCTATCTATTTGGCTAAAATATTTGAATGTATCATAAGTAATCGTTATTTGGTCATTGTGATTCTTAAATCTGTAAGATCAAACTCTAGAGCCTGAAAATAATATCAAATATTCATTCATCATCCTAAAGTGATTAATCCTAATTTTTTTGCTCTGAAGATCAACACTTCAAAATGTCAAATTTTTCTTACATACACTCTTTTTTCCCCCCTATAACTCAAGTTTATTTATACTTCTTTGAATACTTGGATCCAGTGGCATCTTACAAGAAACAAGTTAATCCAAAACCAGGTCAAAGGACTAATACTATTTTCCCCTCAGTGGAGGTTCAGCAGTGTAGCCAGCCAGTGTCACAGAATTCTTCCTGGGATTTTATCAAAGAAGGGCTGAAAATGCCACAAACATGAACAAGAGACGCTGGAAATTTCCAGAGGGACATGTTCATGAGTTTTCTAACTTGATTATAGTTACCTTTTTGTATTTTTCAAACTAACATTTTGATCCCTGGCTACAATGATACTCTGAAGCTGGAACACAACACCTGTACTTTGTCCTCTCCTCAGCTCGTGAACAGCTTATTGAAAACTACCTGTATTTATGCCAGTTTTTTTAATGGCAGACAGCTTTGGCAATCAGGCAGCTGAACCAGATGTTCCAATGCAATTTCTGAAAACTGGAAACAGTAATATAGCTATTTAGAACCTAATACACAGGTTTCCTCTAGGAAGAGGTTTGGGGTTTTCTTTGACCCAGGTGCCTATCAGCGATCCTGATTTCCAATGCAATACACACACAGGTTCTATTTTCTGCACAGTGGAAAATTATACTGACCAACAGCAAAGAAAACAAGCCTCTGGGAAAAGACAAAGATGTTGCAGATGAAAACCAGCTCACCACAACCTATGCAAAGACACCGAGCTCAGGACTTTCTATAACACCCTTCCTCTATTGGTCCTAGAGATAACTTTTTTAAAAATGCACAAAAAAAATCTATCTTTTTGCAATAAGCAAAAGGTGTTCTTTCCCTAGATTTCAAAATACTTTAGCACTCACTAAACATTAAACAAGCTTACATCAGTCAGTAGAAAGTATTTTAATAATGCTAATGAGTTTTGTGTGAATACAAATAAAGGTTCCTGCAATTATCCCAAATTATTACCTTCTATTTATAGAGTTACATTCAGACATTCAAAATAGAGTGAAATTAGTTCCTCGACTTGCTTATGATCACCATCACCTTTGTTCCTAAGGGAATCATAAGAAATATTTGATTTGCGGGTGGGTTTATTCAGCTATCAACCATTTTTATTCCTTTTTTTTTTTTTAAACACAAAATGATAAGATTTTTATGGAGTAGAATATTTGCCATTGGCACTGATGGAAAAGAGTGTTTGTTACAACATGTGTTGTTTCTTTCCAGTCTCCCAGTTCCAGGTAGCAATTTCATCCATTGCTGCCGGTAGCTGAATAATTAGCTTTTCAATAACTGAGCTTCTGGTGGAGACAGAATGGAAAAATTAGCAATTTGCCTGCACACCTTCAGTGCAAATGTTGCCTCTCAGGAGAGCATTACAACCATTTCCTAAGTGTAGCTAAAAGTACGCATCCAGCAAAAGAAATGTTTACAGAAATACTGGCTACTAAAATCAGACCAGATGCTCCAGCAAACTCAGCTTAAATCATTGTCTCTGCAGTGTTTTGGGGGGTTTATTACTTTATTAATAAGGAAATTACCAATAGAGAACCAAAATATGCAGCATGGTAAACACTGATATCAGATATTAGATATCAAATAAGAATTTTTTTTCCTACTTCTAAGGGACTAAGGCCTTGAGCAGCTCTCACTGGGGCAGGGAGACAAGGACTAAGGGACTGCAGCCATGAGTGATGCACAGGTGGGGCAGAGGAAAACCAGTAAGAACGGAGGAGGAACAGAGATGAAGTGTGACACAGGGTCCCCAGCCTCCTGCACCAAGGGTTTGTGAGGCACCAAGTGCAACACCCAGCAAAAGGGGACATGAGACCGTGATGGACGAGGAGAACTGTTGGACTGATCCTGAGCTCAGAAGAGGGAGAGTTCTTTCCCAAGGTGCTTGCTTCTCTTCTGTCTCTTATAACCTAATCAGTGATGAAAAGTTTGTGTTAACTAGAAATAATTACGAAAATCAAGTAAAATTCCTCTTTGAACTACTTTTGCCTGCAACAATGTGTAATACAGATATTATGCCCATATCTAGCTATGATCTAGATAATAATGTTGTATGACTTTTAGAGCTTGATCAAGATTCTGTTCCATTTCCTGCCCATTTCTCATGACTACCATTATCAACTGAGAGGAACCCAACTTCTGTTCAGTCCATCCAAATGAAAAGGAACCCAAAGTGCCAAGTTCAGGCCAAGAGTAAACAGCTAGCAGGAAAGAACAAGGATTATCTTGTCCTGGTATAGTCAGGCTGCCCAAATAAGCTTCAGCTGATCCTCTGCCATATCATTCTCCTTGCTATTAGAGATATCTTCAATTAAGGTTTATGTCACCTGACTGGTCAGTAAGAAAAAAAAAGAAAGCTAAAAACATGAAAATTGACAAATGATAAATAGATATTTTAAACATGCTATTTTGCTGATAAACACAGAACTAAAGCAGGATATATAAATTCAAAGTTGGAAAGAAGCTGTCAATCCCATTTCACCAGTGTTCTGAGATAGGATCAGTTTTACAAGCCTCAAGTTGCTAAAGCCACAGTCCTCATATAATTTTTTTTAAATACTATGAGTGTGAATGTTCATTTGTTTGAAATGTATTAGAATTCCAAGGATAAACATCCAAGGATATTTACAGAAGTCAGCTCTCAGAGAACTACATAAGACAAAATACAGCATCACACCTCTCAGAAATTGCATTTTCACTTGCATTTCTGGGCTTAGATTTTTGTCATGTATTTGGATCTAGAAGTGAGAGACTGTAACCATAATATATAAACAATGAAAAACAGCTGAAACTTGAAAGCACCATAGAACTAACTATAAGAATTAGAATCAGTGAGATGTAAGCAAGAATGAAAAACCTGAGTGGTTTTAATTTTCTTCCATATATACTTTTGGGTTCAGAAATCAACTTGTATAATTTACTAGCACAGTCATCATTAGGGATTTAAAGGGAGTCTGTAGCGCTGTTGCCCATGCTGTCAGCCTACAAAAACCTGCAACTAAAAGTGTGCATGGTCACCAAATGCCTCTGCTGACACAGGCACAAACTCCTGGGAGCTGGTAAGCATGGACATGAAGAAAACCCACAATTTTAGAGGAACTTCTGCTTTTTATACTAGACATACCCTAACCATACACCCCCCTCAGGAAGACAGAGACTCCATACTTAGCTCATGAGTACATTCACTGGAGACTTCCATCCTGGGTGGGATTCAACTTTTCTGCTTCCTAGAAGTTCAGTCATTGGTGAGTACTTGGGAACCATCCCTTTACCCTGAGCTACTGGGAACATGATCAAATTCAGTACCAAAGTTTGCAATTATTATGTGTTAGAACTCATTTGGATTAAGTCTGCATCATTCCAAGAGGTTCATTACTAATTTTAATTTCATTTTGGAACCACATAGTGGTACTCAAGCTATTCATAAAAGAAATAGCTTGACACACATATAGGGATAATTAAAGCTCTCATACACATGAGGATCTTGACAGTGATTTAATTTTACATGAAAATATTTACTAGGAATAGGCTGAAATCACTACCATACAAGCAAGATTTTGTCTATTTTTAAAAAGCCCAAATTTAATTCATTCTCTTCCCTCTTCTCTTAAAAAGCAATTAAGATACATAGTCTAAGAAATCTTCGTCATATTAAAAGTCCAAATAATATACTAGCTAAAATACAGAATTAGAGTAACATGTCAGAAATTGCAACTGCAAAAATGGGAGTATTTTCATCTTGGATATAGAAATTAAGATCACACTATATTTGTCACAGGCAGGAGGGGACAGGTGTATAAAGTACTTTGATAGTAGGTAAATTTAGTGCTAGATTCAAATGTCATGAAGATAACATTTCTGCACTCAAAAAAAAGAACGAAAATTTCAGTTTTATACCCCACACTACTGATGTTCAACATTACAGCCATTACAAACATTACAGTTTCCAGAGATGCTAATTTCTAATTTAAGTAAAAGGTGTTCACCATGGCTTCTCAAAAAAATTTAAAAAACAGGACTTAAAAATTGAATTAATATGATAACATTTAGCTGAGTGTTCTAAAGGATTACCCTGGTGACTTCAACCATAAATGTAACCCTGCCCATGTCATTTTATGTAAGGCTTACTATTACAACCAGAAGATAAAATTTTTTTAAAAAATTAACCTTTTTAAAAAGTGGAAGACATTTACATTTTTAAGACAGCCATTGATAAACATGGCCTGACAGGAATTTTGTGTCAGGCAAACGTTTTGATGCCTTTGGAAGATTTATTAGAAATATTAGGGGTAGGGTCAATACAGACAGCAAGAGAAAGCCCCAGCAAGGGTCTGCAAAATCTTGGTGGGAGCTTCAAAAATTTTTTTCTGGCAGAAAATTTGTGGATACTATTAAGGTAGATAAGAAAAAGGGTAGATCTGCAAGTGCATTGGGCCTGGGAAGTAACAGCCAAGGAAAAGAGCTGGCTACAAAGGGACCTGTTCCAGGAGAAAGTTTGAATCAGGGCTGTGATCCCAGGCTCTGTAGATTTTTTTGTGATTATTTTTAGAATGTGAGTTGAGGCAAAATGAAAGCCTTCATTCTCCTGTGAGTGAAGCTATCAAGCACTTGTATTCTTAGGTGTGTGCTTCTACTGCTTCTGAGCTGAGGGAAGCTATCCTTCACTTATTGAATTATGGGGAGGGGGAAGTCTTGAGTTTGTTTAAGGTAAGGTTGTTCTCATGTTTCATCAGGTCAAGCTCAGCTATATCAGCTGTATTCTCAGAACAGCACAGTCATCACAGTCCTGGTGGACTTGACCTTTCCTCTGCTGCCCTTTAACACCAATATTCAGCTGTCAAAAAAAAAAAAAGAAAAAAAAGCCACTGGCCATTTGACTTAATATTCATCCAACTGTTTTGCATTCTCAGCACTTAAACTCACTGCCTTTCATTGTTTTATTCTATAAGTTTTGTCCTAGGACAGAAACAAAAAGGGACTTAGGAAGCCCTATTTGTTCTTTGCAGTTAAATTCTCATCTCAGTTACAGTGGCATCAATCTGGTACGTTAAGTAAAATAGTGAAGTTATTATGGTGAGTAATGGCTGAAAACTAATTCACATTGTCTGAATCATAGCAAATGACAAGGTGTTGCAAACAGTTCTTAAATCAACTCTCCTCTGTCCTCAGAAGCATTTTAACCTGTATCATTGTGACACTACCTATTAACTGATTCAGTACCAGTAAGAAGCAGCACTATTGGAAGACAGATTGTCAGGCATCTTCCTGACAGCAGTCACACTTGTTACAGCCCAGTCTTTCCAAAACCATGATTCCCTTGTTGCCTCTTCCTGGGGTTCTCTGCTGGATGCTACACAAGCGCTTTTTCTTCAGTAACCATGGGAACCAAACCAGAGCATTATTTGGGATGCAAAGACTTGACCAATGTTTTTAACTCACACTGATGTTTTGTTTTAAGGATACAGGCCTATTAACATAAAGGTTTTTACAGATTAGTGGTTCCTACTTGAAAAACACAGTAAAGGTCAGCTGTTAAAAATATTCATTCTGCATTTCAAGCAGAGATTTATAGTTCTGTGTAGAAAACTGTCCTTTTCAGTGAATAACTGCAGCAGTAAAAAAAAAAAACACCTATCTATCATGAACACATGAATTTTTTAGTAATCCCATGACCAATTTAAACAATGTATCCCTGAAAATGGAAATCTTGAGTTCTCTTTCTGTGTAACACATTGGCTGTTAATCTTGTTTGAGACAGCCAAACCACCTGTGCCTCAGTCTCTGCATTAACCTACATCAAATACAAAAACACCTGGTTGCTGAGCCATTTCATCCATTCAGGTTTGTTAAGCTCATTTCCTACACAGAAGGAATAGAGAAAACATTAATATTAAAAGGTTTGATTGCTCATAGAGAGATGTTATGACAAAGACAACCTGACTGTAAGAAATCCTCTAACCTACAAAACCTCCTGGGCAGACACAACTGGATATCTAAGAAAAATGTGGTATCATCTGAAATTTATTCCATATTCTCTCCTTTGTTTGGACCATAAATATTCCAAAGCACAGTCTCTTCCTCCATTTGAGTCTCCATTGCTTGACTGGCAAAAATGTTTGATTTTTTTTTTTTGTTGTTCATTTGAAAGAAGTTTTGCTTGTATTCATTTTTTTGAGGAAGACTCAGGACTCCTGACTAGTAGATTACATTTAAATGACTTATCCCCTCTTAAGATACACTTGGAATAACTACACAGGTTTTTTCACCAATACACAAGCAGAATATATTGAGTGAAATCTAAGGTAATTTAGGCAATTTTGTAGTTTATCTGTATGATTATTTTCTGTTTTACAACAAATATTTAACTTACAAAAGGTGATGGAGACGCCTTTGCAGTAAAAAACAGCTAGTATCTTGCTGTCACTGCAAACCATAAATTTATTCACAACAGTGCTAAAATCCTGTTTTTACTCTGTAAAAATGTACACCAAACATTTTTAAATAGGGTTATACCACTACACACTTACTGCGTGGCTTTTTATGATTGTTGACGGTGGTACAATGTCAAGGCTAGCTTTGTCCAAGGCAGTTAGCTGTCAAGCGTACACTTACTTTGATTCTAATGCTGCCTTCTAATCAAGAAGCCAAACCAAAGTTCACAGGATCAAATTAAGAAGTCAGGCAGCAAGTATTTAAAATTAAATTGATGTGGTAAAAATACAAGCTCCTCAATGATGGCCTTTATCCTAGAGAAGGAGCCATAGTCATACCTGATGTCATTTAACAATTCAGAAAATTTCAGAGATGAAGGGTTTTATTTTCCTAAAATCAAAACCACTGGCTAACATCTTTATACAAATGCTGGGACTAAGGAAATAGAATGAATGCAAATACTGTGTTTCTTATTTCCAACATCTTATTTCTATTATATTTATGAACTGTTGGGCATTGCTTTTTTGAGTATTTGGATCTTCTATTTTCATGCATTACTATGACACACACACCCTTTTATTAAGAACCCTTCTCGAAAAGCATATAAAATTGATAAAACGTTTTTCACTGTGCTGGAATAAATGTTACTAAAATCATAGGCACCACTGGAGAGTAAAGTAACACATAGGGTAACAAAGCACTTCAAGATTTTTCTGTGGAATCCTTACAGGAAAGAATAACAATTTCCTTGAGGAAAGTATTTGTGAATTCATCATTACCTCTTCCAATATCCCAGACCTCTGTACAAAGCACAAACGAGGCGCCTTTGAAAGCATGAGGTAATAAATATCAGTAGACTGTATCTTCTAGTGCTGGAGAAGAGAGGAAAGAGGCAGGAAAAAAAGAAAAAAGCTTTCTAGGTGCAGCACCCAAAATCAGAATTCACCCCAGTCCCCACACCTGTGCCTTCATTGCATCGAGGCATAATATGGGATACACATTACAGACTGATGTGCCACACCTTCCAAGCAGACCTTGTCTCTGGCTAGATACTTCAACCAACATAAAGACACCAATGCCACGTGCCTTGAGTGTTTCTTGCAGAAAATCAAGTGGCATGAAACCTTACTGCTTTTCCTGCAAATCCTGCAGTGCAGATGCCAGGATGCACAGCTGTGTGCAGGCAAACCTGGCCACAGGTAATTATCAAGAAGTGTCAACACATCCTCCTGTAATTACAGAGTAAAAAGGTCATGAGAAATTGAGGTTTTTTTGTTTTTTTTTTTTCAATTCTGTTATTGTTTCAGTATTTTTAACTAGTCTTTCCTCCTAGTCAGGAAACTTTGTTTTCTTTGATATTTTTTGTTTCATATAGACCTTTCAAGAGAGTAGCTCTCAATAATATCTTTGCTATGGATCCAATACACCAAGTCTGGATATCCAGGGACAGGCTTTCACATGTTTCGGTCCAAAGCAGCTCATGAGAATTACTGACCTTTAAAGTATCAATAGCATTGTAAGAGTCTGAAGAAAATACAGCCAGGTTCACTTGGATTTTTTTCCACATTTATCAGTGAAGAAAACAGACAACTGACTGCAGACCTTATTTGCTTTCTGTGTGCTTTTCTTTCCTTTTTTTTGTCAGAGAACTACTTAAACTCCAGAGGTTTCTTGTGTTCACAGCAATTCGCCTCCAAGCAAGGCACAGGACGACTCAGGAGAACAGTTTAAAGACCTAATGCAAGGTTCAGCAACAAAAGATCTGATCATAAAGCAGTGCTTTTAGGGAAAAATGTTTATCCCATTTGTCTTGTGTTTAGCACCATCATTTAAGAAATTCTGTTTCGTGAGCTGGTCTCCAAAGGAACCACTTTCCTCTACACAGGGTTTGCACAGGATCCTGCCACTCCCATTGTACCTGTGCATTCTCTTTCACAAGTTAAGTGCCATCAACTGTTATCATCAGCAGTTTCAAACTACTCCCCTATGAAAACTACAGTTTTATAATACATAGACTCTAAATTTATTAGCTTATCATGAATGTCACTAGAAAATAATGTTTCTACAATGAGAGGTAAAAACAACATAGATGCAAGTAAAACGGCCCAACCATCGCATAATATTTCTGATAAAATATTGATTTAAAAGGACAATAAAATTAGTTTTTACTGTCCAATCTATAACATTGAGTTGCATTCTAAGATTCCTCCACTGTTATGAATTCACATAATGGTGCATACGGCCATTTATAAATCAGTCCCATATGCAAACTGTGAACATCAGAATACTCATTTTTACCTGCACAAAACAAGTCATGACAATATACACACTGCTAATTGTTGGCTCAGTTTGATGAAAAATGAGCTGGCATCAGGACATGATACCCTGAAACAACAGAACAGCTTACTCAAAGTGACATAACAAATATCAGATATGCTGCACAGGAGGGAGTATTTTCCTTCCCTGTATCAGGGAGATATAAAGTCCTACAGCTGTCTTGGAAAAACAAACAAAAACAAACAAACAAAAACCCCACAAAAAACAAACCAACAAACCCCAAAAAAATCATCATTAAAAAAAAGTCTTTCCTTATTACAACACAGTGTGCAGATTGTTTTCTAAAAATTTCCCAGAAAGGAATGGTACTTGCATGGATTTTGATTTGGCAGGATTTTGTCTTTAAAAGGAAGACAAAATCATAGAAACTTTAATATCTTTAAAGACCTCTTAGATCATCAAGTGCAAATGTTATCGGAACGTGTTCATCCAAGGACCAGATCCAAAAAGTATACCAGCTACTACATCTTTTATTCTGTGGTGATACAAACACAGTCTCATCATTTAATGAAAAATTACTTCTACTAAATTCTCCTGTCAATTTTTTCCATTTATTTTCATAGCAATATTTCAAACTAATTTCAGATAATATATGCAAAATAGCCATTTGCACAAGATTATGTGTAAAAACAAAGTGAGTACTTGCAGATTAATTAATTTAAACGAGTGCAAGTAATTAATTCTTTTTCACAGGCCTGAAATTTCTTCTACCTATGACAAGTGTGTGGTGAATCATAGGTTTTCCTTGTGTTTTGCATTTCACCTCCTGATTTAGCTAAAATTTCCCAAAACCTATAGTAACACAGCTTTCAGTTGTCTTCACAATGTGTATGATTTTAAAATGTCTCTTACTCCTAGTTTTAACAAAGACATTCAGCACTTAAATACCAAAGTTAATTTTGAGTAGCTGGTGTTTAAAATATCCCTGATAACAGGGGTGAAGTTTTTGAAATTTGGCATTTATGAAAGATGTATTTCTTCCAAAAACCATTAAATACCAGACATACTTTTTAAAGTATACCCAGCATTGACAGCACAGAGAATGAAGGCTCAGTTTCTAAATTTAACACATAATTTAGTCATTGGTTCAGTGTCAGAGCATACTTGCTTCAACAAATGCAACAAAAATATTCCCTCCCTTTCTTCCAAACTTATAAAAGCACAAAGTAAAGAAAAAAAAAAAAAAAAAAAAAGTATTAAAAATTAATCCACTGAAACGTTTGTTTTTTCTGAAAGACTAGATTTGCAAGTACAAGTAGTATTGCTTCTCTGGTTGGTTTTCTCTTGGTTAATATTTTTTGTTCATTTAGGTAGCATATTAGAAAGGGGAAGACAAGCTTTTGGACCCATGAACTCCTTATGTCTGAAAGAGAAGCAGCAAAGTCCAAAATGAAATACATTTGAAACATAATTCCATCAAGTCTCCAGAGTCACAGTCAAAACACTTTAAAAAAAAGCAAGTTGGACACAGTAAACATAGAGAGGCCATGCCATGCTCAATTAACTCTTGAAATCCATGGAACATACAAAAAGCAGTAGATGAAGAAGAGTATACTATGATACAAAATTTAGGGTCCAGCAGAAGCATTAATTTGATGTTCCATGCTTGATTTTGGGTATTGTTCCTTCCTCTGAGGATCAAAAGCAAGAGACCACATCTGTTCTGTGAAACTTTCTCCCATTGGTAACTTCTTTTTTGATTGTGTGTGATGGTTTACTTGGGTGAAAAATTGTTATGCAGATCCATTCACTTTTTTTTAATGATGAAAACCACCCTAATTCAAAGACCAGAAAATGCTAGATTCAGTGACTAGCTCTGAATATTCTCAAAAGACACTTTCCGGCAATGTTCTAACAGTTGTATTATTCATTGCTTCCCTATAACATCAAAAAATATACTTTTAAAAATCCTAATTTTCTGATTGATTCACATGAAAATAGCTTTAGCATTTATGGGGGGAAAGTGTATATTAAAAAAAAAAATTATGGAGTATTTCTACGTATCCTTTCAAGAAGGAAGATTTTGCCCAGATAACCAAAATCAGTAAAACACCTGCTACTGAAGAGATAAGAGATAAATTTTATCGCTACATTTCAGATCCACAGCCAGAATGTTTTGTGGCACATGGCATAAATTCTTTGCTTCCTATTAACACTAAAATAACCAGAACAATTTGGAAATTTGAAGGAAATTACACCATGTCTTGCAATAGGACAAACTCACTTTCTTTCCCCTGTCCCAGAGACAAATCAGACGACAGGAAGATTTGGGCTCTGTAGACTGCTTCACAAAAGAAAAGAGCAGTCAGAAATTACTATGGATTATTCTTGATTGTAGAAAGGAAAGGGGAAAGAAGAAGAATTAAATAGGAAAGGGGGAAAGACAGAAAGCTTTCCAGACAGTGCTCCATTCACCTTTCCTCCTTAAGGGATATTAAAACCTTGGTAGTTAACCTCACATCAAACATCCCAGAAGTTTACTGGGTAGAAAATAGATTGGAAGTACAACATTATAGTCCTCTAACACACTGAAGGAAGTTTTAGGCTTAAAGAAGTCAAAGAAAATGGGCAGAAAAGAAATATTAATTCTAAAGGAAAATACCATTGGTTAGCATATGAGTTTATTTATTTTCTTGTTTTGAATTTCCTGCTGCTTTCCAAACAGAAACATAGGAGTTTCTTCTCCAAAGAAGAAAACACATTTGTAGGAATAGGACAGCTGCAGCCTTTTAGCAGATGTCAGGTTATTTTGATATATCCTGGTTATAAGGACAACAAAATGAGTGATTATATATAAACAGTCCTCACATTCTTTAGAGTCTGCAGAAAAACATGCACACAAAAAAATGATTCAGCACATTCATCGCCAGGTTTTAAAACTGCTTTACATAATTTATGAAATTTAAATACAATTAACAGGTAAAAATTTGATATCCAAACTCTTGTTTCAGTATTTTCTCTTTCATGGACTAAGCAGAAAACCCAAAAAGAGAGCAGCTTTAATTAGCTTTAGTCTATTCAGATTTAGAAATTAGACAAATAGGTGACTCACAATGTACCTATTTAGAATAAAAATAATTCCATGAAAAACTTGGGATTGCAGCATTTCCTGTAATGAAAATACTAAAGTCTATGTGTCAGGAGGCCTTATATTAAAATAATCTAGTAAAGAATACCCAGAGATGTTTAGGAGGTTAGATTTTTGCCACATCCCACTTTTTTCCTTCACTTTTGAGCAAGCCAAATATTGCAGCTCTCCTATCCAATGATGGCAAACAAATTTAATTCTCCTGAAAATCAAAATCACAATTTGCAGTAAGTCCATTTGTGCACTTGAGCATCTCTTTCCAAGTAGCTCTTCCACTCTGTGCTCTATTGCCTTTTCAAAGGGAAACTGAAATAATGTTAAGCAAGCCTGGGCCAGGAAAGCTGGGGTTTCTTACATCCAATTTAAGGCCCTAAGTAGAACAGAGCTCAAATTCTGGTTCAGAGTTACTTAAAAGTAGTAAATGACTCCACACGGACTCCCATTTCAGGAATGGGAACAACAACTCTTCTGATCTCAGTAGAAAGAAAAAAATTAACAACTTCGGGAAGTTTCTCAGTACAAATTTCCCACAGCTGCAGGTGCCTGTTCCTGGCTACAGTGTTCCTTACTGAGATGCACCAGCCCTCCAGCACACAGTTTGAAGCACATCATCTCCCCAGAACTAACTCAGGCTGGAACTGTTCACTGCCAGTTTAAAGCACATTATCTCCCCAGAAATAACTGAGGCTGGAGCTGCTCACCACTAGTTTGAAGCACCTGATCCCCCCAGAGCTAACTCAGGCTGAAACTGTTCACCCCCAGTTTGAAGCACATCATCTCCCCAGAACTAACTCAGGCTGGAGCTGTTCACCACGTTAACTCCACTGTAGCTGCTACAGGAGATAAGCAGCTGAGGAATGCACAGAAGCAAGGAGTGTATTATGCCCAGGGACTCTAGCATGGACATCACTGAAACAGTTGAACTCACTTGAATTGCATTGGAATTATTAGCATCAGTTTTAAATAATGGCAATAGGTATTTCCTTTCTGAGCTTTTCAAGCCACCACACAGGCTCTGCTCCTGTCTCAACTGCAACTGAGTGAATCACAATTTAAAGTGAGTGACCTTTTCAAGGTGACAGATGAGCCATATAGTGGATTTTGTAGCACCTTTCGTATTTTTTTCTGTACACTGTCAGAGATGAACAAGACTTCATACAAGCCTTGATTCAGAAAAGCACCTGAGCTGACCATTTAATCTAACAAAAGCATGTACTGGTTTGAAATTAAAGGCACATTCCACTACTTTGCTATTTATCAGTGAGATTGTTTACCACCACACAAAGAGAAACGCAACCCAGTAAAACATATCCCTGCTTTGTGTAGAAAATCGACTTTCTCAGATTTAATCCTTAGAGTATGCTTGAACTTAGTTCTAATTTTTACATTTTTCCTGAAGATGTTCTTGAAACAGGTCTTATTTTCAATTGCACTGGGGAGAATCAAGTCAAAGATTTCTTCAGGCAGCTCTTCATAGTAATTTCTTTAAGTATATAGAACCCAGCAGATTAATTTAATTCAAATGTCCCCTCTATTTTCTGAAAATCCACTAATCTAATTCTTCTGCTCTCAATTTCAGAAGCAATTTTGTTCCACATCTCATTATGATAATAAAAGGGAAAACTTGTTTAACACAGAAAAATTTAAACTTATCAATCAAGTCAGCCCCAAGTAAATTGACATTGCGATCAAAATGCTCTATCACACCTAAGGCTTACCAAAAGAAACACTTAGACAGAAAACTAGATTTTGGCAACAGAAGTAAAATACAGGTATTTTAAAAATCATCTATCCCTAAACTGTATTTTTCCATTTGGTTTACTATTAGAACTAAACCGTTCTTGTGATAAAACTACTTAGAGGGGTCTTGTGTAAAGAATATTCTTGAAATAGCCAACCAATTCTTTTCAGTAAAGCTCAGCATTGATTTGTGAGGCCTCCTTACAGAATTGTAGAGATTAGACAGATACTCCATGCCTGCAGTTCAAAAAAACTGTCAAAAAAAACAAACAAACAAGAAAACCAAAGAGGACTGATATTAGAGACTAGAACAGATCATTGGAAAATACCATAAAGGAACAAAAAAGTGGTAATGACTTTGGGGTGAGGTCTTGGCAGCTTGTCCAGCTGACAAGTACTAAATGCCACTCAATTTCACAGATCACTAGAAATCAGACTGGTAACTTGAATCTCCACTGAAACAGATAATTTTGAAATATCTGCAGATCTGAAACATCCAGGAATGTTTTTGCCCATCTCCCAGTTTCTTCATCCCAGCTATGCATTACAGATCCTAGCTTAAAAAGGGCAATATTATTTTTGTTATCTTATTACAGTGAAGAAATTGGAATTCTAAATCAGACAGTGTCAATTTAACAAGCCAAAAACCACCTGTACGGATTGTGTCCATCCTTCCTAGAAACAGCCAACTAAGATCCCAATTCAGTATCCCCAATAAGCAGCAATACACAGCAATAAGTAGCATTAATAAGTGTGAGCTGCATTCTGATGACTGCACCAGTGTGTCACAGCCCATAACTCTGTCCTGTAAATATCCACTTCCTGCAAGGAGCAGATCCCTCCATTCTCTGCTCAGTTCCTTCTGTGGCCCTGTACCAACTACAGCAGCAAAACCAGAAACAGACCAAATGAGACCAATCTGTGATTTCACACAGGCCAATGCAAACTTTGACTAAAGAATGTTCTGTTCATCACACTTCCTTCCTTATCCTACTAATAGCATACTTTCATGGAAGGTGTTTGAAAATTCATCATTTTCAGCCTGTACAAAAAGATTCAAATCAAGAGAAACTTGATAAGGAGTAAAGCTGGGAGGAAATAATATAGTTAGAAAAGTAAAGCTGCCTATGCACTTTTGCAGATGTCTTTTTGCTCACCAGGTTTAAAGAAAACATGAGAAGGTAGAAAAGAGAGCAGCAGTTCGCTACAGAGCTCCAAGAGTTTCATCCAGCCAATACTGGCTCAGGGAAGAACACGCCAACATCATCCTCTGCCTCGGCAAGTGTCCCTTTCCCTCACACCACCCACAATATGAGGGCAGAGGGAGGAGGAAGGAGACCAAGTGCAGCAGACAAGATTTCATGGAAATAAAATATATGCAATTCAACATTTTACACCAAGATGTACACTCCAGAAAATTCATCAAACTGTAAATGTTGTCAGCTGGCTAGGATGTCTTTTTTTAAAACAATATATTAAAAAATGTTACTCAGAATGTTTCAAGATTATTATTGCTGTTTTCTCCATTCCCCTGCCTGCCAGGCTTTACCACTTGCGAGATGGTACGGATGCAGAGAAATCTATTATATTAGCTTTTGGTTTTTCCATCTAAAGTATACAAATCCTCCATAAAGGAAATATTTTGTCTCTCTAAGACACAGTTTTAAAAGTGATTCCAAAGACAGAGAAAAATCTATGTAATAAAATGCCGAAAATTATATACTTTGAAACAAAAATGGGAACCACTCACCTGTATACTTTTATCCATAGTACTTTAAAACAGCATTCCAATTATCTGACTTTTTGGAATTGTGCAACTGCTAGCTAGACAAAACCCCCAGTCTTATTGGGCTATCAGCTACAAAACAGAAAAACAAATTGCAAGAATTATTGAGCTTTTGAAGTTTAGAATGATTGAGACCTAGTTAAGGAAATATCGACACTACTTTGATTACATAGCAGCCTCTATTTCATGTACTCAAGTAGGAATATACTGTAAAACAGGACTTCAGAGAACATACTAAAAAACTAAATACAGTGTTCCTGCATCTTGTCTGATTAGGCTACTATATCCCATGTTACAGTCCATGGAATTTTCATGCTTTTTTTTTTGTCATGCTTTTTTATTGGAAAATATTATGATATTTGATGTGCCATAAAGGCAGAGACACATCAAAAATGATAGCAGATCCATGGTAACGCCTTCAATGCACAATTAGCTTATCTATGTGTTTGCAACAAACCTGAGCTATCACAGTAACCTTCGCAGTTTTTCAACCCATGATATCATAGAGTCATGGGGGGTTTGACTGGATCAGAGAAGCCTTAAAGCACAACTAAGTGACTTTATGGTCAAGCCACAGTCTCATCATCACCATTTAACTCCTTCAATCCAGGCCAGACCACTTGACAGGAAGAAGTACTAATCAATAGTCTTGAAACCGGAAGGAGTATAAGGCTTTTCTATGCCTAACTTCGAAAACCTGCTCTCCTAGCTAATCCAAAAAGCTTCTTTTAGTATCATTACATGCACGTGGAGTAATTATATTAATTTTACTAATTAGCCAGTATGGGTAAAACTGCTTCCCATCCCTTTCCCCATTATAAGCTGTTTGAAACCCCAGAAAAAGACTTAACAACTCTTGGTATAATTTGTTCCTCTTTGGATTCAATCCAAGCCATTTTACACAATTCCATTAAAGCACAGCAAAGAAAGCTAGGCACTAATGCATAACTGTAGTATGCTTATGCTGTCAGCATGGATTGGATTCTGACTGGCTCCTTCCCAGAATTATGCTTTTAAAAGCTTATTTAGTAACAAATTACACAGAAGATAAACACGCAATTAACCAATCTCCCAAGAAGCTAACAATCAAAATACTCTGTACTGAAATATTAAACATATTATGCTGTTGCCTTCCATCACCATCTATACCTATGGTTCCTCAGTATGTGTGCTGTGTGACTTTCTGACAAAGCCATGGTTAAATAATATACGTGCACACAACCATTTCTCAATTTTAAACTCCACGTTTTGAGTTTATTTTCCATCTTGTATTCCACAGCAGTATGGAATGTAAGATGGAAAACAGGTCAAGGAATGCTCCATACGTATGTTGTCATTTTCACAGTGTCCAGAAGGGAGGTCGACAAGTACACTGATCATGAGTGTGAATTTGCAAACTGTGGGATATGAGTGACTTCCAGTATTACTACCTGCATCTGCCACCTCCATACTGCTACTAGTTTTCGTTACCTCAAAATTAATATGAGGCCAAACTCCAACTGCTTTATTCTTATAGTTGCATTAAAATCAAAAAGATGAGGTGACTTGGAGCTCAGACACATCTCTGTAAATTTTTATTAGACAGATGGAAATTGGAGCCTAGTTTCTTGTTTCTGAGGAAGTTTCAGAATTAAATAGGTAGATTTTAAGGCAGTCACTTCTTGGTATGCTCAGGAACAGGGCTTTATAAACCCAAAGTCAGTGGGAAAATCTGAAGCATTTTTTCAGTCCTTATTCTGCATATGTTAGCTTAGCAGGAATCCAGATAGGAAAAGTAATGAGAGAAAGTAATCAGAATAAGTCACATAAAACTTGTCTGTATGGCCACATGAGAAGGATTTCTTGACTTTGGCTCAGCTGTGTCAGGTTAAGATTAACAGGCAACTGCCCTAGTCAGAAAATACATTTGTCATACAATGTCTGAGAGATGATACTTTATACTTCTGAATTTTATTACAAAGGATCTGATATCTTAGCCTATATCACTTCAATGCATTTTTGTACATCTACCTCCTCTTACTAGACATTTCACGTTCTCCTTTTTATCCAAAAATCCCTTATGTAGGGTTTCAACACACGAGCTTGTCCTCTCCTCCTCTTTCAAAATTATATGGCACTGAGCTATCTGAATTATTCCAACACACCTTTACTTGCCTCCTTGACCAAACCCTTGATCACAGATGCACACTACTGCAGCTCTTGATTTTCAATTTATCATCAAACTTCCATATATTTTACTTGTTTTTAAAAACCCAAAGAAGCTACCCACATGCTTGTTGCATTAACATGACATTATTTGTATTCTTTCTGTGGAATGCATGCACAAAATTATTACTCGTATTTATTGAGGCTACAGTTACCAAACTACAACTATTGGCATTGGGATAAAAAACACACTGCTTAAAGGCAGAACCCTATCCAAGGGGTGTTCAACCACCCAAATTAACAAACTCCCCTGTCAGAGGATAGCCAGGAGTTGGATTCACCCATGGCAGCTTCTCTCATTTTGTCCTAAAAAGGCACACCCCTTCAAGCATATTTTCTTTGCAGTAGACTTTTCATGCTATTCCAACTTCTGAAAAAAAATACCAGTGGAGAATATCAGCACTACAAAACCCCCAAAGCATGTAGTCTCAAACCACTATGTAAATTAATTTAACTTTTTTTCCATTTAATGTTACATATTCGTAGTATAGGAGGGGAAGAATTTACTAAAAGGTTAGAATAACAATAGTCAGACTGGGACACAGAACATAAAAAAATGGCTCTTACAATCAGGCTTCTCTTCAGTTTAGCATTCTTACCGTGAAGAATCTTTCATGGAAATATTCAAAACAGCTTCAAGGGACAAAGAATGTTACCAGATTCGCAGGACTTGAGGAAAGAACATAGAGACAACACATGGATGGATGGGTACTATACCACTATAGCAGAAGCAAGAAATTTCTAAAAAGCCACCTTGAAAGTAGATCAACACCCCTCTGACCTCTAACTATCATACCTTGATGCAGTGTTCCCACTAGCTTCTTTCAAGCTAAAGTCTCTGTCCATCTATCCAGTGTCTAATCTTTAGGAGCTCCCCGAATTACCCTGAATCCTGCCTGGAATACTTTAAAAAATACCACTCCACACTGACCACAGAAAAGAGATTTTGGAAAGGACAAAGTCAGTCTATTCCTGCACCACTTCCTCTAGTTTCCATATAAAAATATTTCAACTCTCACGTGACATTGTAAGTGACAGAGAATAACATCAACAGTGGATCCAAATCTGTTTTATAGGTGACTCCCATCCAAAGACAGCAGCAACTGCCCCCCTACAGATAAACAGCTGCTACTTCACCAGCATCTCACCTACTTGTCACTCAGCAATTTGAATTTGAATTTGATACTGGACAAAGTTTGCTGGAAGGCAGTGAACATGACCCAGGCAGGTTTGGACACGACCCAAGTGCCTGTTGTAACAAGCACAGACATACATCAGAGCCAATACATGGACACACCTGCCTATGATCATCTTCCAAGACAACTTCAGTCACAGAGAGGACCTAAGAGCTCCAGATCTGATTGTGTTACCAGGATTATGACTCCACAAGGACAGTCTGAATACAGTTCTGTTTCTTTGAGGTTTCCCTTTGGGTGCTCCACAGTTTTTTCCTCCAAACCAGCTGTTACATCTCTTTCCTTACCTAACAGCTCCTCCAGATGAAGAGATCTGACTGTCTTCCAGGCTCTGACCCAAGCCAACCTCACCTTTCTGCCTAAATCTCTCAGTTCAGGAAGGGCAACCTGTTGAAGAGGCAAGTAAGCACAGCTGACTGTACTCTCTAACCCATGTGCCATGCTGTGCCCTGAGAAGAAGCCCAACCCCACACACTTTCAGATATATGCGGCCACCTTCAGGATGAGTTCATACTCTCTTCTAAGCACTTCATGTCATGTCATGAGAAACTACAGATCTTTGCCAGGAAGTCTTGAAGCTCTCTTCATAAAGCAGAAATGCAGACTGTCAACACAGTTCTGGGACAGGGACAAACAGGTAGAGATAATATTATGCCTCAGCCCTAAGTGTTGGGAACAGGGCATCCTGCTCTGTGAAAGCTTTCAGCTGAACCAGGGAGGAAAAAGGGCTGACCAGCATGGTCTATCCGAGTTGTCACATTTGACAGCAAATATATGCTCTAGGGCAGCACGCAGAAGGTTGCCAGCTGACATCTTTAGAGTGTTTCAGGGAGAGTTGGAGTTTTCTGCTGAGGTTTTGTTGGTATAAAAAAACCAGAAACCCTGCATCAAAATAAGCAGTAGCAGATGGGTCACAGCATACCCATGGTACACAATTCAGAAGTAGGACAAGTGTTGAAAGGACCTGCATGGTGCTTTGACCCTCTCTGGTTGAGAAGTGCCCACTAAAGTCTCTCTATTCCTCCCATCCGTGTTACTGGACAGGAGAGAGAGACTGTAATGCAACCTTACGTGTTGAGACATGTCGTGGTGCCTCTCAGGACAAAGTCCCAAGCCTGCCCAGGCTAGCTCAGGCATCGCGGCAAGCTGCAGGTACGGCTGGCGAGACACACAGGCCGAGTCAATCCTGTGGGTCTGGGCTCCTACTAGCTGTCGCTGAAGGCAGGAATGACAGGTGCAGACAACGGCAGAGGAATGAAGGGAGGAGTTAGCAGAGTAAATCCAAGAAGTTTATTTGAGGCCACCAGAAACCTTCTCATTATCCAAAGACTTCTTTGACTGAGCCAAATCTGGCTCTGGGACAGGCCCTTTTACTGGGGGGTGGTGCAGTGGGCGGTGAGAAGGGAGCGACCAATCGGGCTCAGCCTGGGCGCGGTTAGACAGTGACTGACACATGCAGGAACCAATCACAGCAGGGAGGAGGGAACCGCCTCTGGGCCCAGCCTATCACTCGATGCCCCCCACAGAACTTTCTAGTGCTGAGGCGGGGCCCCGAGATGACAGACGGGCTCCAGAGACGGAGGGGAAAGGATTGACAACTGACTGTCACCTAGGGGGCTTCTAGGAGCAAACCGTCAAGGGAGTGGAGCAGGGGGTACACAGAAGAAACCATTTGAACAGCAGACATACATAAAAGGCAATCAAATAAATCATGCATCACTACAGACACAAGGGCAGGGAGAGATCATTCACCAGGAACCACCAGAGGCAAAACAGACTCAGTTTGGGGAAATTAAGTGAATTTATTACCAGCTAAGCTCAGAGTAGGATAATGAGAAGTAAAACAAACTTGAAAAAAAAACACCTTCCCCCTTCCCAGGCTTACCTATATTCCTCAGTTCTCTACCTCCTTTCATCCTCAGCAGCTCAGGGAGGCAGGCTTCCTCCTTAGAGTCCATCCCCTGCTCCAACATGGGTGTTGGGCCTGACTACATGTCAGACAGAACAAGTTATTGTACACTATTATTTTTTGTTATGATTTTTTCATTGACCTATTCCTTCCCGTCTGCAAAATTCTTAGATGGCAAACAGTAGCATCATGCATACACTACAATTATTGTGGAAAATCCAGCTATTCATACTAAATGACTGAAGTACAAAAATAGGATGCAGGCAGCTACTTTTTTAATCTCCCCTTTCAGCTACAGACTTCACACATACCCTAGGACAAAACATATTCTGGAAATTCAGATTACATCCATCTGCAAAGTCAGAATGATAATAGTGTGCAGGGGAACAAGCATAATGGTCTGATGTATGCAGAACAACTTCAGCTCTGCAATAAGGGCATCAGACCTTAAAGTAAATGGGAAGGCAGTGCATCTATATATGTTCGAACAAATCCAAGTGAATGACAAGACAATTTGTTCAGCAGCTCTACAGCAGTGTCATTTGCCCATGTTTTCCTTCACATATATCTTTGCCCTGTGTTATTGCTGACAAGCATGACAGCTGAAGAAACTGCCTAGGTGCAGCAAATGCAAGAGAATGCCTTTGAGAAGCTGAAGCGCTCCAAGACAGCAATACAACAACAATCATTCAAGGATCTGTTATACTCACTCTTCTGCATTTCTTTTGCCAAGAAGGAGCAGGAGCACAATTAAGGAAATCTTCAGGGGTGTTCTTATCATGGCCATGTGGAGCAAACACATACAAAGAGACCTTGTTCTCTCCCTACTAGGTATTATCCAAAATTTCTACAGAAACAATGCACCACACCTGCACATCAGAATTCAATTGTGTCATATAGATAAAAAACAGACAATGAAAACTTTGAAACTTCGCAATTCTGTAAAGGTTTTCCATGTGCCAATGTTGGCCTCAGCAGCAGTAAGGTAGCAAATTTTATATGGTAAAAAATTGTTCCTTTGATACAAAGCACTCCTTCAAAATCAGACATGTAAGTCATATCCTTATCTCACTAACCTTTTGCTCAGGAAAATGCACGCTGTGGTCTGTAAGTAAATAACTAAAAAAGTCTGAAGTTAGGATAAAAACTATTTTTATCACTTAGCCTGTAACCAAGCACAGTGCCTTTTGCAAATCTGTCTCTCTTATTAAGCAAAGCAGCACAGAACATTTGGCCATGCTGCAACTTATAAAAGTGAGACCTTCTGAAGGTATCCACAAGAGCTAGTGTTACACCAGGTTCCCCACTTCAGAAGACAGATAAGGGCATGCAGGCTGCAGAAAACACAATTCAACCGAACCATTAGTAAATCCTTGACAATATAGGCTTGAATTTGTACTTTAAGGCTTTCATTTTGCTTCTGTAAAAAGTTGTTCTGACAAGAGTCTGACTTACTAACAGGAGGCTGCTCTTGTCATTACCAAGCACACAACAGAATAAGACAATCTATTTTTGCAGAACAGTTCCAAAGATGAAAAGTCTGCTCTTGCATTCTTGCAGTTGTAAATCATTAGATTCTGCAATACAATGGTCATATTTCCACAGCTCCCTAATTGGAGCAATAGAAATTTTTCAAGAATATGTCAAAACATTTTTTTTTTCTTAGTGCTTTCTTGTAAATCTGTTTGGCCATCTTTCAAGCAGCTCTACCACATTACACTGTACAAACAGACCTAAGATATGGACCTAAGATATGGACCCTATCTTGCAATTCTTACTTGTTTTTAGAATTTACTGAATTATTCCTTTATAGAAACTGAATCTCTCCTGCTTCCAATTCATCTGCTCTACTACAAATCCTGTACTGGTCATGGCCACACACATTGTCCCACTTATTGCTCACTCCTGCTGTTCCTTAGTATTCCAATAGCAAAAAAACCCCAACCCCATATTTAAGTAAGAAACACATGTAAGGGAGCAAGTGTACACAAGTTAATATTTGTACTAAATGCCCCACACACTTTTGCCAATATCAATTACCGAATCCTTGCAGCTAATTGCATGTCATCTTAAACATTTTCATTATGTTACCTGTTGATTATTCTGATACTTAAATTCCTTTAAAGACAAAGAAATGCATTTTGTTTCTGATTTTAGTTTCACAGGAAAAAAAGCCAACTCTTTGTGCTAAACTCCCAACCCCTTAAGCAGGTACCACCTTCCCATGCTGGGAGAGCAGAGCTAGTTTTAAAATTGTTCATGCCACACAAATTGCAGGAAACTGCCTTTTGGTGAGAAGGGACTGAATACATTGCACAAGCAGGGTTAACTCTTACACACAATTTCACCCACATAATTAATACATTTTTTCTATTATTTTTCCATTAAAATGGCACAAAAATTTTTAAAGTTTTAGATATTAGTTTCATAAGAGCAGGAATCCTACAAAAATGCATTTATATGCAAACAGGTTGAATAAACAAACCTGTATAAAAACAGCAGAAGAAAATAATTTGGTGGAAGAGAAATGTATCCATTGGTCAGAGGACATGATAAAACAGACATATATTCATCTGTTTTTTGCCAACTGCACACACATTTTTGTATAAAATTTTTGTTTCTTTGCACACAAATTAATATGTATTCAGTAATTGCATTGTTTATTAAAATCTCTGAATTTTATATTCAGACCCACTTGCACAGTCAGAGGTCACAGCATACAAAATTGGACAAGTCACGGTGTTGCTCTGGTTCCTCTTTTACAACTTTTGAACTGGCAAATGGATAAGCAGAGACTTTTCTCTTCTACTACTTTACTGTAGCAGGTACTTTCCCTTTCCTACCCTGCTACATTTATGCTCAGATGTTGCTATCAGGTGCTAACCACCTTTTTCTTAAAATAAAATAAATAAATGCTAAAGCTTCCAACATTCACAATTCCCCCATACTTCTAAACAATGTGTTTCTAAAACGTATAGTGCACACAGTAAAAAGAAACAAATAATGCTGACAAGTACAGTTTGCATTCCAGAACATTAAAATAAGATTTAATGCAGTGTCACTCCACTGTAAGAAAAAAGAGAAGAAAATAAACCATGACAGCCTTTTAAAATATGCTAAATTTATGTTTTGTATTGTGTGTTCAGACCTTACCAGTTTTCACAATCCATGAACTTTCAGAACTGCTAGGGACCTGCAGAAAATTGCTCAAGTGCCAGCCAGTTTCTTTGGAAAGGTCCTTTTCTCAGTAAACAAGCCACAAAGCTGCTATTGCTGATAAGAGGTAGCCTGATCTATCAAACCTCCTAGCAGTAAAGCCAAATATTCCCTTCCTCCTCTCATCCAGAGGCTAAAATCCTTTGAACTTACAGCTAGGAAGATGTTTATTACTTTTCCCAGGCAGTAAATTTCTCCCCTACTCTTTCCTATGCCTGAAGTGGTGTCTATGGCCAATGGCTGCACCAGCAGCTGACCAGTGAGGCTGGGTTCAGGAATCGCAGCCAGCCTCTGAAGTTCTCCTGCTCCCAAAACATCTGCTCTCCTAGAGTCCCCATGCTGCTCATGCCCTGATGTGTTCTCACTCGTTTCCACTGCTTCTCAGGTGTTGCTGCCTCTTTTTCCCTTCGTCATCGCAACTCTGAAGCTCTGAGACCCCAATTTTACAGGTGCTTTCTAAGGATGTGATGAGACATCAGTGGAATATTCTTATCTACATTCCCTCTATTGCACTTCCTCCTTTATCTTGTGCCTGGCTGATGGGAACGTTTCTCCACAGGTTCTCTTGCACTAGGACCTCAACTGCTGATAGCGAAAATAGGTTTGAGTATAGGCTTCACTATGAGTGAGGTCAGCATTTATTATCAACGTCTTTCCTAGTTTCAGTGACATTGACAATGTCAAAGCCCAAAATTCAAGGACTGACAATTGCCTCCTGGTTTTGAAACAAGATTACTTTCATGTATACACTGTTGCCTTCTTTCACAAACTGAAATAGGAGTTCTTGAAATAAGAGCTTTTGTCGGTGATTGGAGAAGGTATCTACTGACTCCAACTACAAAAAAGGTTAATATAAACCTAGACCAATAAACATCAGCATCTCTGCAATTAACAAAAGAAATGCACATTCTCTTTAGGTCAACAGAAATTTAGCTATTGTAATATCATTAGAATTTAGCTATTTGAATGTCATTAGAATTAAAATAAACTGCAAACACCCTGCTGGGACAAAGGTTAAAGAAATATCACCTACTTGGGATTTTTCATCCTGAAAAATGCCATCTTCTTAGTATCGTCAACAGAAATTAAAATATAATGCCAAAACTAAAATACCATGGATGACACTCTGTGGAAAGAAAGATGACCAAGTATTTTATAATACATGTAAACCTTATTTCTGTGATTTACACAAAGTACAATCCAGGAAAGAGTAACCTTGCAGAACAGCAACCTAAGTCCTCACACAGGAAATTAAGTAGGATGCAAAGCCTGGCACCTAATTATCACTGGCTTTTCAATAGACTCTGAAACGTTTTGAAGTATTACAGATATGATTTTCTTAACTGAAAAGGAAGTCTGAACTTCTTACTGTCTCATCCCTTACCTTTTCATCACTTCTGGGTGTCTCATATGATTGCTGAGATTGCCGCCTGTGCCTATATTTGGATAACTGAAGATCAAATGGTCTAAATGCTATTAAAAGTGGCTTGCTTGGGTTTCTATCTAGTAATCTGACAATTGGGACAAAAGCATCTTTCAATTTAGAATTCAAAATGTTGCAATCTGGGTCTTGGAATTATTAAGAATATAAAATTGTCACTGAAGAAAAACCCAGTTTAAAGGATCATGGAGCAGGATGGCTGGTGTCCCTTTATAATACATTATCAAACTTGGCTTCTTCTCATTTCAAAGTGTACTAAATGCTTCATCTTTAAAATAAAGTTCATAAAGCCAGAGGGAAAAAGAAACCTTCAAGTTTCACAGTTCTTTTCTCATGACATCACTTGAAAGAGTGTTTAGGTTTCAGAAGAGGTGATATTCTCTAAAAATATGACTTCAACTCCTACACTACCATAACTACGCAGCTCCTATTGGATAATATCAACATAAGGAAAAACCCAGTTTCATTTAACATTTTCTACATTCCTGAAGATTTCACAGAACACCATGGCTTTCTCTACAAACTTGCATTATGTGTGAATAATGTGATATTAATATGAAATTTCAATATAGAAAAAAAATTAATCCTACTGTGGCCCTTTAGAAACTGTTACATTTGAGATTTCTCTCAAATGCTGTTAACAGCCTTAAGGGTATTCTAAATAATTTCATTTAATGGAATCCATTTTATGTTGCTCTTTTCTGTTCTATTACAATCTCAGATTTCCATGGGGATTGCCTTGGATATATCAAAACATGTCTCTCCATTGATGCTGCAGAGGACTGTCACTTGCTACTGGTATTACATGCTTCTTTGCTAAGTTATAACTGGAAAATCAACATGGAATTGCTGAGATTAACACAGGAAAGTTACTATAAAGAAGTTCAACCTAGTAGGAAGTTGTGTAGAAGTCTTTTGATTGTTCAACTGAAGTGAATATTACTGATTTTTAAAGGGGCATTACTTCAGAAAAGTCTCTAGCTAGAACAACCCATTAATTCCAACCCAAGGACACAAATAAAGCTCCTGTTTAAAAGAAATGGACATTATATTTGGATAACATTTTACCCAACAGTATATTCAAAAAAAAAAAAGTGCAACAGAAAGCTTTTACCAATAGGTAGGTATTTTACCTTCTACCAATAGGTAGATTTTAATAAAACAAAGCATGCACATGGTACCAATGCAGGATTAAAGCCTACATCACTGTAGCAGAGAGGTTTATGTTTTATTTCAAGCAATAATATATTAGTTGTGTTTTGACAACTCATCAGTCTACAGAAGTATGTAGTTTGATTCAGATTTTTACATTGAGATACCAACTGCACAACAAACTGTTCAAAACCTTAATATGCAAAGCTCAGTTTGATGCATTTGTTCCTTCTGAAAAAAAAAATACAACCAGAAAAACGTATACACCAATGAGAATTTTATCAAGAAGGTATTATAAGAATTTTTATTTCAAGATTTATGTACAAAACACAGTATAGATGGGCTTTTCTCAAACTGGAGATCAAAATTGGCTACAATCACACAATCTTTCTCTAGTTTACTACTTTTGCTATCACACAGTTGGATTATTTGGAGATACCATTACAAAAATAAAATCATATATGCAACATAACCATGAAGAGTTTCACTGTTGTTTAAAAAAGAAAAAAGTTAAAAATCCAAATCTCAGCGGTACCTATGCACTTGTGTGTATGCTTAAACATCCCAGCTAAATTTTTGACGTCAATCATGGCCATACCCATGCTTTTGTTTCAGATATACTTGAAACTAGATTCCAGACAGTATATCTATATCATTCAAAACTAGTTCTAGTAAAATTCCCATGTAAACACATCCAGCTGAAAAGCTACCATTGAAAATATACCAGAAGTTACAAGGAGTAAGTGATAAGCAGATTTTTTTTTAATAAATAAACAAGCAAATAAATAAATTTAAAACCCAAACACAGAGCCAAAGAGGTAGGAATATTTTAACAAGTTCCATTTCCTAGGTGCTAGTTCAGCATTTGCAGCAGAACAATCTTTACCTGCAAGTCAAGTGAACTGCAGAGAAGATGAGGTTTATTCTCAGACTTTACCAATCAGCTATTTCAAGTTTGAAGGTAATGCTTTGTGCAAGCTTGGTTCCATGGCTTTCTATTAATGGTACTGACAAGAAAAACTGTCCTTAGCTGTGCAACTTCAAAAGCAGTTTTCTGAACTCTCATTTTAGTAACAGTCCATAGCCTTGGCCAGCACAAAAGACTCAGTTTATGGGAGAAATCAGACACCTCTAAAAGTAGTAATGACTCACATCTCAGTGCAAATATTAAGTTAAAAGGGGAAAAAAGTCATAAACAGCTTTATTATCAGAGACCAAACTTTGATGTATGTTGCCCATCTCATTGGTTTTGATCTTCTCAGAATCCATTTTATAGGGCCCTGCACATGTAAGTTAATGTACATTGGCACTGGAGGCAGATTTTGATAGAGATAGGGATATGTGAGGAGAAAAGCATTAATGACAAAAGAATCAAGTGTCTTCTTGAATCCAGTTTTGGAATTTTTGATAAAACCAGCTTAAATCCAAGCCCAAATTTAAAAACATATACTCTGTAGATCAAAGTAAAGAAGTTTTTAAAATCTGAATACTTAGTGGTGTTACATTAGCTTCCTTCATGCAGCTTATTAAGTGTTCAAATGGAAAAAAGAATAAAGAAATGTGCACAAATATTTTTACTTTACCTATTAATTCCAATAATCTTTTTAAAGGCCTGTGAAGAGAACCCTGTAACACAAAGGCTTTTGCTACACTGCTAAATAAAAGAGACATGGGACTCCCCTTAGAACACAAGCAGCACAACACAACTGAGACAATACCTACACAGCTCACAGTCCTCTGCTCAAAATATCCCAAAGCAGCCACAGCCCAGCTGCATGCTGGAAATGACTCACCAGAGCTGTGCCCAGGCAGCAGCTGGAATAGAGCTGGTTGGCAGGAACTAAACATGCCAATGAGCAGGGTAAGCACCGATCCTCCAAGGTCACTCCTTTCTTTAGCAGCAAAGGCATAATTAAAGGTTCTTTGCAGCATTCAGCATTAGTGCAAGACTCTAGATAACACTAATACATACAATCCATGCAATGAGTTGAGAATAACGTCCATTAGGAGCTTATTCATCTACTGACTGTCTCAAAGCTACTGGATGTTTAACAATATGTACCAAATTACATTTTCCTAGTATTATTAGATGCTCTCTGGGCACAGTTAAAACCTAGATGATTATGTATTTTCATTTTTAAATGCACTTATTTCATGGAGAGTCCTTTAATCTTTTCACTTTTAATCAGTCATTCTATATTATTCTCTCCAGATGGAATTTTTAAAATTCATAATAAGCATGAAATAAGCTCTCCATGACTGAATAGAACTTCAGTGAAAAATGAAGTTTACTGGGAGAGATTTTAAGAATGAGCAGTGAGCTCAGAGGACTAGCATTGCATTATTTCTGACAGTCTTCTGTTCTAGACTCCTAAGTCAATAACACTGCTATAGGTCAAACATTCACTTAATTAGGAATTAAACAAAGGAGGGAAAAGGGACACAAGAGGGCAGGTGACAGAACCAAAAGCTGCCAAAATCTCCATAATCAGAAAATTTTGGCCAATAAGATGCTTCTGCCATCCTTTGTTAAGATGATTTTGATGTCTTATTGCTGGGTATTTACATTTAAATCAGCAGTCGGGAGAAGATCAATAAAAAGTAAACCAGTCACAGAAAAGCTAAATATTATCCTTTTTTTTCTTTTTGCCCATGAAGAGCAGCCGTTTAAAAATACTAAACTGCATACAGCACTGGCAGCAGTAACTTTTAGCATGTCACAAGAAGGTCAATATGGTACTAACTTTATAATTCTCTGGATAATAGATGAGACATGTTGAAACAGCTTTTGGTTCATTTGCTATTATCCTCATTATGGCTTTATCTGGCATGAGGGATCAATATTTCTGAACATTACACTACTCCTGAACAGACAGAAGGACATATTGTTTATTTGGCTGCCTAGTGATTTCTGACACAAGAAGCTATCAATTATATTATGATATGAAAACCAGTGCCAACTAAAAGGACTACTAACAGAGCACCATGATGTGGTTACTCATGAGCTGATTATTCAGTAGCAATCAAAATATTAAGCCTAGACAATATCCAAACTGAGGCTGGCTCTGTAGCCATCTTGGCTTCTTTTAACCTTGCAGGCTTACTTGTCACTGACTTCAAATATTCATTTATGAGGTAGTGCAAGATTCCCCACAATCTACCTGATTTCAGCTGCCAACAGTTAAAGCCTTCAGCAAAAATTACCCATTTAAGCAAATACAAGAGCAAGGCAGGAGATGCAATTACATTACTTTCCTACAGTTAGTTATGTTCTTGCTCAGTGTGTCCATTATTGTCCAGAAGATTTTGCAAGCACCATTACCCTAGATCCTTTAAAATTTGCCTGTGATGCAAGGTTAAATACCTCAACTGCATTAAATGTAATTTCAAACAACCTCATCATTATTACACATGCATCACTATTACAGACACTCAACTGTGCATCTATAGTTGAAATTAAGTTTTGGCTTTACAGCAAATATCAGGTGCAGAAATCTGGCCTGAGTCCAAAAATGTCTACTGGGATCATGTGGATCTCTTTGTTCAGACAGTAGCAGACACCACAATTCATTAAAACAAAAGGATGTTTTGCAAATATGTGCTTTTCCTTACTGCCCTATCCCTTGCAATGAAAACCATGTTCACTCACCAGCTGAGATAGACAGAATATTCTGAAGTGACCTGAAAAAGAAACCTTAATGTACATAAAGCAAAGAGACAGGATGAAACAGCCTAATACATGTGATATGCTTTTAGGAGTGAGACCATCTGTATTGCAATACTTCCCTTAATATCAAATCTTTCCTCTGCATCTCTGGTGACATTTGAAGATCTTTTAATACCTTTATGATATATAATGAGCTGCATCTCATACATTCTAAAATATGTTACAAAGGCCAATTAAGGTTTCCTACATATGGAAAAAGTGTAACATTTAATTAAGGCATCTGTCTTTAGAGTATAGAAATAGCAATGAGGAGTCAATACAATGGACATCATCTGGTTTCTTTCTTAGCTTGAAACTATTATCCACTCAAACTGGGTGCAAAATGAGACAATCACAGAAAGCTCTCACGAGGAGGTAATAAATTACTTCTGCTCTATAGAGGATGATAAGAGACAAAAGCTTTTTAGAGCAGGATGAGGCACACTGCATTTGACACAGGAAAAGGCAGACTATGAGACTAAGGATGGGAAAAGTCTCCATTGCTGTAACGGAACTACGGCATTTCTGAGTGAAACAGAAAGGAAACACAACCCAGTCCCTCCTGGTGGACTACACACCATAAGAACACACAGGTTTTGCTGGAACACAGAAGACATTAAACCTTGCAGGCAAGGAGACACAGGAGAAAGTATAGACAGAAAGTTATTTATAATGTTTTTGTTGTTTTTTCCTAACCTTTTATTTTAAAGTTAACTATCAAATCTTTCCTCCCAGTAAAACCTTTCCTAAAATTTATATGTAGAGTCATATAATCCAGGGTCACAGGTAAGTTTTTGAAATCCTCACTGAAGGGAAAAGCAAATCCACATCTCTTCAAAGCGTAAATGTGGATTCTCAGTCAGAAAAAAAAATAACATAAGCATAAGATTCAGATGCTTTAAATTGATGGTTGATTCAGATAAACTAAACTTGAACTCACTAACTTTGTTTACCGGATAGCTTGGAGGAAAACTCCTATTAAAGAAATATCAGAATCATAAGGTCTTGAACTTAATGCAGTAAGGTCATTTTTCTTATAAAAGCAATAAACACAGTTATTAGGCAAGGTTTCCTTATTCTTGGGATAATTCTTGGGATAAGCTTATTTTTCCCCTCTAATAGCATCATACCAGAAATTTTTATCATTACCTATTGTGTCAGTCACACATAATTTAATGCAAGCCTTCCTGTTTCTGTCTGAAAACTCTCTATTTGGACATGATTCTGACCAAGCTGAGCAGGAGAGTAGGCAAGAATCCACTGCTTCACTAGAATTGTACAGTGTAGAAGCAGATGCATTGCTGTACTTTACAGCTGCTTTCTTTTAAAGAACCTTTTGTTGGAACACATTTACAGCTTTGACTCAAACTGCCAGATTTATTCCTTCAACAATCAAAGAAAGCATGCTTTTGGAAAGGTTAAAGGAAACTGGTCAAATTGTTTTTAAATTACAAGCACAGACTTACAGTGCTTTGCAAGTTTACACTCTTTGCACATAAATAAAAATCAAGTGCTATTGAACCATGCATAAATTTTTGAATGGATCTTCAAAACAGAAAACAAGGGGTGCAGGGACATTTTAATATAAAGGCATTGCTCCTTGTAACACAGCAGAATTCAGCACGGCATGTTAGAAAAAGAGAAGGATCTTCCTAATTAAGTTATGGGGGTAAATTTTCCACAGATATGCTTTCTGCCACAATCACCATCATCAATATTCATCTACACTACTTAAAAATAATATTTACCATGGCTTGTTTGCTGTTAGCCGTTATGTGATAAAAACAGGAAAAAAAAAGTAGCTACAGAAATGCACAGGAGCAGCTTTCACTCCTATTCTTTTGTCAGTACAGTGACAGCTAACCAGATGCAAAAATCCCACTGTAAATTATTACATTTGCATGTCTTGGAATCACAGCAGGAGTTTTTGCTAAGGTGATAGCTGCTCAAAACAGACTTCAGAAAACTTTGTCATATTGCTTATTTTAGACAGCATTAACAGAGCTGCCAAACAAGTTAGAATATCGATCCCTGGGATAAACAAGTGCAAACTTTGGGTTTTGCTAGCCTCTAATAAGGTTATTACAAAAACAGTAAAAACAACAGCAGGAAAAAAAAAACCAACAGTGCACATGTGAGCTTCTCAACAATTGATTTTTCAGCTAGGCAACAGCTGGGGTACTCCAAACTACATAGTTACAGATTTTGCTGTCATATTTTCTTGTCTGAAGTACTTGTCTAGTACTTCAGAGTGCCCCTGTCTCAGGGTATTTATGAAATAAGACAAAACACAGGGCAAAAGTGGCAAAAGAGTGATATTTGTTGGTGACTAAAATAAACAAACACTCACTGAAGTGCAGAAGTACTGTGCCTGTTTCTGCAGAGATCAGACAGGTTTTACAGATCTGCTAATTGCTTCCACCAGGCCTTCACTTCTAGTTGCCACAGCCTTCTGCCCCTGTACATTGACAGAACATTCTGTGGATTTCATTCATTCCCTTTTTTTCATCTCATATCTTTAGGACAGCAGAAGCAGAGCATCTAGGACATTAATGGAGCACTAAATAGAATAGACAGGTAAATGGAACCACAGTCAACAAAGAACAAAAAGATGAGGGGAAAAACCTGCTGAAACACTTCTTCCTCTCCTTAGCACTGAACTACATGAAGGTAACCACAAAAGTACTTGTTTATTACAACCCATGTGGCATACTGGATGTAGGTGCTGCTAGAGAGAAAATTCTTTAGATTTGGCAAAGATAGTCTAGCCCAAGGGCATCAATAAATTCTAACTAAATTTTAAAATGTACTTGGGATGGTCTGGAAACAGGGAACAAAAATCATCATCCACACTTATTTCACATAGTCTCTATCCCAATAGGTACAATCGCTCCCGTTTCTCTTTTCCCAAGATGGGATTAATGACTGTTTCAAGGTACAAAATCTGGTAAAACAACAAAGCCAAATAAGTAACTTGCAACAAATGATGCATTCAATTCACTTGCAATGAAGATTCTATTACAAATACATATGAAGTACTTTTCATAGCAATGACAGCAGCATCAAAATAAGCAGTTGTAGATGCTGTAACATTTAGCTGTAACAATAGATTCTGACTTTTTGATATTGTCAGAAAATTTTCAAAACCTGTAGGTGAGTGTGTTATATTTTTATAATTCTCTTTGGACTTTATGTCAAAGTTGAAGAGTTTAAAAAAAACCACAAAAGGCTTACTACAACAACTTTTAAATTCCTATGTACAGTTGTTACTGTGATTTTTTTAATACATCATTACATATGTAAATCTCTAGATCTAGATGCCACCAACACATCTCTTAAATCTTCTTTCATCATTTTCACTGATGCTTTCATACTGAAATTTTTCTATTTGTTCTTTCTTTATACCACCAGTAACATATCTATTGCATATTTATATCGTCCTTTCACCTGAAACTTAGTCTAATGTAATTTATGCTTCAATCACACAACTCTACTGAGAATCAATGTCATTCTTTCCAGACTAAAGGAAGGAAAAAATAAAGTACGTCATGAGCTACCTAGAGACTTTCACTTCCTCAAAGTGGTACTAAATCTAACTGTAGTTCTTAACAAAATAACCTCTTTCAAGATCGACTTTATAATAATAATAAATGAAGGGCAGTAGCTGGCACATGGAAAGGCAGAGATGTTTTTCAGAGAACCTGGAAATATCCACATGCTAAAAAATGACCCTACAGAAATCTCATGAAGTTTGACAAATACAGAACCCTACATCTAGAAGCAACAGAACAGGCTGAAGAGCAGCATTGTAGAAAAGGACCTTGGAGACTTGGTGGACAAAAAGTTGAGCCCGGGTGTCTACATGGCTTTGCAGCAAAGACAGCCATACTTGACTGCCTTAAGAAGAACACATCCAGTCAATCTGCAGAACAATCACAGCCAATTTAGAGCACTGTGCCCACACATGAAATTTCAGTCAAGGAAATCATTGGTGTTCTGTGGAAAGCATCTGTAAAGATGCATGGAGTCGGCCTCCTCTCAGAAGTGCAGTGACAGAACGAGAGTTAAAACACAAACTGTGACACCGAAAATTCCAATCAGGAGTCAGGTAAAAACTTTTTAACCATAAGACTACTCAAAAGTTGAACAAGAGCCCAGAGCAGCAGAGTTATTTCCAACATGAGATGTTCAGCATTCAACAGGACAGAGCATCAAATGACTTAATAAAATTTGACCCTGTTTGGTGCTTTCCAGCTTAAATTATCGTATGCATACTAAGGAAGTCTATAAAATGAAATCACTCCCTGTAGTCTTGTTCATATGAATGAAATCTGACATAAGAATACAGGTAGAATGCTTTGGTTAAAAATAATAATTATATTGTAGTGGAAAAAAAAAAAGTTACCTAATTTGTGTCAAACATCTGGATTCATGACCATCCTTTTGATGTGATTTAGCAATTTTCCAGATATTTTCCAAAGTCTGTATTGTAGTTTCTACTGTCTTCTTCCACACACCTACAAGGTATTTTCCTTTTAATGAAACAGTTAGAGGGGAAAAAAAAAAGTCTCATTTAATAAAAACTTCAAAGTTACATTCAAGTTCCCAGGGGGAAAAACCAAACAACTTCATAGTTTTCCAATTACATCCATTTTTGATTCCAGGCATGTGTGAGTGTCCCTGTGCACCTGTGACAGGTTCCAGGCAGAAGAAGTACAGAATTTTTATCCAACTGCTACAGTCTCAAATGTGGTTTCTACACATTGTCTTATTGGTGTTGATATTTTCTGTGAATGCTGACTAGTTGTCTATTTGGCTAAAATGGCAAAAGTCCTAAGTACAAGAATCTAGAAATGTAAATTTTCCCAGCAGGACAACAGTTACTCATAGATAATAGATTTCTAACTCTAATAACTTTTTTTTTATCAGACAGCATTGGGAAACAACCAACCCTGACTTCTCTGTTCTGTTTTGAGTTTTTAATACCCTGAACTCCAGTCTGAGATGGAGTACCTTCAGGGGCTATTTTAATTTATGCAACTCATACCAATTTAAATGGTAAGTTGTTTTCCCTTGTTTTTAAACAACCAAATCAAGGATGTAAATCAGTCAGACACTTAGTGTCTTTTCCTAGTCAGGGGTGGAAGATCATCATCCCAGTTGATGAATCCACCTCTTATAAAGAGATACTTGTACAAGAGCTGCCAGGCCTTGCTGAAGAGGAAACCTAGATGACCACGTCTTCTCAGAGGGATAACATGAAATAATCACACATTCTCTGCGACTGCCTGCAGGCAGGACATGCAAAGTAATACTTGCCGGAATAGGTGTTGGGGCAGAAATTGGATACCATCTCTCTCACCAACAACAAACACTCCTATACCATACCATAATCTCAGTGAAACCCCTTATTGAGAATGTTCCATCAGGGTTTTAATGTAGATTAGTTTTCCCTTATGTCTGCTGGAGCTAAATCTTACTACAAATATATGATTTTCATCTAAATCATTTCATGCTATTTTTCAACATCTTGATAGTTTCATACTACTCTTCGAGTTACTGTTATTAAATAGAAGCAAGAGTTAAGAAGCACTAAATAGTCCCTTTTTTTTTTTAGAAAAACTGTTTTCACTTATAAATCAAAGCCGTAACTGCAATGTATTTCAACATCTGTCTATATCCACCCTACTTAACAACATAGGGGTGCAAACTCAGGATCTGTATATTAATTTAACAAATATATCTAGCTTCTTAGTATTCAGATGAATATGTGTCTATATACAACAAGATAATTTTTGCATGTGTTCTTTAATCCAATTCTCCCAAAAGCTTATCTAAGAATTTGTGAATTATACATGCATGAGATACTAGGCTGAGTAGTTACAACTGACAATGATAAGTAAGAGCAGAGTCAAAAGTTCTTTTCCTTTGCATTTCAGTTTTGCAGCTGAGAAAACTAAAATTTACACAAAATTAACACAAGGGGTGATATAGCATCAACAGGATCCAGTAAATACTTGCTATTGCTCCTATTTTTCTAGTTCTATACAGCTAAATCTAATCTTTATTAGATACCCACTCTGGGACTATTCAACTGGTTTGGAATAATTTGACACAAATAAGCACAAAAAATGTATGAAAATTTATTTCTAAAGCCTTCAGAAAGTTAAGATGAAGAAGCAAAGTTAAAATGCTTGAAGTCCTAAAGAAGAATTTTAAAAAATACTAAAGTAAATGACATGTCTACTTGTCACTGAACTTCACTGAATTTGAGAACCTCTTTCCCACCCACTGAAAAATCCAAGTGTTCAGTCCCCTACAGAGGCACTCTGCTTTCTGAAAAAATGAGCAGCCTTCATGAAGTGAAAACAACTGCTGCCTACTTTTGAAGTATTTTCTCAAATTAAAAGAAATGACTAAGTAAAGGACTAAATGAGGATTCTTTCTAATTTTATGAGGAAGCCAAATGTCACTACCTCTATGCTGCCCATATGTATTTGGAACAGATGTACAGAATAGTGGGAAAAGCCTATTTGAAATCATGTGAAGATCAGATTTAACTCTTAAACATTAGGTACATATTCTGTGCCTCTATATGTTAACAGAGCTAAAAACCGTATTTCAAGTTGAGACCGGAAAGCAGACAAGAGGTAGAAGAAAGAGGGAAATATTTCTTCTCCCTCATCCTTCCTTTTTTTTTTTTTATTCTGATATATATGGGTGATTTTCAACTGTCATTACTGTGTTCTGGCTGTAAGGCTCTGTCAAGGGCTGCCATCCAACTCCCTAAGCAAAGGTCATCAGTGGCAGGGATTGTGAAGTATTAGAGAGCTTACAAGGAGACAGAGATAATGACAAAAAATCCAGTGTTTTAAGCCCTCTGCCATACCCCTCCCACAAAATCCTCATAATGAACTTTCTATGCTATGAGGTTTGGGGCATTTTTAATCAACACTCTGTTGTAAGTCTCACTGAAAATGAATTACATATTTTGCTACATCTCTTCATAACCTGGTTCAACCTTTTGGATTTTATCTACCAATGCACAGAACAGATTAAAAAATAAGCAAGCCCCAATCTCTAAAATAATCTCTATACAGGCCACCTGATGCACAAACATGCCTTAGCCTCAGCATGTAAAACCAGGTCAATAGTGAATTATGGTTTAACCTATTAGCATCCCAACACACCTAATAACCAACAGAACACCCAATGAGCCTACAACCATATGTGTAGATCTGAAGTTAAAAGAATTTTTCACTGCACGTTACAACAAGAAGGCCTAACACCTTTGCAATAGAAACAAAGGTAAGGCAAAAGCCACTGAAGGGGCAAATGCCAAATTATAAGCTTGAAACCTCCAAAATTCAAAGTGTTTGAAGAGAAATCGCAGCAGCCTTTGATGAGTTATTTGGTTGACTCAACAATAACAATAATTATTGTGGAAATTATTCGGGTGACGTGCAGTTGAGTTGGCTTGCCTCCCACCTATAGTGTATTAGCTCCCTGATGTAAGGCTCTACAACTATTATACTAATGATAAATAATACAATTATTATATTAGTCATGAATAATTTGGCATATGGTTAGTTATGCAGGCCATTATCAAGGTAAATTAATAAAAGAAATAAGAAAAACTTGCATCTTGGGGATTTTCTTGGAGAAAAACTGTTTAATCATCTTGGTGAAAAATTATAGCGAATGAGTAGTGATGGAATGCAGAGCTGGAGCCTCAAAAACTCCAAACAGCAGCCTATATCAGCAACTGAAAAGATGCTCTGGAGCATCAGGACAAATCAGAGGGCCAATCCACATTCCATATCTATTGGCAACAATATAACATCACACTTTTAGAAAAACAAAGTGTGAAAGAGATACAGACCAGGTTTGATTGCTTTCTCAGTCTCAGTCACTTACTCACCAGAGTATGTGCCAAGGAGAGTCAGCAAGCAAGAAAAATCACTTCTCCATCCACCTCGAATCACATCACTAAAAGAGGAAGGCAATTCATTTTCAAATCAGTCTTAACCTTTCCTCAGATTGCTTTTACTCAAAGTGACTTAATTGAAACCATATTGTTATTTATAAAGCAAAATTAAACATACGTGACTATTTTATTAATCCAAAGCTCAGAACTTTGAAACAAACTTTTGCCCCTTTTTGAGGTTAATACTACATTTTCTGCACTTGTATTTGATTTCCTTAACATAATTATAAAGCCCCAAAATAATTTCTCCTGTCAAAATATTGAAAGGTGTCTTCATCTTAGCCATTCTGCCATATGTCTGCAGCATAAAATCCCATGCCAGGCTATAATCAGTAAGAAGAAGAGCAAAATTAAGGCTATAGATGTTCCTGCATATCTTATTAGGTAGAAGTTGGCACAGAATACTGCACAGGAATTTTTCTCTCCTAATTTTCCAGCTATCTCCCCCTCTTCAAAGCAGGCATAACAAAAAGTGTGATTGAAAACTTTTACTTTGGTCAGAATTCTCAGTTTCTCCTTAATTCGCAATGTGACCCCATGCCAAGGACTTTGGGGAATACTTGATTTAGTCTCTGCAGTAGTATTCAAATTAGTTACTTCACAAAGAGAAGAAAAATATTTCCTCAGCCAGCCTCATATTATAATTATACTGCTTGTAATTTTTGTATTTTGTTTCCATCAATATATTAACTTTGCTAACATAAATGTTCATTAAAATCTTTATTATTTTGCTTAGAAGAAAAGATTTTAAGATTGTGCCAAATCTAAGTAAAATTTGGCATTTACAAATATGTAGTGTATTAGTCCATCACCTCCATCACTGATTGAGTCCTAAAACTAATTAGTACAGTATGAATGGCAAAGTTAACCTACCAGCTATGTCCATTTAGTGGTGTAAATCATAAACTACCCTTAAAATGCACTGGGTGTTACTTAATCTACTATCCGACATGAGATCCTCAGTGTGTTTCTGCCTGAAGCAGTCAGAATCTTAACACCACGTTTCCTAAAACAGCCAAAGCAGAGCTGTACAGCTGACTCTGCTGGACAGGAGGAATATGAGCACAAGTGTGATAAGGTCAGCTGGAGGTGCAACAAATTACTCAGCAAAATATTTTTTTGTGTTGATAGCAGTTCAAGGCTATTTCTTATACAATTTGAAAAATGCAAATAGAGGACAAAATGAAACTATTAAGTTGAAAAGACAAGGGAGAGCAGTAAGAATATCCTCAGGTCGAATATTTTTAGATGTTACTGAACATTGCTCAACAGTAGTACTGGGAAGAGAGTTGTGGCGTTTGTGTTCCAAGAGTCAGTGAGACTCCATTTTGCACAAACAAATTGGTGTCTCTTCAGGTAGTTCTAAATCAGCTTATTGAGTGAAAGCAGTGACTACACGGGCTGTCTGATATGTTACTGCATTATTAAAAGCTAGGAAAAATTCTAGACCAGAGATGCACTGACTGGCTTTAAATGAAAGCAAATTATTTATCCAATGATAATTTAAATGACCTGGAGCTTTTAATTCCAAACATTTTCATTAATTTAATCCAAATAAATATTTCCATTTGCATAAAGTTATGTAAGTCACCATAGCATAAACAACATTCTAAACTAATGAGAACAAAAATAGTTTTTTGTTAAATCAGAGCAAGAGTTTAATATTTTAATAATTTGTAAAATTACAAGATTATGAGGAAACACCTGTGGCCTTGATGAGTTTCTTTATGGATGCTGCTATTGTAATCTGTTATTCTACCAGCTTTACCTTATTATTCTACTAATGCTAATTTCAGCAAAAAGATGAAAGACATGCCAAGTACCACCTGTTTTTTTATTTCCATTGTGCAATACTCATCTTTCTCCCAAAATCAGCCTGCTCATACAGACTCTGTTTCAATAAGACTAGGAGATACTTGAAGATATTTCAAAGCATTTACCCAGGGGTTAGCCACTGTATTCCTCAGAAGGTATGAGTGTCATGTAATTCTCAGGGGAGCACAGAGCAGGGACCTAACCCTGAAGAGAAACTTTCATTACAGGCCATTTCTTCCCTTCTGCTGTATTCCCAGACATAGAAGTTTATAGTTTAAAAATAACATAGAATGCATTTTCGCGTTGAGCATCTCTTCTTGCTTCCAGATTAAAAACACAGATTCTGTTTTCCTGCTCTTAAGATCAATTACCTTTCATGCTGCAGCCAGATCTTCCATTTGTAATTTTCATACAATTCTCAGTCATTTTTGTTAGAAGAAAACAAATTCATGCAAATTTCTTCCATCTTACCAGTAACAGTTTTAGACAGGTTATGTTAGGCTAAAGTTTTTTACATTGATATTTTAAATTGATTCTGAACGGGAAAATATTTTTTAGAGAAATTATCTGGTCTCAGCCTCCAGAAACATGCTATACAACAATTCAGACTTTCTCATTTATAACTATAAAAACCAACAATTAATTGTTGCAACTCAGGAAAGACTGTAGTTACTGATTCTTGGGCCTTTAACCCCAAAGTACAAGAGAAAATAAATAAATATTTATAGATTTATGTCTCAAATTCACATAACACCTGCAAACAGCAAGAAGGGTGCCTTATCCTATCCATCAAGTGTGGTGACAGATTAATAGGAAAAGATATAATGTGAACAAAATACTAAAAATAAATCAGTAGTGTCAAAAACTGTGATTGCATTCTCAAGAATTTCTACTTCCACAAAGTTGCAATATTAGCATGTCACAAAATATTTTTTGTGTACAGAGACAGAATGATATTTGCATCTAATGCTCAGTGCTCACAGAGGATGAAAATGTCCTCATTACAGAATATATCAAAATGCCTAAAGGCAACATCAAAGAGCAGGTAATAGGGGAATCACATGGAATGCTGTAGACAGCCTACTGCAGGGGTGGGGGAGCCTGGAAACACTGGTAGCATGCCACATTGTGCTAGACACCCCGTTCTCCCTTGGCATTCTCTGGTAGAGTGCAAACAGTGGCACCACTGCTCTTCAGGATGTACGGCGTCCACAAAACCCACGCAGACACAGAGCTTGAGAACTCTGATTTAACTTGGCCATTTGGCACTTGACCTACAGCCCTCTGAAGAACGCTGCCTTTGAGCTTGGAAGGCTTTACATTAAGGCCTTACATAACTAGCACATGGTGGACACGACATTTTTCACAAACCTTTTACAGATTTACTAAAAACTGACAGAACAGACACACACAGTCCCACAACTAAGCATCTAAATACATCTCCAAATTAAAATTATATTAGAGTTGATACTGGACACATTAAATAGAAAATAATTTATTAATTTATAAATAATTTAATATTTTTTAGCATATCAATTACATCTCTCTAAATAAGAAAAAAATTTGCTGGATTTTAGACATGTTAGCCATGAAAATGTGTTGTTATTGTGCCTCTACAATGCTCTGTTACCTGCCACTGAAATTTTCCATTAAAGAGTACTTTCTTCCTCTATCGGAGTCAATTTGTAAGTTATAATTTTAAAAGGATAGGATTTTTCCTAAATAAAAAATAGCCATCTGTAAATGACACTGAACAAAGACCTAACATGTTTAAAGAGTTTCTGATGCTCCATTAAGACCACTAGGAACATAAAAATGGTCTGACAAATACTAATGTTCCAAAAGGGATTGTGTTTAAATTGATTTTAAGTCAAAATAATAAATTACTTTTCTTGTACATTCTAGGCAAACTAGTGAATCTAAGAGAACATTATGTGATCTTGAGTAGAAAACTGTACATTCTTGCAATGTGAAAGAATTAAATTCATGCTTAAAGGGAGTTGGAGATCACTATTACAACATTATGAACAAAATTATTTGTTTTTGTTTTACATCCTTTTCTGCTCAACATTATGGTAATGCCAGATTCTGCTTTGAAATTACAGAATTTATGTAGACAATTGAGAATTACAAAAACAAAAGCACAAGATAGGATTAAAGGAACAACATTGTGTAACTTTGTAGCTTTTATTCATTCAGAAAAATTTGTCCTATTTGTCTAGATTTTTGAGATCCTTGCCAGCGCCATTTATGAACTTCTTACATATAATAATGGATTTGTTCTCCCCAAATTAGTCCAACACAGAAATAGAAACTGCCACTTTACCAGAGGATAAATAATACTTTCTTCACCCAAAATCACTCAAAAATACTTTGGGCAACACTGGAAATCAAACCCACATTCATATGTGCACAGCTCATTTATGAAGTCAGGTTTTCTTCATAGTAAGGATGGATGTGGCAGTAGTGATGTGATAATCAACACTTTACCACTTTACATGCATTAAGTCTCAGTAATAAGAGAGGAATAGCCGCAAAAAAGGTCAAATCTATATTCAGCCAGGCACTTCAATCAGCACCAGAACTGGAAACAAATTCCAGAACTTGCATCTGTGATACAGAAAAGGATTTACAAGACAACTGCATTTATGTATTTTTTAGTATTATCTCACCAGGAAAAAAAAAACCCAAAACTAAGAAATATATACAGAAAAGAAAAAAAAAAAAAAATCACTGCTAGTTAAAATAGATGTTTAGCCCAAAAGAAGGAAAGAAGATGGAAGTAGCATCCACATTTGCATGTTCTATCAAAGATATATTTCTGCTGTTGAAAACTGGGGAAACTAAGAAAAGATGAGCCCTGAGGGTGATGCACTCTGCAACTATGCCCCATATTTTTTGTGCTGGCTTACATGTTTAAAATGCCTGTAATCCTGAAGCTCTAACAGCAACAAAGGTGTTCAAAAATGAAAGCTAGGTTGTACTGTTGTCTTTGTGAATTGCAGCAATGGCTGCTTTTGAGAAATATCCTTTTAACCTTGAAAAGGATTGATGTCTTCATGCAGTGATGTATGGGGATATATGCTCTGTAGTTATGAGCGATCACTTCACCTTGCAGGCTACAGCTATCTGTAGAGACCTATGCAGTTGCAGAAAGTAGTTAATCACTGCATAGTTTGGCCATTGGCTGGATTTATAACCTCTGCTCTAACAGTGCAGTTGAATCCTGTTTTTATGTTTGGGGAAGCCGTACCACAACTGTGACACAATTAGAAGTCTCAAGAACAAAAAGACCATATCTCATTATATTGATTTGTTAACATGATGATGGAATTCTGATACCATGACAAATTCTGTTGCAAGCAATATTAGTCCAAATAACAGTTAAAGAACACTAGTGTAACATTAAAAGAAACACCTGAAAAACTCCACCATACCCATGACTCAGACGTAAAATATCAGACTGCCTTTCCATCCAGCAATGACCCAAATTACTGAAAACGCCATTCTGACTCCTTTTTACACAGCTTCTTACTTTTGCATGTCACCTGATAATAAGCTATTCAGGAGAGCATGGCGGTAGCTCAAAGAATGTGCTGCAGAAAGAATACAGATGTCCCTAGCAATGAAAAAGCAACAGAAATAATAGTAGTGCTCTAAGATGTCTCAGGATAACCTGTACATCAAATCCTAAAGTCCTCAAGTTTTTCAGCTGTTGATCTCAGAAAACAAAACCAAAAACCACTAAAAGCAAACCTTCTCTTCCCCAAAAAGCAAACAACCAAGCCCAAACCCTAACACAAAATAACACTCCAACATCCACCTTAAATTTTCTGTAGTATCAACAGACAAGTTGTTAACAGTTAGTTAATGTTCTAAGTTAGTTCATGTTCTGTTCATCAGAAACTGTTACAATTCTTCCTTCCTCCTCTACCTACTCAATAAAAACTGTAAATTATGGACCAAGTCGCCTTTGTCCCCAATTTCTTACTGATTTATTCAGCATTCTTAAAGCTTTCTGTCACACTTCAGAAGAGTTTGACACATATTTGGAATTTCCTGGGTGTATTTTGTCTTTCCGCTTGGATATTATATATTATATTGTAATTATATTATTGTATTAATAATATTAGTATTGTAAATATATTATTGTATTATATAATTATATATTATATTGTAATATATGGATACACCATATATTACATGTGTTCAACACATCTAATGTATCTGAGACACGACAGTATCACTGTTCACTGGAAAAATATGAATGTGCACTTGAGGTTATAGAGACAGCCATAACACCCAGAGTGCTTCAGTAAAATCTCAGAAGGCTTCAAGCATCAGCACCTTGTTGTCTAAAACTCTCTCAATACCTTTTCTATGTAGCCTCCCATGGGCAGCTCCACACAGCTCCAGCTCTTTCTGTCTTTCTTCTCTCTTTCTTTTGCAGTTCCAACTCACTCCTTCCTATCCCTAGCACAGCCACCTAACCCTGTCTGTCCCTTGCCACACCTCCTGTCCCTTCCTCCTCACAGCACAACCAGCAGACTCCAACTGACCCCAACCAGCCAACTCACTCTTTTATCACACCCATAGCTGTGAGGGCAAGGCTGTTCCCACTCTTGAGTAATTAACACAGCTGCAATATATCTGAGGCAAGATTGCCTTTAGCATGATCTGTCTCCCCACATGTACTTATTTCCAGCCAAGAAATCCCAAAGAACAAGATGGCATCATAGGGAATTAGGAATGGGCCGATATTTTTTCTTGCTACAAAGCATCATATTTACAGAGCCACATATTACACTTTATCTCAAAAGAACCAGCAGAGAACTGAGCCATTTGTGCCAAACAATTCTCTAGCTGAGTAGAGTTGGACAGAGTGAAGACAACCATGTAAATCTCTACCCAGAGACACTTGAGAGAGGAGCGCAAGTATAGGTTGCACTGATTGCTAAGGTTCCAAGTAGCAAGGCACAACAAGGCGAGTGAAATGGCCTGGGTGGAAAGAAAGTAAGTCATAAAGTCAGTTCAGTAATGCTCAAGAATAGTCTTTGGCTACATGTATGCATTTGTCTGTCTGTATATTGTGTCTGATCCATCCCTGTTGTGAGAAAAGTAATAACTCTGCCAGCCCTAGGGAAGATCAGTCGAACAATAAGGAAAAGACAATCACTTTTCCCCACTATAGATGGCACCATCAGCTTGAAGCAAGGCAATATTTTTGTCATCACCTCTGAAGAATCCAAATTTTCCTCTGACTCTCTGTGTGATCAGCAATTGCCTTAATGTCAGTGCTCAAAGAGTAGAAGAGAAGCTGTAGAACTGTTGAAAATATATGAGCCATAGACAGGGACCAAATGAATGAGTGCTATGTATAAGGCATGAGATTTGACAGATCTGTAGACACTGCTGCTAAATGATTCACAACCCTAAAAGAACCAAACTGAAACTTCAGCACTTTTTCTGAGAAATACTACTTTTGTCAGCCAAATTTCAAGAATTTCTAAAGCCTTCCTAAAGAAAATGAGTATAGTTCCTCAAGATCAAGCAATAGTTAGAGCAACACGAATAGCACTTCAGGATTAGAAAGGTAAAAAACAAATTTAAAGGTAAAACCTTAAACATGACAGATTTAAATCCACTTAGCCAATAACCAGAGGGCAATAATAAACATAAACAGAAAAACATAAATAAAAAGGCTCCATCCCTATGGCTCTTTGGGTTGAGGCTTAATAAAACTGAGATGACAGCAGAACTGGAACAGTTACTCATTGCCAAAGGCAAAGTTATGTATGTTAAAACAACAGTCAAAATGCCATCACCTAAAACTTGTCACAAACAATGTTCTTCAGCAACTGGTTTTATAATCCACTCTACTGAAAGGAGCTTCTCCGAGTGCAGCAATGCATAAAACATCTCCTAAATTCTGAGCTAGCATGACAGCTTTGTTACCACAGGCAGTATTTGCTTGCATATGAGGGTAAGGTCTGTAGATACTGAAAGCATGTGGTTCTTTAGATACCTGCTTTTGAAAGAGTGTCTCAGTCTGTTGTCTCAAGGCAGAAAGGCTCATGAATATATTTGCCAAGACTAATAAAAGAAAAAAAGGGAAAAGCCTTTCATTCCATGTTTAACTACTGCTACCTTTCCCTAAAACAGAATATAAACATGTAAGAGTCCCAGTTAATCTTGTGTTTAGAAATGTGCATGGAAATATGCATGCCTTTGAAATCCAGATTGCCTCCCCTTCCTTCAACATTAAAAGCAGAAATAGAGCCTTAATTCAGCATTGGATTTGGTGCATTCATATTCATTATTTATACTTGTTATTCCTGGGAATCAATATGTCACTCCTTCAGCCAACCAAACGTCCAGATCACTTTTCAGTGAACCCTTCCTGCCATGATTCAGCTGACAAGAACACAGATGCATTGAAATTTAAGGGACTTCCTAGGTAAATGCTTGGAGACCTCTACAGAGAGCTGGGGAAATTATACTAATTGCACTCACAGCAACCACTTCTGCCCATCTACAGCTTTAGATAAAACAGTCAAACATTTCAATTTTTAATGAAAAAAAAAGTAAGCAAGGCAAGTGAACGGAACAACAAATATTAATTCCCAGAGTATAACTAAACCCATAAAATTTTAGAGTCTCTCTCTGGAGAAGCAAATGTTCATCCAGCTGGTTGCTTTCCCTTCACCCCAGTAACCATCATTCACAGTTTGACACAAAACTGTTCTGGAGACAGCAAGGTCTGATTTCAATGGCATTGACCTGTTGGTGCAACTCACCTCAGCCACTTGCCCATCAGTTTGCAAGCCATCCTCCTGCTACCACTAGCAGTTTCTACCAGTCATACCTTGCATCCAAAGCTTCTCCAAACCTCACACAGTCCCATCTGAATTTCTTCTTTCTTTTCTAGACTGTTTCCTTTCCACATTTAGATGAGTGGCTGACAATTTTTCATTTTTCTTTTTGCTACAAATGCTCACATCTTGAGCAACGCAGTAACATTTCAGGTCTGTTTGCCATTCTTTCACTGCATCTCCTCCTCTCCCCCAAAAACATCAACTGTATCTTCCACCACCCCTCCTCTTCCAGTCTTCTTGGGAGGGCTGAAGATGGATTTTGCTTTTTGTTCCATCAGCTTGGTCCCAAGTCTTTCAGCCATTGCTCTTAAAACATTTAACCTTCCTTTTGTCACCCAGGGCTTCCACATGAAGGAGACCAATATGCTGCAGAGAAAGCATCTGGTTTAATCATCCATATGCATTTGCACTCGCACCCAGATTCCTCAATACTTTTTCTAAGATGAAAATAGTATTTTTATGCATTTTTTATTTGAACTGACTAATCCCTGCCTGACCCATGATGCACTTGGAATTATCTTCTTTCACCCATTAAGTCTTTCAATCATTTTCACATTTTTCAAAATAAAATAGGTGTACAAAAATGTCTTCAAGGATTCAGATAACTTGTTTAGTGGGATAACTAGTTAAAACACTGACAATCTGTTTCTATTACTAATATGATAATTTCAGTTTTATTGAGAAAACAAAAATACAATTCTTTAAAGTCTGTTTTAAAAGGCAGAAAAGTTGTGGAAGCTAAAGAAGCAGTACTGCACAATCTGTAAAAACATTTAGGAGTCATATAACACTCTTTTGCATATTAGAATTCCTGTTCTGTATTAGGAAAAAGCAACTATTTCTGTGAACTTTTAAAGTTTTTATTCATCAGTATTTCCCAGTTATCACAAAAACAGGCTAGCAAGGTTTCTAATTGAGAAAATTATGTATTAATTACCATTAACTACACACTTCAAAGACAAAAGTAAGTATTTTGGCTTAAGTTCCTGAAACAGGGTGATGGGAGTAAACACTGGAGAAAAAATAGCCAAAACCAAAAACTTAAGCCAGAAAGGAGGATTTGAGAGAGGAAAAAAGGGTAAGATCATTGCTACCTAAACTGCCATCAAAAACAAGCCAACTTTTACAGTTGTTGACTCTGCAATGACATGGAATAATCAGTTTGGTAAACATTTTTTGATATTTACCATCAGAGTTTCAAAAGAAAATCTCCATGGATATTTGAATCTCCCTTTGTTTCTCTTAAACTTGTCAGTGAAGAAAGATATCACACGCTTTTAGCCACCATCAACACAAAAAGAAAATTGTACACATCCAACTGCTAGCAAATGTAATCTTGAGAACAAATGTTCCTTCTCTTCCATACATGCACATTCATCCCTGATGACAGCAATACAAAAAAACCCACATTTGAGCATACTTATGGAAGCAAGAACAAATTGTTTAGTAAGCAAAGTTAAAAGTTATCAAATATGCAAAATTTTCTTGTCTGAATCACACACAAAAGCCATTTTAAAAACTAACAATGCAAAATATGGCTATGTTTCCACATTTAAGCACAAACAGGAGCACTGGCTAATTGTGCATATACATATTTATCTTTGCATGTGGAAATCTCTTGAGAGTTTTCTTTTTCTGCAACAAATTTAAACATGTCACACAGTATTCAGCCATGGCATGCTTGGTAACAAGGACTACAGTAGAATTGTTCCTTGTACATTGAAGTTATGAGTAACACAAGATAATTTGGTGAGCTGAAAAAGATTTGGCAATAATTGGCCTTTTTTACAGCTATGTGAAGGAAGCAGAAAACAGATTTACTTGCTAATAAATTATTTACTGATGGTGGGGGAAAGAGGGTTGACTTAAAGAGCAACATCATAAACAGCAGTCATTTCTTCTTAGACAATGACAGAATTTCAAACCCTTAGTATTGCACAAAGTCCAAGAAGCAAACCTGTTCCCAAAACTATTTATGCCAAGTAGAAAATTGTTCTACTACAGCCAAATCTCATAAAAATGGAAATTTAATAATCACAATTTAAGATACACATTTTTTAATGAAATAACTTGACACATTCAAAAATACCTTTTTTTTTAATATATGGACATAAACATTCATTTTGTTACAAAAATGCAAGACAAAATAAGGACTGTTTCACATTTCTCCAGCTGGAGAACTACAAGCAAAATACAAGTACATATCTGTGAAAGGCTGACACACGTTTCCCATTTTCTAGTTCAATTTAAGACAAACTTTTTGCACAAAGCTCTGTCCACCAGCTCATTCTTTCATTTTTCACCCCTGTATATAAATCAACATCCTTGACCTTACTGGTTAGGTCCTGTCCAATTTCCTAAGCCAGTGGTCTGGAACTGGGGACCTGGATCCTTACTTCTGTAAAAACTTTCTAACAAATAGGTGAATCAAGTAACAGTAACACATCGGGTGAGTTAATCCCACACTTTATAGATATCTGTTAGAAGAACTCTGTAAATTTTGTTGCCATGTAAATCAATGCATATCATCCTGGGCTTAATCCTTGTCAAGCTGAGAAACAGGAATATGGGCCCTGGAGTTTGGAGCAACACTGTTCCAGTGGTCATGCAGGACTAAATGCTCTTCCACATCTCTTTAGGATTTAATCTCAAAGGCATGTACAAAGGATGTTTCTTGCACACTTCAAGAATTAAGCATTTTAAAACATTACAGACACAAATACTTCTGTTTCCCAGTGCTTGGAGTACTTCTTTTATCCAATAGCCCAGCAGCTAAATCACTTTTTCAGGAAAGCACTGAACAATGTTGTCTCTTCAGCCTGAGGAGGCTGAAATACACATTTCCCTGCAGCAAGTGCACCCCTGGCATACACAGGGTGTCTGGTGTGACATAATTCACCTTCCTGCTAAAGCCACACCACTAAGCAAACCATGATTTGTGATTTACTGAACCAGAAAGAGGACTGATTCATGGCATGACTGCGACCCTCTCCCCTGGGGATAAAGATGTTCTCTTGGGAGAATACCTCAACCCCTTCACCCAGGCTTTCTGCAGGCTCTCATTCAATTGAATGAGCATATGACAGTCTGCTGTCACATATACTTGATTTTACTTAGGTCTGTATGAGGCCAAGAGCTAACTAAGCTTGATCTTACCAGTCAAAATTATAAGCTGACTCTGTAATACTACAGCAAATAATACAGTTACAAGAAAGAAAAAGGAAGCATTCATAAGGTGATACTGACCACTGAGCACTAAATGTAAAAGAGTCCTCACTAGTCTCATTCTCAAATCACAGTGCTTGTGGTAGACTGACCACAGCTGGCAGGTAAATCACTTAACCCCCAAGCAGAATAGGGAAGAGAATTGAAAGGGCAAAAAACACATAAAGGATCAAGATACAGACAGTTCAATAAGTGATGAAAAAGAAAGAAAAAAAAGCAACCTCTCACCACCAGTGGACCCATGCCCAGCCAGAGTGATGCCCCAGCAACAGCTATCCTGAAAAAAATTCTCCTGCTCTTCCCACACCTTCCACCCAAACACACACATTTTATTGCTAAGCATAACATCATATGCCATGAGACATCCATGTGGTCAATTGGGGTCAGCTGTCCCAGCTCCATTCCCTCCTAGCATCTCACCCAACCCCAGAGTTCTCACTGAGGTGGCAAAGCGAGAAAGAGAGAAAGCCTTAGTGCTGTTCAAGGACTGTTCATTAATAGCAAAAACATTGGTGTGTTACCAACACTGGTTTGGTCACCAGCCTAAAATACAGCACTGTGTGGACTGCCATGAAGAAAATCAGCCAAATTTTCCACCCTCAGCTGAACCCAGTACATGCTGAATCAGCTCAGACTGCCTTCACACTCCTTTTAATTTCCAGGCCTCTACATTTGTCTTCTTTCACAGAACTAAATGTGCAAACAAGCAGAAACACCTTAGCATCCTCAGCTCAGGAAACAGATTTTTCTCTCCCACTCATGAAGACTTGGATGTTGAGGAGCTGGCTTGAGATGCTGCATCCAGCTGCTATAAACCAAGATTTCCTTTATTCATTTCCCCTGTTATTCAGCCAGTACCCATGGGAGTGCAGGGATGCCATGAGATGAGAAATACTAACATGTGGAAAAGCTGAAGGTGTATTAGCACACCTGCTGCTATCATGACAGCACATGGAGAGCAAATGAACTCAATTCTTCACTTTTTGTATGGGTACAAATAGCCCATTTGGAGAGGAAAAATGTACTATCTCTAAACAGAAGATTAATATGTTATAGGAAGGCTATACTTTATGGGAGGGACAAGGAAAGGTCTCATTCTGATCTAAATGAATACCTATAGAAAAATCACTCATTCCAAACTTTGAGAGTATTTGAAACTGGAAACAACACTGCACCTTCCAATAACCAGCTTACTTGTAGGGTGCCCCAAGACACTGGTAAGTGGATCCTACAGCTGCAAAACATTACAAGTCATTTACACCATGACAAAATGTTCCACAACAGTTCACAGCAGTGACTCAAATCTGTCAGCACAGGCTGCAGAGCAAATGCTCACCCAGGCTCGGTTCCTTCAGAGGCGTTTTGGCATTGCCACCAGGCTGTCAGCTGCTCTGGCTGGTGGTTTGTAGCACATGAGGAAGCCTTGCATGGCACCAGCACAACCCAAGGGGAGCAGGGACAGCCCTTCTCCCTGGAGGAGGGAGGAGAGAGCATTGTCACACATCGCTGATCTCTGCTTGCTCCACCAGCCCTAAGGGGTTTTTACTACCAGAGGGAAAGTCACCCCAGCCTGTGACACAGAGTTATTGACAGTGGTAACTTCCTGTGGCTGCAGCCAGCCACAGACAAGCACAGCACAGATCTGCTGTTTGCTTGTCATTCCTGGGCAAGCTAAATAATAAGCTCACTTTCACCTCTTGCCAAAGAGAACAACCAGGAACACTTCGGTTAGCATTCATTCTGGCACACATCTGCAGAAGGGATTTCTTCTTCCAACCAGAAATCTTTCCTGCATTTCAGTATCTTTTTATAGAAGACATGACATAGACTGCAATCCATGTGATGCTACTGCGCTATTCAAGCGAATTTGAATTTTGCAAGTAGGATTTCCTGCTACATGCTACCATGTATTTCAGGATATATTGAGGATGTTCCTGGCATTCCTTGTTGCTGCCATCAGTAAAACCAAATTTTCCTTGGCAAAAAATTTCTGTCTGTATTATAGAACATATTGATTTAGCACATGACGTAGAAAATTAAATGGGCAGTGAAAATATAGATGGATCTTTTCTAGAATGAAGTGTTTTCAAAAGGCATTATTCTATGCTGATTTTACTTAGTTACAAAGACAAAAAAATGCAAATTTACTTGATTGGCATCTCCTAAGCTATGTTAATAAAGACATTTTTTCATCAGTACCTATGGGATGCATCTATGAACATAAGGCAGGATGCACAAAACACCCTCTGCGAGATTATACACTCCTAGCTGAGTGAAGTTTTATTAAAGAATATTGGATTTTTCCAACTACAGAAGCAAGCTGAGTTTCTTGAGCACAGGAACACTATTGCCTAGCTCCAGCCCCCCCACACCCAATTTTGTTACATTTCTGTACCAGGTGCCCAAATATCTGCTGTACCCTTTCCAAAGTGAATACCAGCTGCCTGTATGTAGTACAGAGGAGGAGAGGAGACACAGGCGTGGTGCCCAGCTTGCAGAGGTGTTTGTGAGGAGAGCACAGAATTCCTTTTATGCTTCTTGCCCCAAAGCACGAGGCAGAGCTGACTGCATCCACCATCCCTAGGGCCTGATTGTCCACTCCATTTCACATGTCATGGTTGTGCAGTGGAAATCAATGAAGTTATACAGCCAGAAAATTGGTGAAACAGAGACTGGCCCTCACCCCCTGAAGGGGTTTCAGTTCACTGGTGGGAGAAACAATCCCTGTACATACATTTGTCAATCTGGTCCCTTTTATGTCAATTAAAAGTATTGCTTTTGACTTCAAGGGAGTCTAGTCACATTTGTGCTCTGGGGACTTTTCAAGAGAAAGGCCTTTTTTTCAGGTAGAGGTTAAAACCTGTACAGACTAATGAAGAATGCTATTTAAATAAAATTAGCAATATTCTTTAAATTTAAGATGCAAGGTATTCAAGTGTTCAATGCAAAACAGCAGATTTCTAATCAATAACATTTTTTGAACAGCTATCATTAATCCTCTACATCTGACAGAAATAAAGAGATCTTTAATCTAGGATTGATAATTTATACAGGGTGGAACTACAGGTTGAGTGCAAATTTACACATTTTCTTCTAGAAAAAGTCATAAATTCACATGAAACAGAAGATGCCACGCAGTGAACTGCAGTTTAGCAGCAGGGAGTAGGACCCAATGAAATGATGGCTACTGACCCCCACAGTGACCTTTGCTCACAGTCTCACCAAACAATCACTGCTGAGGTCTGTTACACAAAGGACAGAATAGTAACAGGATACACTCCAGGCAAGATGGTAACTCTCCCTCCACTTAAAGTTGTTTTCCAGTTTTTCGCACTGATGCAATCAAAAAGTTATTAAACTGTGGACTTTTTTTATGCAAAATAGGAAATGTATATAACTTTAATAAAGAAGGTGATGATAACACTATTTTTGCCCTCTTAAAATCGAAAAGATCATGTGGCACTGCCAGGTATGTAAACTCAACCTAGGAGCTCAGTTAAATAAGGAACACAGAACAGGGGTAACATTTAAAACACATAGTGTGATTCACCCTAAAACAAACAACAAAGTTAAACATTTTGGAAAAAAAAAAAAAAAAAAAAAAAAAAAAAAAAAAAAAAAAAAAGCAAGGTGGATGTAGAACGAGATTAAGTTTTGGATTATGAAAGGGTGCAAAAAATTCTACAATAGGCAGAGCACACAAATCCAAGAACAAAAATCAAAAAACCACGGAGTGTTTTTCATTATGTCATTATTTCAAGTTCTTCCTAAAAGGAGAATCAGTCCTGCCAGAAGAAATATATGGTGGGTTTTTATTCAGGGGAAAAAAAACCTGTTACAATATCATCATAACCCTTTTAAGCATAGAAATTTGCTAATTAGTACGTGCGCTAACTACACCAAAAGTCTTTTTTGATTTCCAAAAATAACTATTTCACTAATATAGAGAGCTTTAAAATTATTCTAAGCACTACAACATTCTCATTTTGAAAAGAAATCCTTCTGTGTCAAAACAAAAGACTCCATTCTACCTTTATGAAGTATTAGTGCACCATTTTTCCGTGTATTAAACAAGATTTTAAAGTCATAAGAATACAGGAAACATTGTGTGGGTTTTTACACTCACCTGTCATAGTTTAGGAATGATATCCCTCAATTTAGTACTCCCACTAAAAAGAAGACCACAAGCCACTCCCCCCTCCTTCCCCTGAGAGACACAAAGGGCAGATATTGCTGGTTGAAGTAAGATGACTACTGGAAACAGGATTAAATATTCAGAACATCTTTTTTTAAAGGTGCCTAAGATTAGGAAGGTTACTTCAATAAAAATTGAGTATTCAGACTCCTGCCAGCCAAAGTTGCATGCCCTATTAGCCATGTCCAGCCTGAAGCAAAATTAGACTAAGATACAAAGCTTGAGAAGTTAAAATAGTGTTGAATAGGAAGCAAAAATCATTTTTTTAAAAAAGTGTATATATATTTTTTGCAAGACCCTGGCATATTACAGAAATTCTCAAAAATAAAACTTTAACAGCTAATTAACCATAGAATTTTATGCTTTTCAGGAGGACAGAGCATCTGCTGACCACAAGTAGCCTACAAAGACCATGCTGAAAATAAAAATACCCCAGAAAGCAATATGTGGGGATTTTTTTTTTTTTAAGAGCAGTGCACATGTGTGGCACCAGCAGCATACACTTGTTTGGGTACTAAATGCCTTCTGCTTCCCCTGATTGGTACATCAGCAGCACCCAGCCTGCATCCAAAAAGAGAGCTCAATGGAGGTCTGAATGCCTTACTGAGTGAATTCCTCTCTTCATCTAATGAAGCACAACCACTTTCACATCCTGTTTACAAGCAACCTCATGGTGATGTATAGACCTTGCTAAAGACAAAATTATATAGCAACACTCTTTAAAGAAACTCAGATGAAAATACAGGTCTTATAACAAATTGGGTTGCTATATCCTTCTGATTCTTCCACTAAGTGACTCAACTAAACATGACAGAATTTTATTAAAATATTAAATCTTTATAAAAATCTTTATGCATTTCTCTCTATTCAGCTTCATAAATGAAAGAAAGGTTTTGATTAAATGTAAGAAATAAGTTACATAAGACAGCTTCTGGTCTGTCTCACACAGGAAGGATTACAAACAAGTTGTGTCTGAGCTTGCACTGTAACCTCCCACCTTTGAACACCACCCCAGGGACCTGTTCATCAATACAACCACTGCCCTCCTCTGAGCACCAAGGGAGATCAGGGCTGGCCTGCCACAGGCAGCCTTCTCCTGTGATCATTAAACTCAAAATGTTTTAGTCAGACATGAAAGAGGGAAGATGGATAAAAACCAGCCTGACCTCCTCAACATTCCTGGGGAGACTCAGAAGCTGCATGTCATCAGTGCAAGGCAGGACAGCGATACAGATGCTGTAATGAGATTGCACAGTCGGTGGCACAGTCTCAGGCTGAATTCTGATGCAAAAAAAATCCCACTGCCTGGAAGAGGAAAAACAGAGATGACCAGAGTTGGGAAATTCATCCCTTCACATTTTGCCAGGGCAAAGAGGACAGTCTCTTTTCACTCCTGACGCCGTCCTAGGAACTGAGAGGATAACAGTTCATGTAGGATTCAGTGTAATTTTCAACAAGGCAAAGGGACTCAGATTTATCCTCACTGTAATTAAGTATGATTTGGCTTGTTAGGAATTCTGAAAAAGTATCAATGACCTGATGAAGTCCACTGTTTATGCCAGGAAATATATCCCTGTCAGAGGTGGGACTTATTAATGGGTGCACCAATTTCAGTTTATGGGAAGAGAATCACTGTGCACTGGCCCTGTGCTTATGTGAAAGAAAACCACATTAAAAATTAACTTTCTGACAACTCACAGAACTTCTGAAAATTTTTCTAACTATGCTATGGAAAAAGAATTGAAACCTATGGGAAAGTTCAGAGCATGGAGTATTGCCAATATGCCTGACACTTTATGCAGTGGGTTCCAGCTTTTGTGAAGGTATATAAATCCAGCTTCCTTCCACCACGGAGAGTAAACCTGAGATTTTCACACATCTCTCTCTTTTCCTTTCCAAACAAAGCACTTCTATTCAAAACACTGATTAACACTCTCTTTTTAAACAATAAAAAAATAAACCACTCTACCTGGAAGCACTCCAGTGTTTTATCTTGTAGATCTATCACTCATCTCATTCTTTGAGCTTCTTTGCTCTGAGGCATTTCAGAAGAAGCACTTAGATGAAAGCCTACCCCAGCATAACGATGCTACCACAATAAATGGTAGGCAGGCAACATCAGCACCTGGGCACCAACACTGCAGCATGCCCCATGCTCTTTTGGAACAAGGAGCCCAGGTTGCAGAAGAAGATTTCACCAACTATGTTTTGAGTGCTTACTTTTGAGTGCTTGAAAATCCTACGGTGACAATTCCAAAAGTACATGTACTTTATTAATATACTATTACAAGCATTTTTGTATTCTTTTTCTCTCCATGCAGCCTTACAATCACTTATCAATTGCACCACTCCAGGGGCGCAGTCTAGAGCTGTGTCAGTGGGAATTAGTGTCGATTGCCCCACTGTACATCACCTATGTTAGCTTTTCTTTAAAAGGTTCTCACTACGATCCTGCTGTTTTATAGTTCAACTTAGGTCCTGCTGTTTTGTAATTCAGATATAGCACACAGAAGTGTTTGGGTTTTCCCCAGGATATGTTTTACAGAACTGCATTTAAAACCAACATTCACTTTTATTGAAATCATTCATGCTGTAAGATTTAGTCTGTTTGAGTGAAAAAGAACCTAAGATTTCTACAGTGATGAAATACAGGGTCTGATTCTATTTAGGGGAAAAAAAAAAAAAAAAAGGTTGTTCCACAATAACAATTTCTACTTAAATGCTTGTTCGAATTTTTTTCTCTTTGTAGATGTAGAGTACACCCCTTTTCTGAGGTTTGATACACACAGCGTACATTTTGTAACAGTTAAGTCTTACCCAAACTGTCCACACACAGATTAATGTTACTGAACAGCCTCACTTGGAGAGTGGAGGATTTGCTTTGTTCAACAGGCACCAGACACTGGCATCTCATTTCAAGCATGGCCTTCACTACAGAAAATTAGGAGCTGTGAAAAAAAAAAAAAAAAACCTGTGGGCTATTATCACATTTCACCATGTGTTCTTACAGCATTTCATCCAATCCTTGTACAATCCAAGATATTTTGATCCACAGCCTTCTGCAAGTCAGCTTAACATTTACCAAGGTCTGCATGAGAAAGGTGCTGAGGCTCTGCTTCTCCTGATCAACCCAGGCTCAGCTAGGCCACAGAGCTGAGCTACAGCTGGCCCTGGGAACCCCACACTGTATTGCTCTGTGCTTCTTGTGCTATCTAATTCTCTGCCAAGAAAAAGCCATTTGAGGGAAATTTAAATGCCTTCTGCTATTTCTGGCACAGGGAAGGACTGCAAGGCATTGTTGTACCCATCTGTATTTTCAGCACTGAACAGCACATTGTTTATTCCACGTCAAGAATCAGATTTCCCTGTATGAAAGGGAGCAAACACCTGTGCAGCCACAGAGACACTTTTAGATTGGTAAATCTAAAAGTAAAACAAAATCACAATAAGAACTCGGAAAGGAGCCATGCTGGATCACATCTCTTGACAGTTGCCTACAATGAGCTGATCACAGAGTGGCTGCCAGACTGCTGACAGCAGGAGAGTTTCTATAGCAAATTCTATAAAAATAAAGAAGCAAAATGACAATTACAGTAACATTGATAAATCCATTAGCCTCTTACAGATACATTATGCCTATGGAACACTGAGGTACTTGATGAAGGCACTGTAACTGCCAGAAGGATTTTCTGTCTGAGATAAAGCATGAATTAATTCATGAGATGCAACACCAATGGACATTGCTTTTGCTAACTCATAAAACTTCACCAAATCTATGACTGTATTTCAGCTCCTTCTAACTTCTGGGTGACTGCTTCTCATATGTTTTTAACATATTTTGCAAAACCTTTTTTTCCAAAATCCTGAGCTTCTACACAAAACATCAATATAGAGGCACTTACATTAAATTAGGCTTTCTAGTCTCCAGTTAGTAGATTGTACTTTACAGATTCAAAAATTAAACTCACTATACATGTTTTAGTTTCCTGCCTAGGAATCTAGACAGAAGTCCTTGGATTCTTTAAGTACCAAATATCCTACTACTTGAATCTGAAAGAGCTGCTATTTAACATGTATTAAATTTACACATTTGGAGATCATATACGTGCAATCGATGTTTTGTGCATACGTGTGCGTGCATACACACACAGTACACATGTATGGAGTAAATGTCAGCTCAGGGCACAACCTACTTATATAGAAATTACAGAAAAATATTTTACTGCTCCTTTACATTTATTAAACCTTACCCATGAAACTCCAGAGCCTAAAAAGAACTAGTGAGAACCTCATGCAGAGATGGTTGGGCCAAAATCCATTCAACCACTTCACCCCCTTCTCCCTTCATTCATATTGATTGATACATAAACAGGGAAGATGTATCCAAGCAAAGTGGCACATTATTAATTGCATCATCTTCATTAATATTGCATCATGTGTCTCTGTGATGTAGAGAATTGACAATGCAAAAAGATGTCAAGAGTTTATCAAAATGTGCATATAAATATTTGGTCTAATTTTTAACATGAACATACTAGCAGTCTCTGCTTCAAGAGCCCAAACTGGAGAAAGGGTCGTTTATCATCTGCTAACCAGGGACAAAAGGAAAATAGCCCCAATTTTCCAAACACTCAGAGCTATTTGCATCTTTCCTATGCCCCTTGGATAATTAGGCATCACTACAGAATAAGAAATCCTCACTGTGCTACAGAGATATCTGTCTGTAAACAGAACACTTCCATTTGTAAAAAAGTCTTAACAAGAAAAACAGATAAGGATAGGTCTTTATCAGAGTCACACAGAACTTCAGGAAAATCACTGCATAAGGACCAGTCAGAAGGAAGATTTCTAGACAGGAAATGCCAAAATAAATAGAAAGCCATCTTTTCACCCAAGTGTAAGAGAACGACTGCATCTTATATTTGGGTTGCTTGTAATTGTTTAAAAATATCTAAACAAACATCCAGCCTCAGAGTGACAACAGTGTGTGCCCACAATCAATGTGGATTTAAATGAAAACATTTGTGGACTGTTTTCACAAGGGCAAGAGATCAGGATTAAATAAAGAGGTATTGCAGCAACTGTGAGTGCTGCAGAGTCTGCAAAGGATCCCTCATTTCAGCAAGTGCAGAATGGCGAGTTCCTCGCCCATGTACTGATTAACATTTTTCATCTCCAAGCAAAGCTTTACATGTTTAGCAACAAATAACTGCAAACAGGACAAATACAAGGAGAACATGCAGAATCTGTTTTGTGCTTTCCACCTTTCTCTGCTTCTCTTGGAGACTAAGAATTTGGGCACTTGAGCACTGGCAGAACATATATTATAACAGGTAACATGTAAAACTGTGACCAGCCACAGTGAATCAAATAAATAAATATGCAACTGAGCGCAGTATTCTTCATCCAAGTTTAACTCTACAGCTGTCTTAAAACAGAACCAGCTGCTCCCAGAACAGGAAGGAGCTTTCCCAGAGTCAGGAATGGATTTTTTTTCTGCCTGTACTTCAAGCCTTTCTTCTACTTTACCACTTTGTAAGAAGCCTCACTGAGCACTTCTTACACAGAACTGAGATCCCAGATGGCATCCTACCATAATTTGGGTAATATTTTTTGTCAGAACTACAGTTATTAATAATTAGAAATTAATAACTCAAGGGACATATTGTCCTGAGAAACCTGTCAAGCTATCTTTTAATCTTGTAATTAAAGTTCAAACACTTTCTGTCATGTAAAAAAATCTATGCATTCTAAGAAATATTTCAGTCATTAGTGTATAATTTCATTCATTTACAGACAGCAGTATACTGCTAATTAAAGTCAGCATGGAATTTGGAGATTGCCTAGCAGATTTATAGCCTTCCTCTTCACTTATCTCTGATGGTTATCTTTTATGCTGCTAAGATGCAAATACAAATTCATGCAAATAATGGTTCCTAAAACCTGTTTATTTTCACTGATTTTTCTTGGGACAAAGGTAACTTTCTTCATAGCAGCCTGTGTAATCTGTTCCCTGTATTTGAAGGTGAAACAGTGTTTACACCACACCAACATTTTGGCTATTGCTGGACAGTTCCTGCCCGGGCAAGAACCAAGGTTTTCTCTCAGACTTCACATACACTCAGAGGCCAGCAGATCAGGGGTGGGCAAAAGGGTGGAAGGGGACACAGCTGGGACAGCTGCCTGCACTGACTAAGCAGACATTCCTTTCCATACATGCCATGCTTAGCAATAAAATCTCAGGGAAATGGATAGGATATGGGGACGTTCATGACGGCATTTGTCTTCCCAAGAAATCACTGCACATATTTAATAGGAGAGGGAGAGATGATTAGGGCAGGAGTTTTGCTGTGGGCTGGGGTCAGCCCACCACATCACTCCTTCTGAATATTGTCCATGCATTTCACTCACTGCATTCAAATCACCACTTAAGTGATCCAGCAAGAGCAATACCCTGCATACCTTCCTCAGTGAAAATAGGCCACCTCTTCTTTCAAGCTGACCTTGGCAACTAAGCAAAGTCATCAAAATCTCAAAACTAAGCAAATAATCTGGAACAGGGAATACATTTAATTTGATAGAGAGTCATAGAATATTCTATGTTGGAAGGGTGATTCACAAGGATCATCAAAGTCCAGCTCCTGGCCCTGCACAGGACAGTCCCAAAAATCACACCCTGTGCTTGAGAGTACTGTCCAAACCCTTCTTGAGCTCTGTCAGGCTTTGTGATGTGACCATTTCCCTGAGGAGCCTGTTCCAGTGTCCAGTCACCCTCTGGGTAAAATCTTTTTTCCTAATATCCAACCTAAACCTCCTCTGACACAGCTTCAGGCCATTCCCTCAGGTCCTATCTCTGGTAACCTCAGAGAAGAGATCAGTCCTGCCCCTCTGCTTCCCCCATGAGGGAGCTGTAGAGCACTTTATCTATATAAATATAGACAAAATATTTGTCAAATATTGAGCTTTGAGTATTTTTGTTTTTAAACAAATACTACATGAGAAAAATCGTGTTTCTATTGAGAGTACCAATATCACCCTGGAATTTTGGTGCAAACTGATCAAATTCTGCTGCTGATCATAAATTGATCAATATTTACTAGAAGAGTATGAAGAACTATGGAACAATTTAGGTAGTACTAAATGATTTGAAGGACACTGAAGAATGTTCTTCTGCATAGACAAGGCTTTCACAGTACAACTGATTAATATTCCAGAAATACCCATGCAGTGATAATTCTGTTTAAACATTTAACCAAGACAGGACCCTATTCCATCAGAGCACAATACATTTGGAAAGAAAGCTTCTCACATGATAATAGCTTCTGCCCTACATCCCTCTGGCACAGGAACAACAGATTTCTTTATTGGCAAGGCACCCAAGTAACTAGACAAGATCTTGAATCCCAGTGCCCAGTCTTGCAATTTTGATAGGCAGACTGTAAGGAGGGAAGAACCAATTTCTGTCAGTACACAAGGAAACAGGCAGAAGAGAGCAGAGTGTTCATAACTAAGCAAAATGTGCCAAATATTGAGCTATCATTAGTTGAAGGCAAATCTTGAAATGCTTCGAAATCCCAAGCCTTCCCCCTTAACAGCTGCAAGTAAGCCATTTTCTCTCAGTTCCACAACAAACCTAACATCAGTGAAGAATCAATACTTGTGTTTCAATAGCCAGAGTTAAAAATACTCCCAGAAAGAAGTAGTGTTATAAAGTCCTTGTGCAAAGCGAATAAGTGGGTCAGAAACTATTTAACCACCAAACATGCAACTATTATTGAGGAAAACTGACAGCACAGGAAATGTTTCTTTGAAATTGAAGTGAGGTACTGGAAAAGGAGTTGTGCAAAACAAGTGGTTTGATCAGTCTTTTCCATTGTGGCTGTCTTGGGGTATTCTATTTCTTCTGCTGAAAGTGGTTGGGGAGTTGTTTTTCTTTATCTCTTGTAACTCCAGGGGGGAGGAGGGTGGATGCCTTCTGACAATAGGCCAGCTGTTAAAACCAGGTGGGGCAGTGTTTCTTATCTCTTTCACCATGTCCACCCTTGGAGGGGGGGGTATCTCCTGTTAATGGGCCATTAAGGCTCACCAGTGACACATTACATCATCCCATTGTGAGATGCACCACCCAGTGAGGAGGGAGCCAGCCATTCCTACCAAGATAAAAACTGAGGTGTAGGAACACCAAGCAGCCTGTTTGCCACTGGATTCCCAGAGGACTGGATTCCCACCAGACTCATCTCGCCATCACTGGACCCTTTCTACACGATCATATCTACTCCAACAGAACCACATCTGTTTCTCCAGAAGGATTTATTTGGACTGCTTCCAACACCCTGAACAGGGTGTCAGGTCATATTTCTGACTGTCAGGGTTTCTAGGATTTTGTTTCTTTGTTGGTTTGTTTGTTTTTGTACTGCTACATCTGTATTTTTACTATTCCTAGTAAAGAACTGTTATTCCATTTCCCAAAACTTGGCCTGAAAGCCTTTAACTGCAAAATTATAATAATTTGGGGGGAAGGGGGTTTACATTCTCCATTCCAAAGGAAACTCCAATTTTCCCTGGCAGACACCTGTCTTCTCAAACCAAGACAGTGGCTCAGTTCTCCTTCTCTATACTTCAGGTCTCAAAGCCTAAACAAAGGATAACAAAATCTATTTGATGGGTTCCCATCCGAGAAAGAGAATATAACAGCTACAGAAATACTCGTGAATAACATTGCCCACTATTGTTCTCTATCAGTATGTGACATGCCACGCTAAATCCAATGCCTACAAACAATAGAGGGGATTCCATTTCCATGCAAAAAAACTCCAATTCATAATGCTGACTGCACACTGTATGGGATGGAAGGGAGTGAGAATCAATGAAAAATAGAATTGTTTGATTACATGAAGAGATTTAACTGCTGACAAAAACATATACTCTTCAAAATCAGGTGTACAAAAGGTTTCAATTAATCTTTTGAATCTTTCTTTTAGTGACTAATAACAACAAAAGTGACAGTGTCTGGCTACATATAGATTATGAAGGAGTAACTACAAACACTAACATTTCAAGAGTAAAGAAAAAATTTTCAGTGTTTCTTTACTAGCAGAGAACACAGGAAAATAAAATTACAAAGATCTTTACATAACCAAACTGTATTACACTTGATTGCAATAGCTTCCACATTTACCATATTTTCTACACATCCCAGGGGCAAGGAGAGAAGTAGTGACCTAACACCTTAAACATGGAATAGAGAACAAGTAACAGATACTGGTCTTCTGCATCCATTTATTGCTGCAGTAATGTAATAGACAACACCACAGAAACCAAAACGTTGCAAGATCTCCTCCAGGAAAAAATTTATAATGTCATAGGAAAACTCATTCACAGTACAATATTTATATCATAGTTATTCCTAGAGGCCCCAAATACCACTAGTTCAGGCATATTCAGAAGTGCATAACTGGGCTTTGATTCACCTGGCAAATGGTAGAAAGGGGGAAGTAACACCTATATGGCCCTTTCCCAGTAAAAAAAAAATCTTCATCCTTTAAAAAAATCCTAAAAATAATCCATTCTCTTCCAGCATATTTACTCCTGCCTAAACAGAGAACACTTTCAAACTGAAATTTCTGCAGTCTAAATAACATCTCTCATCTTCCATCCTACTCCTACAGTCTGCAGCAGAGATATGAAGTCAACAAACCAGGAGAGTGTAGAGAAAAAAATCCTAAATTGCACATTTATCAAATATCACCCCTACCCTTCCCTTGTCTTTCATGCAGGGAACAGTTAAAAGCCCTTCCTAATAAAATTATAAGCATTAGCTTGAATGTATGAGGTGGAGGGGGTAAATACGGGTTCACTTTTTTTCTTAATGTCTGCCTCCCAAACAGGAACAGGGACTCCTCACTAAGGAACAGTCATCATTTTGCAAGCAGAGACAAACAGATATTGAAAAGGTTACTTTGGAGGCTCATCCCTTTTGGACGGAAAAAAAAAAAAAAACATTACTTGACCAGAAAATTTAGTGTCTCATTCACATTTCTTAATATTCGTATCTAATAGTGAAAAGGCTTCCATCCCATTAAAATCTGAATAAAACCATATTAAAAGAACCAGCTTCATATGTGTTTTCTAGCATAGCTGAAGTGTTTTCACATTGGCTTCAGCTCAACAGAAACACATCAAAAATTAAGAAGCCATGTAGAATAGTAATATATTGAGCAATTTCCAGTAATAAACAATCCCACAATGTTTGATTTTGGGGTGTTCAGAGACAAGCAACAGAATAGAACTGAGAAATATCTTGTTCAAATCAACAGGATTTCTAGGCTGATCTAGATTTGGCCTAAACCCTGACTACAACCCTTTTTCTCAGGGTCCTTGGGTCTAATCCTTTGCACGCTTAATTTTTGTTGGCTCAGATTTGCTAGCAGTTTGCTGCTTTGCTCTGGGTTTAAAAGACTTTGAAGCTGGAACAAGTACTAATTAGAACATTTCCAGTGAAACAGGTTAAAGTTTTTGCCTGGAAGATATCCAAGATACAGTGGGATTAATTTCTAGCTAAAGCAACTGAAATTAAACTCTTGGCTTTTCAAAGTTGAAAACAGGCAGCTTCTGTGCAATTTCGTTGTGCAGTATCATCAAAACACTCCAGTCTTGTTCTAATGTGGAAAAAAAAAAGACAAAACCTGTAATCCCAAAAACCTGCTGAGAATCTGAACTGTTTCCTCTGTTCATTTTTTTTTAAATACTCAAGATACTCAATACCCAATAGTGTATGAAATTAAATTGCTTTGTTATGATAATTTGGAGGGAAGGTATAAAGGAACCCATTAAATCATTACTTAGACACTTGTTCTTCACTGCAAGTACAGAAATTGAAAGCCACTTTCTACAGCTCTTAAATTCTAAATCCTTAGATAACATTTTGAAGTAGAACCTCCAGGACTGCATTGCTTGATCTCATCTGAAAGCAGCATGTGAGGAGGTAGCAGAGATGGGCTCACACCAGCACACAGATGTTCCTATGCCAGAGACATCACCAAATTCATGTGCTGGAACAAAATAAGGATGAAAGGAAATATTAAGTTGGGACCTTCCTTTGTTTCTTCCCACTTTACCAAGATCTCTTCCTCTATAATTTGCATAAAACTAATTATCGGCTTTTTGAAGTAAAAGATCTTTTTGAATCAGGTCTTATGGGCTTTGCCATGTATCCATTCCTTCAGACTCTAAGCCAGGCTCCACATTAGCTCAGTCACCACTTAATCATAATTGCCTAACAATCTGGAAAAGCACCAACTATATGCAATAAAAGCACGAGCATAAGAAATATTATTACTTTTAAACATTAATCAAATACCAGTGATAATTCCCCATAGTGCTGAAAGAGTATGTATAAGGAAAGAATGATATATCCCTTAAAAATTACTGTCCTTATTGAATAAATCCTCCAGACGTGTTTCACAGATCTTGTCTGTCCCTAATCATCTTCTTTTATGTTCCTTAGTGTAACATTGCCAGATAGTAAAAGTTTCCAGAGGGGACACTGGCATGCTTTTGTACCTAATGTACCAAACCACGTGCCCATCAAAAATTCACAAATCCCATGGAGGCACTTATATTTGAAAACCAAACTCAGACTCTGGAGATCAAAACAAGTAATGAGCACATATGTCAGTGTCTTTGCCACATTAAGTGATTTTATCACATCCTTTGATTAAAAAAGAACAGTGAGATCTAACACTGCAGATATTTTGCAGCACATTACCTGCAAAAAATGGTTTTAAAAGCTGCATTTAGAAAAACACCCCAGAATTTGCAACTTTTTTGAACTGATGCTGCATGTAGAAATTCTTTATAATCTATACATACTGCTAGTACCATAGACTGGGTAGGAATGGATCAGAGTATACTGAGACTGGCAATAAAAAGGCCAAAGACACAGCTTCAGTTTGACACAGGAAGAAGGAAAAAAAAATCCATAGCACTGCCAAAAATCCTTAGCCCTGTAGGAGTGCAGAGAATTTGTTATTTGGGATCCCCAGGTGCTCCCAAACAGCTGCCCATGCTGTACATAACAACACAAACTACAGCTCCCCCATGGTCTCTGCCAGACTTGGCAAATAGAAGAGAAAAGGAAAAAGGGTTTTCCCTCCTGATCTCTGTATCTGGTACAACAGGTTAACACACTGTTGTACACCTAATCATCCCCACAAACAAACCCATCTCTATTAATAGCTAACCTTAAAACTTCACAAAAAGATTAACACTGTCATCCTGACCATCGCTACGGCTGAAGGAGGACACCCCCAGTCTGGCTGGGTAGAGGTGATAGAACTCTTACACTTTTATTCTATTACTGACTTGTGATATGATAAACACAAACTATCAGAGTTCAGGTCAGGATTACACTGCTTTTCAGCTCTTATTTCCCCTCAAGTCCTCATCTTCTCAGAACATTGTAACTGCCAACAAGACAGTTTTCTGCAGTTTTCACTACAGGTACATAGTTCATTACACGCTTGTATATTCTCAGACCTTTATTCTTCTGTTTCGTATCAATTTCAATTCTTCTCTAGTATTATTGTCTTCTCACAACTGAGTTATTGGTTTGAAGTATTTAAAACTCATCTGTGTGAAAGAGCCATGGAAAAGCAAAACATATTGCCTTAAAGGTTTGATAGTTTTATGTAGTCAGAAAAGAACTTTCTGCTAAATAAAATATGAAAAGCACCCACTATAAGTAATGATGAGAAAATTCATCTCATTCCACAGAAAAATAACATATTCAAAAGTTAAAAATAAAGTCTTTCAAGAAATATAATCTAATTTGGGGTACAACTTCCTCCTCTCCTTTGTATTTATGAAGTTTAAACTTTCTCTGTAGGTTTAAATCTCTTCCCACTCATCTTTTTCAGCCAGAAAACCAACAACACTGATGTCCCAGTGATGAGGAATGACTCACCAGCAAATGCTGAGTCACAATCACACCAAATGCACTCTTACATCTTGATGGAGCATCAAATTCAATAGCTTTGCTTAGTCACTTGAGCTTGCCCTAATTCCTATGATTCACTCAATTTCAAAACTTTGATTTCTGATTTCTTGTTTTTGCTTGCAATATGTATTCTGTTGTATAACTCCTATACAACTCTTAGAGTGGAATTGTTGCACACCCTCAGTCAGATCCTGGGCTTCAGACACAAGGTGTGTCACTTATCAAATCCAAGAGGCCAATATGCCACAGGGCACATTGGATTAATTTGGAAGCGCTGATCTCCCACTCCTTGCACACCTACAAAGAATTCCAGCTGACATCGGAAGATACATGCATTAGGATTTCATCCTGCCCTGACTCATGCCAGCAACAGCCTACCATCAGCTAAAAGTGTGACCTCTCTCTGGGAGGGCTCCTCAGCCTGACAAGGTAAGACACAAGAAGCGAGTGCTCAGCAGTTTATGCAGAGGGTGAGGTATTTCACCGTGATTAAAGAAGCCAGTGTTGGAGTGACAGATTTCCGATTCCTTAGTCATTTCAGTTTGTTACCTTTTGTCCTGTCTGAAGGCAGATAAAGCAAAATTACTTTACTCAACCGTTTATCTGTTCATCCAACTACTTACATATGGAAGAAGCTAAGTTTGGCTTGAATTCAGCTAAGGTAATACATTTATTTCTCTTCACAGAAATTGACAGCAATGTTTTATCTAATTTTTCCTAGCATTTCAGCCATAATCCAGAGAACTTCGCTAAAAGGTTGCAGGCAGGCTAGCATGGGGAGGACAAAGGAAACTCATCAGAGAGAGGGAAAGGCAGACACAGTGAATAGGTTTCTGATGACCACCACACTGCAGTACCTACAGGAGGCAATTATCACTACATTGTTATTTATTCTTCTGTCTTCAGGCACAGTTTTTGTGCTTCCTCACTGTGCATTTCTGCAGCAGCTGCACTTACAATTGTTTTGCTGGATTAGTGGTTAATAAGCCTGTTAGTGCTGAAGGCACTCAGCCAGTTATATACATTCAGAAAAGTTTCCCTTATGAAAAGATACTGTGAAGAAGGCAGGGGTCATCTCTGGGGATTTCTGGGAATAAAACAGACCACACAAAATCATATCGAGTTCACAGAAATCCTACTATAAAGGTCATATGTCTTTACATATGCTGAAGGAACTACAGCTCTGAAGTTTCTTTGGCCAGCCATTCTGACTTCACGAATAGTCAATAGCGGTATAAAAAAAAATCCAGGTGAAAAAATAAATATTTAACCTTTTGTCATAACAAATGAAGTGTAGGTCATATGTTCTCCATAGACTGTGCGCTCCCAAGTCCTCCTCCAGGTGTTTACTATGATACTACATTTTCTAAAGAAGCTTACCCTAGTTACAAGCTCTTTCTCAAGCCCTTTCTCTAAAATATTGCCCTTCTCCATTACATATTGTAATGTAAGAAGATTAAAGGCAGATCTTGATCAGTCTAAAGAACTCTGCAAGAAGTGCCTTTCCTGCAGGTGGCTGAGATTCATAAAACTATCCTGACACCATTACTCCGGACATCCAAGATCTATGCCTAAAACAGAATGCAAAGACAGCCCTGACAAAATTAATTTTACTCCCTTTCCACATAGGCTGAATTGTTGTCTATAATAATGTCTATAATAATGTCTATATCAGTGTGAGCAGGAAACAAAATGTTTCAAGAGAAGAAACAAGAGATCCACCCCAAAGCAAATCATGGCTTGGTATCTTAACACTCACCTGGTTCTGGTGGCTGGTCTAGTGTAGGGGATAAGCTTGAATCCAGGCCTCACACTATGTTGGAAAGAATGTGATGGTGGGTTTAGTAAAAGCAGCCTTGGCACCTGCATGTCCTTTTAAAATTCTACTTTATTCAAAAGCTGAAAAAGTTTCATTCAAACATGACTGTCTTGAAGCTTTAGACAGAAAGAATCCCATTTTTGACATAATGATTTTGTTTCTGCTGAGAACAATACTTCACCAGGAAAATACCAAGCAACTTTATCAAAAACTACCACCTTTTTTGTATAGAAGTACAAAACATCACCCTGCTCAAAGGATATGAACTTGTATTTCTAATTATCAGTTCCAGCAACAGTGGTCAGCCAGTATCTCTCTTCTTTTCAGAGCTTTGACATGATAAATGTTGGAGAGCTGCTTCTGATATCAAAACTGACCAGGAGGACCACAGCTGGAGGGAAGAAGAGGCAAAATATTAGGACAAAAGTAGTAAATACTCTATGTATGGTATGATTTTGTATGCCTTATTTATTCAAACTGTAAAAAAACTCCTTTTAAAATCCTCAAATCCTGTTTTTAACACAGCTGTCTGCTCATGCAGCTCAGTGACCTTGGTGCACAGTAAAAACCAATACAGTTACTGAAGACTGATTTCAATAACTTTCTGGAAAAGGTCCAAAGCAGCTTCTGCAGTCTCTGCATCAAAAACACCACAGAAAAAGAAAAGCAGAAAGTAGCTGCTCTTAAATCTGGTGTAAGACCTGCACAGTTTTCTGCAACAATTTAATTATAACTTATTTTCTATGGGCAGGTGTCCTGATTCCAGCCAGGACAGGGTTAATTTTTTCCAATATTCGGGAGGGGGCATGGCCAGGTTATTCTGTACTGCCTCACACCACTGCCAGGGAACAGGAAGAAGACTCTCTTCCAGGGAGAAGTGGTTCCTTCCCTGGCTCAGGGAGCTGTCCAATATTGTCAACTATTGGTTGTTTTCCACGTGAATCGTTTCTTTTCCTGCACCCTCTGTCATTAGTATTGTTGCTATTATTTTTTATTTAGTTGTCCCATTGCTGTTTCCAGTAAATTGTTCTCATCTCAACCCATGATCTTTGCCTTTGGGCCTCCAATTCTGCTTTCCATCCCAAAGTGGGGAAGGGGAGGGCAAAAGTGGGGGGAGCAAGCAATAGTGTAGTTGTGGTGGGAGCACTTAATAGGGGAATACCATTCCTAAACCATGACAAGACTGTCAGGCAAATACACCCCACCTGCTACTTACCACAGCTACACACTGGGGTTAACAAAGAACTACCACTCTTCTATTCTTGCATCAAATAGTACAATGTTAGAATGAATTACAATTCATTCTAATCAATAGAAGAATTTTATTTCTGAATTGTGACTTTTTTCCCATCGTTGTCCAGGCAAAGTGCTGCAATGCTGGTGCTTTGTTTTTTAAAAAACACTCCATTACTAAGTATTTGCTAGTTTAAATATAGCTATCCATTTGGCTGACAAAATACTTTCTTTTACAACTGAACCCATCAAAGCAAAGAAAAAAAACCCCACACCAACCAACACTGGTAATCTATGCAGTAGCCAAGTGTATCAGGATATTAGTTTATACACAGAAATGAGGATCTTCTTATTCAGAAAGCAAATCTCTTCAATCATTAAGTGCTCCATCAGGAGTCTTGGACTGCACCTCTCTGCACACAATTTAAACTGCTCTCTGCAAGATGGCAAATATATATTCACGGAGACTAAAACAAATATCAAGGTACAAACAAAACCAGACTTTAACCAATGATTGAACAGAGGTAGCTCAGTCTCTTCAGTGACAGAAATGGTCTTGATCCCTCTTCATATCTTATTGGAAACTATTTAAACCATGGTCTTTTCATATCCTCATTCACACAGATCTTTCTGTGAAATATTTACCCATGACCAAGTGGACTATATTGCTTATTTGCGATTGGTCAATACTGCTTTTTGTGTTCACTGGATATGCAATGTTTGCAATGAGCTCGAGGTAAAGAAGCTTCTCAAAACTCTAGAGAATAAAATCTGGAAAGATCAAGGTTCACCAGTCTGTTAGCAGGGGGAGAAAGAAAAATTACAAAAGAAAATAGAACAATATTGCTTTTTAAGATTTCAGTCCTGCCTTCAAAGCAAACTCCTTCAGAAAGACGGACCAGCAAGACTTTAGAACACGTCTGAGAGATGTGACAAATCAAGAATCCAGTATGATGCTGATGTCAGACTGCTTATAAGATGTGCCCATCTAGGAGAAAAGCCACCAGTGGTTACAGATAAGATCTAAAACCTGTAGTTCACTCCCTTAAAAACTGTCAGAATTACAATACTAAGTACTCATCATTATTCCTGAGGACTTGCTGTACTGCATGTATTTTAAAAAGCAAACAAAACAAACAAGCAGCAAGGAAAGAAACAAACAAAAAACCAGAAAAACCCAAGTCAAAGAAAATAAATGGGAACTTGTATTTCTGAATCAAATCACAACTTTAAATGCTGTAAAAAGGAATCCCTTACTTTCTATAGGGCCTTTTAATGAGTTACCAAGTTTTGTCTTTTTGTCTTCACACATTTTCTTTTCAGGCTTTCATGGGCCAGAGGGAAAAAGAGGTTTCTCAAGCAGAGACAAGAGTCATGTCTAACCATATCAGCTGATCAGCAGAATTCTGACAGATGTCACATAGATATTAGCAGATAGGAATTAATGGGGAAACAAAAGTCAGGATGTTCTTGTTGGAGAAATTACCAAGTACATTACAACCAAAACTAACTTTTTTTTTTTTTTATCTACCAGTTTATCACCTCCCTCAAGTTTCTTGACAAGAGGGACTGCTGCACACTTGGCAAATTTGCACTTTGGCTTATTTTACTTAAATGGGAAGCAAATGCCACACTTAAAGAGATATCACAGAAAAATAGACAAGATGTCTCTACTCTTATTCTTGAAGTTGTCTCTTTACTATGTCCTTTCTCTTGACCTGTCAATGTGAGGCAGGAAGAGTAATCTGTGAAGGAAGCATTGCTGCAAAACTGAGGTCTTCTCAAAATAGTCATTGTAACTGCATTGCTGGTTAGGAAACTTTCATCAATTCTGAATCCATAGCTTCTCTTCTCCCCCACCTTTTCAAAAAATAATGAATACTAGCTAATTATACATTGCTACAGATCTTGCACAACAACAAAGAAGATAAAAAAATCTTATATAAAAAGTCAAAGATATGCTTAATGGCATGCTGTAAGCACAAAGTAGCCAAGGCCAAGGCTTTCAGCATGAAAATTATATGTTTACTATAATTTACTTTTATTTTAAAAGTATAAAATCACATATATCTTTCATCACATTTGCTCACAGACACTCATCTTTCCCAACGGAGGTATTTTTGAGATCAGCATTTACTACAAAAACTCAAACATTCCTACATCATCCAACATGGACTCCATTGTTTCACCTTCCAGTAATATTAAAGCAACATTCCGACATATTTCTTTAAGATAAAATAACATAATACTGCTCTGATTTTCTGCAACAAGGATAAAACCTTACTTCTTCGATTCTGTGCTTGTTCCCTTTGGTGCTCCAGATAACTCATTAAAACTCAACATGTTCTGTACTCAGTATAAACCTAACAGTCCAACTTTTCCTGTTTTCCTCCCTCCACTGTAGGTTAAAATATTACACGGTTAAACTCCTAAATACACTCTAGGCACCACCTAATTCATTTTTACGACAGTGCCAATGAATCCAAGTGTAGCCACACCACAAATTCAGAATCCTTCCAATCCAGCAAATAAGAAGGGTGTTTTTCCACAAACAATTCTAGACAAGAGGCAAAGGATTCTAAAACTTGCATCTTCATCATGAAATAACTTTTTTCCAGAATCAACTTAAAGGTCCTTAAAAAAATATCTAGAGGGCACTCAAGATAATTTTTTAACAATTAAAATTATCCACTGAGAAAGAATGAGAGAAAATCTTAGTACAGTAGGACTAAAAAACTTAAACAAATTGACAAAGGAAACAAAAAACAAAAAACCAAAACAAAACAGGAAAAACCCAACCAGCAAAAGTGACTATCTTTTGTAACAGTAAAAGTCCTAGACAGAGTGAAGCACTACTCAAATACTTTTCCCAGTGCTGAAGACACAACAAAAAAACCACATACAGCCACAAAAAGAAAAAAAAGAAAAAAAAAAGAAAAAAAAAATCCACAGGGGGAAAAGAAAAAATAGATAGGAACTCAGTATTTCACATTCATTCTAATATTTTGATATTATAGAGGGATAACACAGGCTTTATTTTTCTGGCCCAACAGGAAATAAGAAATATAAGAAGGAATTTTGAGTTAGGTAGTTTGCATGAAACACCCAACTCAGTTTTGTGTTAAAGAAAAAGGTAGTTACGCAAATATTGAAAATAAAACCGATAAAAAAGGCTTATGGGTGGGCTAACTGCAGTTCTTCTATCACCCTAGAAGGAATCCATTGCTTTTCTCACCACGTTAGTGCTCCCAACACAAAAGAGCAGCAACTCTTCGAGCCACCACCTAAAGCTGTGGTGGATACATTTTGTAAGTAAGCAGGACAAAATCTGATGAATAGCCAAGTACAGCAGCCTGAAAGAAGAGCAGTAATGATGACAATTCTGATGACAAGCAGACAACACTAGCAGGAAGAAATGTGCCATCATGTCACTTTCCAGCTGGGCCCTTCAGACAGTGATGCTCCTAGATTTTCTCTTGTACTCAAGGTGCCATTGACTTCTCTGATCTAATTGCTCAACTTAAGTAAAAAAGCTGATGGAGTATTCCAGCTTTTCTGTTCTCCAGATTATTATTGAAGCATTTCAATATGCTTCAATAACAGTATGTTATTTGTGCTATTCCTTTTTGTGCTTTCCTTTCCTGTGTCTTGTTCACCCCCAGGTTTAACTGTTATTCTGATAAATCTGTTCTGTAGCTATAACAAATGGCCCAGTTACAAAAAGTCCTACCTTACAGTAGGAGGCAAAACACAGCCTCTTACTCAGAAGTTGCTGTGAATACACCAGTACAGCATGGAAAACATTCATAAAATCATAGAATCATGACAGCTGGAAAAGTCCTTTAGTGTAATCGAGTCTAACTTAACTCAGCACTACCAAGTCCACCACTGAACAATGTCCCCAAGTACCCCCAATACCTAGATATTATTGAAACACTCCCAGGGATGTTGATTCCACCACTTCCAATGCCTGACCAATATCCCATCCAAAAACTCCCCCAGAACAACTATATATTTGAGACCTCTTTAGAGGAAGATGTCCATTACCCTCACACAACGTTCACCTCCTACTTTCACATGGGATTTTCACTTTTCTTCAGCACATCAGTCAGTTATAGCAGGTAGCTAAAGTCTTTGATCTTACATGAACAAGGTAAAATAGCAGCAGTCAGTAAGTTTTGGGCAGAAGAAACTGATATCAAAAACAAGCTTTCTTTTTTATTCTAAAGAAAAATCTATGAAACTTTTTTGTGTAAACAAAAACCTGGCAGTGTTTTCTCATTCCCACAACAGAAACAAAGTGTTGGAAAATTTTCTGGAGACCATCTAGCCTGTCTTAAAGATGGATTGTTTATATCTAGAGCAGTATATACCAAATGGCTAGTTCAACCCACTTATAGGAAGTAACCATTTCACATTATTCAGAATATATTTATACAGTATGAATGACATCGAGAGGAAGGCAGCAAAGCCCTAACAGAAATGGAGGCTTCAGAGTTAGACCATCAGGTGATATTCTGGGACAGGATTAATGCTTGCATTTCTGGAGGCTGAAGAGAAGAGCTGATAGAGGTGACAGGTATTTTCCATTCCAAAACAGCCACAATTTTTTTCTCCTCCAGTGCTGCTCCTTTATTCTCTAACTTACTTGTTGGAAAAAAAGAACTCTCTGAGGTGACTAAGAGATCAGTCTGATGCTTCTGGCACTCCAGCCCCCTCTTAAGTTTTATCTGGAGTGGGAGGAGCAGCTTGGGATGGTGATAAGGAAGACAAGCAGGAGTGGCAAATTACGTATGGAAAACTAAATGTTCTGCTAAAACACCAAAGTCTGTGCACAAAACTTTTTTCAAGGAAAACCAGAAAATCTACTTACTCTAGAAGGACCTGAAATTCTTGGATTTATTTTTCATTTACAAGCAACAGTCATAAAAGGCAGTATGATTTGAAAATACACAGATCTGAAAGCTACAACTTTTATTTCATAAAGCTGGTAGGGAAAGAGACAGAAAGAGACAAAAGGATTTTCCCTTCTCACAAAATTTTCCCTCTTTTTCCCCATCCCAGACAAAAACTCTACAGCCATCCAAGCCACTTGGATTTAGATCAGCTCTAGCACTGCTACATGCAACAAAGCAAGAGGCTTGGACTGTCACAAGAGCTTAGAGATGCACATTAGGGCACTGTATCTTTCCTCAGTGGCATATAGCTATCATTGCAGCAAAACCAGAAAGTGGAACTGGCTTTGGAGAAGAATCAAACCAGTGGGAACTTTCCTACATAGATGGGGCTGCAGATGCACTTTTGTCAGCACCACCAAAGGGGCACTCTCACAGCTGCTAACAGAAAATGGATCTCTCCTCATTCTGTGTCACAGATGAAGCAGCTGTTGAAAGTCAGCCTATGCCAGTGCAGCCCATCTGGTCAACACTCACTGCAGAAGGGCGCACACAGTGAAATACAGAGAGGGAAAGTAGGGGATCCACACAGGCCATCCTTTGCACAGCTGAGGTTACCACAGAGACTCTTGCCTCTAGGCCACAAAGCAGGTCAGAAATCACTTTGGATTCTTTACTTATGACTATTGCCATACACGTCATTATGATCTTACAGAGATCTTGCTGTCCGTGCAACCACAGAAAAGGAAATCCTCAGCAAATAGCTCTTGTCATACAAGGTAGCATCTGAGCTCAAGAGAGAGCACAGTAAGTGAAAACAGGTTTTTCTGCAGTCATCCTCCCAAGGCTATCTGCACCTCTCACCAGGATCAGTAGGATCCTTCATCCACGTTAAGTATTGCTTGAGAAAATCCACACACAGCTCTAGCTCCTGAGCAACCTCTCCCCCAGCTCCTCCTTCAGGCTCTGCCACACTCCTGAGGTGTGTAGCAAACATCCACACAGAATGACCCCTTTCTCAGGAGGCTCTGAGGAGCCAGCTGGGTCCACAGGATGACAATCCAACCTTCCACTTCTCCAGGGAGACAAACCAAGATAGTTTTCACTAGAGATGATGGTTCTGAAGACATGACCTCATGCTACAGTGAATGACTTAGCAGAAGGTGTCATGCAAGCAGTCCAGAGGCTTTGTTTGTAGATGGATGCACTACTGTAAATGCATAATTAAGTCTCCTGTATGCATATAGAATTAACTCTTCCCATCGGCAAGTAGTCCAATAGCTCCTAAATAACAAACATTATTTACTTGATGGAGTTGCCTTGCTTTATCTCTCATGGCTCTCTCAGAAATATTGGGTGTTTCTTCAAACTTTACTTCTAAAATCCACAATATATTTTGTAAGCCAAAACCAATATATTTTCCTCTCCCCACCCCCAATGAATTTAGCCTCTATCAGATATTGAGGACTCTGAAGAGTCCCATCTTCCAGCCTGAGCAATTAATCATCTTAGTAACAGCAGACTGGAGAAAGTCAAACAATACATTGCATAAAGGAGAATCCTATATTTTACCATTTCTCCCTTTGGACAACAAAGAAAAAAAACTAAAGGAACAAAACCCAAGCCAAACCAATGAACTCCAAAACAATGCATCTTCAAAGGTTTTGCCAGCTATCAAAATAGCAAAATGTACTGAATGATTAATAAATATGTTCTGTGACCAGAAGGATGAACTGCTAAAGGCAGCTCACATTTTGTGCATCCATTTCCTAAAAAGCCTTGTTGAATAAGGACATATTTTTGACTCAATACACTTACATAAAGATACAATTATTGTTTGAATTGATACTGAATACTAAATTATCAAGAACTCTAACCAGCAATCGAAAAAAAAAAACCCACCCTCCAACATTTCTGTTGTACCAGGCAAGCTCACAGAAATAAGCTGTTTGCTAAAAGGCTGTTCAGGGAAGACCATTGTCAGTACTTAATAGCTGATACGGACCATTGAGTAGGCAAAGCATCTATGCTCTGCAGAGTGAAAACTGCTTACCTGGGACAGATCTATTAGGCTGTGCAGCTTGAATTGATGGGAATAAAGTTATGGACATGACAGTACCACTGAGGATATTAGTTCATAAGGGAATGAGGCTAAAAGATTACTGTAGTAACAGAAAGACTCTTAAGGCCTGGAAAGCCTATTATTTTTCCCATTCCTGATTTCTTTTATCATTCCAGTGCTGATTACCTAATTAGAGGAGCTGTGTGGTATTAACAGCACATCTACTTCTTGTGAGGAGCTGAGAAGGCTGAAGATTGAAAACATGCACTCTCTCACCATCTTTGAAACAACGACAAAACAATATTTGCAAAAGAAACAAACTCTTTGTTTAAAAACTCCCTAAATTCTCCAAGAACACCAAGTTCATAATCTGCTGACAGAGAACCTGTGATTTACCCCCAGGCTCACAAGCAAATGGCACGTACGCTGAAACACAAAGTGTAAGAAGAAAAGAAGCAACATTCATGAGGAAACAGGCAATTCCCCTGTCATTTTGGGTATCACATACCACGATTCACAGTGTCAGCATACAAGTGCAAGTTTTTAGTTAGCAACTTGCAAACAACAGTTAGGAAAGTTTTAGGGAGTATATAGTGTTCTCTATTGGCAGCAGGAGACCAGGAAACCTGGAAGGAAGATGATTTCACAGATGTAAAACAGAAGCACAACTTGATGCACTGTTCGAACTTTAAAGACAATGTGTTGGCATTTTTCACAAACAGGAAAAGACTACTAAAATACATTCCTTAAGCTTTATTACAACATCCACCTCATTACAATTTAAGACCATTAAAAAATAACAACAGCTCACGTCTTACCAACAACAACTAAAAATCTCTTTGTTACAAGACATTTAAAAAATTTTCCAAACAATAACATTCTTTTAGGCTTTGCAGCTGCAGCTAGCTCTAAGTTCTCTGCTCCCTCTGTTTCTGAGGCCTGCTTTCACAGCTCCTGAAAGTCTTCTTAGCTTTACTATTTCCCACAATTCCTCCTCTCAGTACAACTTACAGAGAAACTCTCTTAAATTTGTTGCTTATTAACTACCTTGCATTTCATAGTTCTACTATAATACATATTTTTTCATCTAACAACACAGCGTTACAAGTTTTCTACACAAAGGCACGTCAGCAAAATTTAAAGTCTTACAACTTAATGTATTTCTTTTTGTTTAAGGTACCTCTCTTGCTTGCTTTAAGCATTGCTATTTTAAACAGCAGCAATTTTAATGCTGTAAAATATCTGGTCTATTCAAAGGATGTAAGTCAAATCTGATAGTAGTTACTATTTATTGTTCTAATAAGTCTCATCCATTCCAAGGTGTTAATTCAAAGCTTTCATTTATGTGTATGCTTGCATCCACTACCTTTGTAAGATTTTGAGAAGTTTCTGTGATTCTGTTTCCGACATCTCTCCCTTGTACAATAAAAACTTCTTTGATAGTTTTGTCTATCATTCAGAGAACACACCAAAGTATACAAGGTACTACTACTAGTACCACCACTAAAATAACCAACACATATCAACCCATCACACAAAGCTCCCTTAACTAAGGTGCAAAACTCCATCCTTCAAACAAATCATCTAACTTTAATCCACCATCTTCTTTGATTTAATCTGTTAAATCTTTCAGCTTTTTATGCTTTTGTGGATGGATTCGGAATAGTCAGACAGTTTCATACAACACAATCCTTCAAATTCCTCACAAGAATGTCCATGTACCAGTAAAAGACAATCAATTTTCTTTGTTTGGTGTTTTTAATACAGACTATTGAATAATCTGAAGGATTTTAAAACAAATTCTTTGTCTTAGGAGGCATCATTTGTGTTGGTGTTTTTCCACAACTGGGACGAGATGCTGGGATATATTCCTTGAGCTTTATTGCGACACCAGCCTCATTACAGGCTGAGACAATTAAAAGATAGCAACAGCTAACATCTTACCAGCAGCAGCCAAAGATCTGTAATAGGGCATTTTAAAAGTTTTCCAGCCAACAGCATATTGCTAAAACTGACAGACAATTGTTCTAGCCAATCACTAAAAGCACACATACAACCTGCTTCAAACAATGCTTGCTTGTATGCTTTCTATTAACAATACACAACACTCCATTATTAAGCTTAAAACCTTCTACTATATTTTTCTGCATTCTGAAGAGTCTATCTTAGCTGAGCCTAAAAACTCAAACTATTGTTTCGTGTCCTTGCTTGCTGTACTATTATATCTTTTCTTCTTTCATGCTTTGCAGTTGCAGCTAGCCCCAAATTTTCTGCTCTTTCTGTTTCTGAGGCCTGCTTTCACAGCTTCTAGAAGTCATCTTATTATTTCCCAGCATTCACTAATTGGAGATCTGTATGAGACAGCTCCATGCAGAGAAGCATGAAAAGCTTTCTGGTTCGAGCATGTCTCTGGCAGTGTGACTGGGTCAAAAAGTGGATTGAGTCTTCTAAAACAGTTAAATTTTCTAAAAACCAAAACAAACAAGCAACCAACAAAAACCAAACCCTGGATCAGTAGTTTTATAAGCACTTTATTCCTATCCACTTTGTGCCAAAATGATCAATATCAATTTATTCCTCAAGCTTGGCCTAATTCACCAGATTCTACTAGTGATACTGAGTGGTTTAATTTTTGGATGTTCAATTAGCATTATCTTGAAAGAATAGATGTTTTTTACAATAGACAAAGCAGTAATTGAGCATTTATAGAGAGCAAAGAATGTAATACAGGTGCTCTGATGCATAAAATTGATGTATGCCACTGTTATAATTGCTTTTGAAAATATTTTCCCTAGTGTTGAGAAAAATAAGCAACCATCAAGACAGGTGAACACATTCTTTTAGCCAAACTTACAAAATTTGTCTCACTTTACACTCTGCCATTCCCTTCTACTCTCAGTCTTCTCTTGCCTTGTCAACAGCCCTTCCAAAGCATGTAGTCAACATTACCCACAAAGTTATTCAAACAAATAAAATCACAGTACTTGGACAGCTATTGATCCCATCTTTATAATTCTTAGATTGTGCCCAAGAACCGACAAATGGTTTTCCTTTGATTGTTCCACCGCCAACAGCACACTTCACAGGCTAAAGGACAGATGCAGGTCATCATAAAATATTTCCTTGCATTTCTTAAATACTTTGGAATTTGTCATTTGTAATCACAAAACCATTGGAGTGCATAACCATTTGAATAAATAGTCAATTCATAGCAGAGAACTATACTTTCAGTGTTGCACCAACTCAGAGGTATACATCGTGCCTTTATGAATGTCAACTTAAAACTTCAAACCAAATCCTTCCAACAACTTGCCCCCTAATATTTTTGAAACATATTGCAGTAGCTGATCCTTCACCAAATGTTTCCAAGCACAGCATCTAAATCTGCATTAAAAATCTGTAACTTATCAATTTAGCCATGCTGAAGAAGGCTTTCAGAGCAATTACTCACAGTACCCCCAAGGTAAATAGCATTTCTCAGACAATATTCAAATAAACCAGAGACTCCTAGTCCTTAAAATATGACAACCTCTGGTTTAAGACAACCAAGTTGGAATACACTGATGCCACAAAAGGTCCTGCTTCCTTTTAAGTGACCTTAAAAAGCTCCAAAATATTTTGGTCAAGCATGAAATACTACATTTGTCATAGTATTAGTCTGCACTCTATAGGGTAGACAAGATTCAATCTAACAGCAAATTCAACCACTGAGCAGAATAGCTGCATATTTACTCCCAAACTCATCGTTTTGAGCACTGTAGCTGTTACAGTTGGCTCTAAATTCTACGGCTGAGATTTACCAGGCTGCAACATCCACTTCCACAGAAGGAAATACTAAATCAATCCACGCAGGTAATTTGTGTCGGGAGCCAAGTCACAAAGTCACGGCGCCCAAAATCCCCTCGTTCGAGGGCTTTGCAGGATAGTTTTTCTAACCGCGCCATCTACCGGCCGAACCCCATAACTGCGGTCACTCCATTTCCCCCACGTACCGATTTTGGTACTTCCGCGGTTCTCAATCAAAACAACCCTTGAAAGATCACACACAATTCCTGTGAAGATCATAAAAAGCAATAAGAAAAAGAAATCCATTTTCAGGCTTAAATTAGCTGTTAGTGTGCTCTCACCTTTACTGGAAAAGGATACCTAAATGAAAGGAAACAGAAATCACTTAGTTCAACTATTAAAATAGCAGTACTTCCTAACCATAGCCTCTGCCCTCATTCCCAACAAACAAACAAAGGAAAAAAAGAAAAATAATAAAGACTAGTGCATGGTTACCAGAAAATATCATCACTCTTATTTTTCTTTCTCATGCATTTAAAGCTTATAACTCATATCCATAAATCAGACAAAATAAAAGCAAGCAAATAGGTCCTCACTATACCATTGAGCTGATAAACATCAGTGTGTACATACATAGCATCAGTAACACCAGTGACCAATAACTGGAGCTTCATAGCAGAAACGCATCGCTGGTAGGCTTTCCCCAAACAAAATACTCTATATTTCCCTCTATTTTGCTGATTTAAAAAAAAAAAAAAAAAAAAAAAAAAAAAAAACAAAAAAAAAAAACTGTTTCAACTCTATCTGTCCCAAAGTGTATAGCAACAAGAACGGCAAAAAATACACATTTCATCTTCAGGAAAAGTCACTGAACACAGTACATTTCTTCTTTCATTTTTATGAGGTCATTTACACCCATATCTGTCCTTGCCTATATTTTACTGGGCTCAAAGCCTTCCCACACTCTTGTCTGTAGTGTCCCTGTCATTCCTCATTGGAAAGAAAGAAACCAAACCACTAGACCAGCCTGCTTCTCTCTGACACATCACAAGATCTCATCATTTATGCTTGGAAGGGACATTAGGTCAAAAGCTTCTCAAAATAGACAAACTCATATAGAATTTAAGAAACATTATTAGAAAGCCATCATACATCTTGCATGTATCTAAGAGCTTGGTTTCTAATTTCAAGAGAGCAAAAGACATGGCCCAACTGGATAGCATCAACAAAACTATTATATTTTTTGGTGCTAGGAAGAAAAAAGATCTGTTTATTCAGTGAAACACGTGGTCACATTCAAGACCTTTGGTAGTCTTCTCTAACTCCTCACTAGAAGCATCGTCAGGCAGAATAGATTAACAAGAAATGGCTCTGTTAAGTGCACAAAGAGACTTTGCTGTATCTAAAGTAAGGGACCTAGAAATGCTATGGAACTTACAGTAGAGATCCACATTGTAACTGTACAGGTCTGTAACAGAACAGATTGGGGGGGAGAGTTCAATTCTCCCTCACCTCTGAGCTTCATTTTTCTTATTTTGAGAAGCACAGAGAAGAGGTACCGTACGCTCTGGCTTTGATCTGGAATCGTCTGGGTCAGAACACACCGTGAGACGAGACACTGAACAGTTGCACTGCGGCACCAGGATGTTCAGGGAGAAGAACAGAGTCACACTGCCCAGAAAGATCATACAGCTTTTTGCTGGCACACAAGAAATGCTGGGTTCTGAAGGTCAGTGTGCTGCATTGCTTCCTTGCTAGGTACCTAGAGAAAGCTTTGTGAGTACTTTCCTCCCTCTCCCACAAACCATCCATACCAGCAGCTGATCACAGGGACCAGAACTTGGCTCACGTTAAAGGGAGAAAACATAACGCTCATATGCAGATGCAAAGAGAAGATAGTCCAGGCCATGCGTAAGAGCTCAACTTTCAAAATGATTGTATCTTCCTCTGTTGCTTTGGCCAAATCCAAGCAAAATACAAAGCAAGATAAATTACCAAGATAAATTACTGGTCTTCTTCAGGAAGGCAAGATCCATATTCCTCAAGATCTATATTACAAATGGACTGTTTTTACCTCAGAACAAGGGACTAAATAGTCTTCCTACACACACCAATTGCCACTAAATTACCATGAGATCTACTCCAACCCACACAAAAATCTATTTGTATCCTCACTGCAGTTTTGGCAGTACATCAATTACTTTGACAACCCTCACAACTGTAAGAATATGTATAAACCTAAATCCAAGGATGAAATACTGCTTTCATTAGCTTAAAATAGCACTAGATAAGCAAACCTGCCAGCCATATTAGAACATTTTGCTGTTCTATTATGTTCTAGGGGAATCATCTCCTCCCCTTTATCTCTGTTTTTCTTGTAGTTTGCAGCAATACACCAGAGAACACAAAAAGCCCAAACCCTGCAGTGGCCTTCCAGTGCCAGCCATGCTAACTACTCACTCTAAAAGGCTTTTATTCAAATTTAGCAGCTTGCAAACATTCCCTGGCCATTTGTTAGGTGAAGGTAAAGCGAGGATCTCTTGTTCTGAACAGTTTCAAAAGGCAGACAATTGCAGACAGATAACCATGGGTAAAGCCTGTACTCTACCATCATGCCAGAAGAACACCCTGCTGATCTGTAAAGAAGCAGGAATCGGTGCCACAAAGAGGCTGCCTCATGGAGATAAAAGGCTCCAGGGGAGCAGGAATGGAGGCACTACATACTTCTCCATTTTGACTATTAGAGATTACTTCTGATGCTTCTCTAGTTTGAAATACTGAATGACTGAGAACATGTCCTTACCCTTATCCGTGCAGCCCACTAATTTGATCCCCTACAAAAAGTAATGCTATCTTAAGGATTCTCAAAATAATACATGTGTCTTGGGTTATGTAACCAAAAAGAAAGTGTATTCTATTTCATCTGTAGAAAGCAGTTGTGGAGATGGTTTCTTTTTTCATTGTCTCTTGTAACTCCAGGGGGGGAGGAGGGTGGATGCCTTCTGATAATAGGCCAGCTGTTAAATCCAGGTGGGGCAGTGTTTCTTATCTCTTTCATCAACTTTGTCCACCCCCTGAAGGATATCTTCTGCAAATGGGCCATTGAGGCTCACCAGTGACATGACACATTACACCATCCCATTGTGAGATGCTCCACCCAGTGGGGAGGAGCCAACCATTCCCTACCCAGATAAAAATGGGGACACAGGGACCCCAGACATCCTCTTTTCCACTGGATACTCAGAGGAAGACTGGACTCATCTCACCACCACTGAACCTGTCTACAGGATCATCTCTACTCCAACAGAACCACATCTGTCACTCCAGGAGGACTGACTTGGACTGCTTCCAACACCCTGGCCGATGAGCGTCAGGTCATATTCCTGACTATGTCAGGATTTTCTAGGACTTTCATTTGTTTCCTTACTTGCTTGGTTTTTTTATTACTGAATTTTTATTTTTTTTCTAATATTCCTAGTAAAGAACTGTTATTCCTATTCCCATATTTTTGCCTGAAAGCTCCTAATTGCAAAATTATAATAATTTCGAGGGAGAGGGGTTTACATTCTCCATTCCAAGGGAAACTTCAGTTTTCCTTGACAGATACCTGTCTTTCCAAACTAAGATAACATGAAACACATCCACTAGTTGACTCTAGGTGCCCCTAGAGTGCAGCTCCCTGTTTGGCTTCACAGCTTCTACCTACTGCCACCTTTTCCAAATTGTCCAAAATTATCCCTACTAAAACCAAAGAGGCTGCACCACTGTGGTCACAGCCCTGCAGCTCCTACTGCCATGTCCTACTCCTACTGTAAGGAGCAGCAAACCTTCAGGAGCAGAGTGACATACAGCTCTTCAACTGTATAGATTTGGGAGCCATTATCTTAAAGACTGAGGTATGAGGTTTTTCTATTCTCATGCCTGATTCTTCACCATCGAGTTATCCAGGTATTTCTTTTTGCCTGTGGTCTTCAACTATCTCCCTGCCTCTCCAGCCTTTTATGATGCCAGCACTCTTCCTCTCTTCAAGGTAGGCCTGCCTAGAGTATATCACGGCTAACTGGAAAGTGACAAAATCAGAGGGTCAATCAAAAGTTGAGGATTACAGAAGGTGGATATTTTTCTCTCTGCCATTTTCAAACAATCCAGTTTGGAAGGCAGGAGAACACAGTAATGCAAAATAGCATTAAAAATAATTAATCTGCTTGCTTTTCAATGAATTGTGCAGGATTTTAAGAAGAAAAAAATATTAATTTTAAAAAGCTTTTATACCTCTTTCTATTGATATTACATCTTAAATACTGTTAAAAAATTAATTATTGACATTGCAGTAAGACTGTTAAATATCACCCAGCAAAAACTTTGCAGAAAATAAATCATCAAAGGTTATTCAGGAATAAAAGATAAATGGAATGAAAGGGGGAACAGCAGAAAAGAAGGAAAAATGTTGGTGACCATTCTTGTGATGCATTAGTATTTCATTATACAGTCTAAAGAAAAGTATTTTCACAATGCAATTATTCCAGAGAGTAGGAGAGATGTCACTAGAAATTCACAGGCTTTGCTTGCTAGGCTTGAGCAGGCAAAACGAACTTTTATCTCCTTGCACCTTGACTCAATGTTGCTACACAAGATAACACCTTCAAACTCTTCTAGTTAGTTCCAAATGCATCTCTGCACACATCTAGAAATGTATTTTTCCCTAAAGTCTTGAAAGAAAAAAACATAATTTTGTAAAGTTCACCTCTCAATACAAGAGACATGCTCTCACCTAACCTCCACTGGTCTCAGGAGGAAGATACTCAGTCTTCCTCCTCATTAAAAAAAATCAAGAAATAAGAAAACATGGGAAAGAAAAATACAGTGGGTGTAGCTAGACTGAAGTTACACTAAAACTTCAGCAGTCCTTCATCATTTTATATAGGTGTTCAGCTTATTACAGCATAATGAGCCTTTCACCAGCGTCTCTGCTGTTATGGTTTCATTAGAACGCAACATCCACCCTGGATGTGTTCCTGTTCCCAGCGAGCAGTTTTGTCTATTGGAAGGTGTCCCTACCCATGGCAGGGGATTGGAACTAGATTATCTTTAAGGTCCTTTCCAACCCAAACCATTCTATGGTTCTACGAAGGATGAAAATAAACATTAACAGCTGCCACTTTCACTTGCCAGTCCATCAAAATGAGGCAAGGTTCCAACTGGAATGAGTTGCACAGATAAATTGTAGAGCATATGAAAGCACTGAAGGCAACAGGGTAGTTATACTTCAGATATTTCCGTTACTGTAGGGTCTACATGACAATACAGAAGCCTGTTCACAAAATAAAATCTTTATAGTTTTTTCAGGGAGTTCATAAGTTCGAAACCTCCCTCCTTGGCTCTTTTTCCTCTCCCTACTAAAGTAAATCAACAAAAATTAACTTAAGGCTAAATTAGTTGGGGGGTAGAGGTGGGGCCAGAGAATTCTACCAGCTCTCTAATTTTCTTTAATTACATATATATGTATTTATATGTGTGTATTTTCCCATAGAGGTGGAACAGTCCAATTTTTGTGAGCACTCTAGAGAAGATTTCATTTTCCAGCACCTACCACTCACAGAGATCCTAGAAACCAGACAGGGTTTCTAAACAAGTGGATGATACAATTATAAAACATTACTTCTATAGAGAAGTTTTTAAAGTCAGCAATCTAATTTAACATTGTTCCTATCACATACATGACTGTCCATGTACACCTACCATTCTCTTCAGCTCTTTAAACACACTAGAAGAAAAGCACTTTCCCCTGGGAATATTACAGTAACAGTTTATTCAGTTCTCAGTTTGTACAGAAATTTCAAACAACCATGGCTGATACATGTTTTCAGTGATAACCAATGAAAAGCTCAGAAATCTCCAAAGAAAAAAATCTCCTGTGCCCTGTTAAGGGATTTTACAGCAGAAACAGAATTACTCTCATGAAGTGGAAGCTTTGCCACTTCTAACATGTAGTTTTATATCCTCTTCCTCTTCCCATCCCTAAGCCTGTTTGCTCTTTGCCATCTTAGCCTGTTTTAAATCCAGAAGAATAAAGTAGTAACTCACTTGAGTTCACGATCCACAAATGTTGTAACACAAGTGATCCATATCCAGCCCACAAAACCAGCCTGGAACAGCAGTTAATAGCAGTTTTAAGACCCTCAAAAATTCACATTAAAGGCTGAGAAGCTTATTTAGCACAGTGCTTTTCCTCTGAGGTTGAAGTACTCTGTCTGCAGGCAGTAACTGTCCTGTCTGGGTACCTCAGCAGCTTAAAATACCCTGAATCTGAGTCAGTTCGTGGAAACTAAAAAATAAAATAAAATAAATTCTGGGACATTTCTATAGCTCGTGCACCACTAGTCAAGTGTTAAGCTTTTGTAAAACCAGCCAACAGCTCTATTTGCAGTAAAGTAGTGCCAAAACCAGAGACAGCTCTGGGGGTGAGATGACCTACTAACCAGCATCCATCATGGATGACAGGACAAAGTGCTGCCATTAGCAGCCAGTACAGTGCTCAGTCTGCTCGTGGAGAGTCTCCAGGATATTTTATACCAGGGCCCAGTACAGAACTGCAGCAGTCTATTGCTGCAGTTTTGATTGTGCATTTACACCGTGTTTTGGAGCAATTTTATTTCCATGCAGACAACTTTTCATGTCATGCCAGAGAAAGGGAGAAGAATATGATGTGGCAATGGACACACAAACTCTTCTGCAGTAAGGAAGAGCAGATGGGGAGCAATTTTCCTGATAAGAGCTTTCCTGACAACAGTAAATCTGCTTGGGGAAGGTTCTCACAGTGGGTGCAGTTTGGCCACTACTCCACAAGTGGCTGTCCCCTCCTAGTTAATCCTGAGACACATCAACCAACAAAAAATTCCCCAAGATTTAGGAAGATTAATGGTAGCAAAGCAAGCATGGGACATATGGTAGTAATTAACCATGGTAAGCAATATCCTTTCCTCTTCACTCATTAAATAATTAATTCAGATGTCTTTGCCCAAGGAACAGAAAGAGAGTATAAGCAACATACAAAGCTCTTTTCTGCTAAAAGTTGTCAAATCTCAAATAATATATTTGAAATACCAATGATCTTAGAATAATGAAGATCATTGAATTAATTACTAGACATCTGAATGTTTCAGAAGCTATTAAGAAAATACTCTTCTAAAAATAAGCTTTCAATAAGCTTTGAAAAATCATTAATACTTGGGAAATTTATCTATGCTCAATCACTCCTATTCAATTACTCAATTCAGGAGCTGAATCAAGAAAAAAAATCTGCAGCAGGAAAACCCCACAGCAAAACTTGGTGCTTGGTTTTCATCTGCATGTTCCACGTGTTTGGATTGCTGGGTGACAAGTACAGCACTTAGAGAACTTAGAGCAAGTTCTCTAAGTCGGAGTGATGCTCAATCAAGTTTTCAGTAAAAGTCTATCAGTTCCTTAAAAAATAAATGCAGATAGACATTAATGCCTCCCACTAAGAAAGCACTGGTGTTATGCAAAGAAAGTTAGCTGCAGCATGAAAGATTAATTTTATATACTTGCAGTGTCTTCTGCAGGTATTGCAGATTTGAAACATTGATACTCAGTTGGAAGCAACTTGACAAGTCATGAGAAGACAAAAAAGGAGCCATAAACCAAGCACTGTAATCTGTTGATAGAATGGATAATAGCTGCTCTTCTGGATATTAATAAACTTAGCAGCACATTAGCAGATCATCTTTCATCCAGAGGATCTTCAGTCAGCTGCAGGCAAACTAAAATCCACACCTCTGTATCAAATTATACACACAAATCATGTGTGCATACGTGCAGACCCCTCTTCCCTTTATTACAACTGCTGAAATAGTTACCAGTATAGCAACTGCTTGATGGCATTAAGCATTAATGGCACTCTTTTCTTGCATAGTGAATCCACAGACTTTCTCCAGCAGCAGCCAGATTCACCCCTGTTCACTCAGCAGGATGAGAACCTTGCTGTTTAAATGGCGTAAAGTAAGTCAGAAAATAATCTGTCCAGTTACAGTTCTGCTCCAAATATAGCACCAGGCTCATTTCCAAACATTTCAGCAATAGATGGGCCAGGTGTCTTCCAAGTCTCATCTGCATCAGAAAGACATAACTAATTGGTATTTATCGTATTCATTTCATCTTGTTCCAGCTGCAGGGAGAGACAGAGCAAACCAAGGAGACAGCTCCACCCAGCAGCAACATTCTCTCTGACTTCAGGAGGGCCTTGGCATCTTAATAGATACAGGTGGCTCTGCAAGTCAGTAAAATAAGGAGTGTATTTACTGTATTATACCAGTTGGAAAGTTCTAATTTAATCTTACCCGTCTAGAACATGGCTACATTCAAGCCTTCTCAGTACTTTGAACTAAATTAGATACAGATACTTTATTGTCTCATAGAAGTATCACATATGCAGCATTTTAGCACTTTAAAAGTCTTCCACATGGCTTTGAATAAATGTAATGAGTTCACATGTCAGAGAACTTGATTTTTTTAAAATTCACTATTAAAAGCTTGTGAGTATATTTAGATACTTGGGCAAGAAAAGAACAAATGGCATTTGAAAACTGGACTTGCCAGAGGAAACACTGAAATGAAAGTCAGTGAACATGACACTGAAAAGAAATATTTTCAAAGTCAGATTCCTACTAGTCAGAATTAATGGATGAAATCACCTACAAATAAATAACTAAGCTCTCCCCCAAAGACAATCCACATCAAAACACCAAGAGGTGTGACTGGATACCAGGGCAAAGAAAAAGACTTGCAAGTTTTCTGGGTTGGAAACAGAAATAGATGCATTGAAAACATTCATCAAGTGTAGAATCCAATCAAAGATCTGTTGTCAGACCTTTGCTCTCTGAGTAACCAGAATAAACCAAATGGAGCAATCAAGAAGTTCTCCTGAACTCACCAATTCCAGTTATGTTCTTTTTCTTTTATGACAGTATATCACTGAAGAAAATATCTAAGTTTTTCACAGAAAATCTTCAGAAAGGACTAGCTGACAAAAACAAAAGACCTTCATTGCTGTAAATCAATACATAAAACTTACCGAAATCCAAGCTCAAGGTGCACAGAAGTCTCAACTTTTGAACCTATGAGGACTGAAAACACATAAAAGCAGA